>NC_137953.1:7546033-8146033 GCF_963924665.1 Micromys minutus
TATGTCAAAAGCTGCCATCATATTTCCCACACTTATCCAAATGGATTTTTACTCTGATATCATTTATTACTTTTTCATGATAGGGAATCTTTTCTGACAAAATAACAAAAAACATATATGAAGTTCTCTTTTCACTATATATATATGTGTGTGTGTGTGTGTGTGTGTGTGTGTGTGTGTGTAAAACTTAATTTTAACTTCTTAAAATACATGAGTGCCACACAAAACTGTAAGTGGTATATTGTAGATGCTCTGGCTTTTAAAAAATAATTAATAATTTAACTTTATTACATTTAGTACACAACCTGTTGTAAATGGAAAACCTCTCAAAGGAAAATTAATATTTACCAATGCTATTACAAAGACAAAATGAACATTCTCCACCACTCCACAGATTATTGGAAGTATCTCCATATGTCATCTGAAGCTGATTCACATGATGCTTGCTATGACAGGCACACATGGTGATTTGCTAAGGTAGGACCAATTGGAAGACACCTTATGTTTAGAGAAAGTGTAAATAGAACACAGGACAATAATGACAAGCTTCAGTAGCTAAGTTTTCAATTCTTCAGTGGTCTGGAGTCTTCATCTTCACTGGGCTTCACTTTCTTGAGAGGTATGGCTAAGAACTTCTGGCACCCCAGAAGATCCTGTTTGCTGTTGAGTAAGTGGAACTGTGTCAACAGACCAGAGATGGAAAAGTAGAGTGAATTCAGAAACCACATTAAGTTCTCATATCTGAGAATGGAAGGTGTTTCTACTACTCCAGACCAAGTTTCTATCCTGAATCATGACCACTAATCACATAGCACAGAACACTGTGAGTTTTCCATACTAATGAGGTGTCTAGGTTGCCCTGTCTTGAGATTATAAGCAATAAGCTTCCATTCCCAGACATACTTTCCTTAAAAAGGTATTTGTAACTTTAGTTTTTTTTTCAAACCCCAATTTTAGTGATGGTTCTTAAATGCTTTAACCTCTTTTTACCCTCTCACCCATCAGATATAGTTTATATAGGTTTAGAAAGGTTACTCTGTTTGTTGTATAGAAATAGGCAGTTCAGTTCACAGATTAGCAGCAATAGCTGGATCCACTCACAAACACCTCACAGAAAATATCAGGTCAGCAGCTAGTATCAGTGTCACAACCTAACAATAAAATTAAGACTTGTGCCTCAGTTTGAGTCAGTGGGAGGTACCAGGGGAAGTTCTTAACTGTGTCTCTTTCAGGGAAGGGAAGATTATTGAAGACTCAAGTTATATAAAAGCCTATCTTAGCTTGTCACTGCCTGTCAATTCCTATTTATACTTTCCAAATGCCGTGTGTCTTCCATGGGTCTTGCCTCCGCACTGGTCCTGCCTCAGCATGTGCATCCAATTAGCCCAAGTTCAAGAAAGAAGCAAAAACCTGCAGTATGATACCAGAAGTTTTGATATGTTACTCTCTGTGAAGTCCCACCAAATGATGCTAAGCTATGCTCTCCTTTTTGTTTTGTTTCCATAATATTTTATTGATTGTTTAAGAATTTCATATCATGAACCCCAAGAATCCTCTCCTCCAGCCCTCTCAGGTCTTCTGTACCCCATCATTCAGACCCCATCCTCAAAAATGAAGAAAAAAATACAAGTTCAATGTTTTTTGTTGGTCATATACTCATAGGAGTATGGCCAAACTCTGGAGATCCTTTAAGAAAACTGAGTCTTTCTCCACCCACCTCCCTGCCAGAACCCATCAATTGCAGAGAACTCCACTTCAGAATCCTGGTCTCAAATAGCTAACTTTGATGGCTCTCTGCTTACAGTGTTATTTTTTAGGGTGGGCTAGAGGTTGGCTGAGAATCTCTCTATGTAGCTCTTTCTTTACTTTAAGTCTGGAATCCTCAATACCCAAAGTGGCTTCCTTGCTATTTGCAGTGTGCAGGAGTACATATCATGGACTTCAAATTTTTCTGAAAACAGCAGGGACTATGGAGACCCACATGGACCCACATGGTCTCAGTAGTTAGTATTTGACATTGATCTCATTATTGTCTCTGGTGGCAGTGCAGACCACAGACCTCAACACAATCCTCTGCCACTGCATGGGCTGCAGAGTCTGTCCTAGAGGCACAGTCCAAGAATATCAACATTGCCTCAGGTGGGAGCCCAGGCCACTCATATCAACATGACTCTCTGCAGCAACATGGCCTGCTGATATCAATGTGGGTTTATGCTGCAGCACAGACCATGGATATCTATATATCCTTTAGTGTTAACACAGAACATGCTAGAACCATGAGCCCAGAAATGATATTCTTCTGTAAACATCAGGATAGATATCACCTTGGCCTCAGGTGGTAATGTAGGCCTCTCAGATGAATATGGTCTCAAGTTCATTCAACATGGCTTTAGGGTACAGTAAATCCTATAGACATCTATCAGTATGGCCTTCTGTGGTAACATGAACCATTCTTCCATATTACCCAGTACAACTGCACCATGATGTACATCATAGCCTATCTCTGAACACAGCTCCTTTGTGCTCTCAGAAAACACTTCCAAGTTTTGACCTCAGTGATCTAAGTCTCTTTTTAGTCACAGCTAAAGTATTCCCTCCAGCTAAAAAGCATTAATTGTCCCAGTGGTCCATTTTATTCATGACTTTAAAACCAGAGCCACATGGCTGAAGCTGTCAAGTTCTGCTTCTTTCTGGAGATGAAACATGAACCCCCTATTTTATTACTTTATCACTTGCTTTCTGTTTCCAAAATCCTTCACTGCCTAAGCTTGGCTGTTCTGAAACTTGCTTTGTAGATTGATTTTGAACTCAGAAGTATTTCTGTCTCCTGAATGCTGGGAACAAAGGTGTCTACCACCACATATGGACTTGATTAAACTTTTTGATTCTTGGAACATGATCTATACCAGGGTGGCCTTGAAATTAGAGGTCTCCTTACCTTTGTCTTCTGGTATTGAGGGAGTATACCACCATGCTTGGACCAAAGCGTATCTTGGTGAGATATTGCCCCAAAGTGACTACTCCCTTAACATGCTTATTTTCTTGAACATAGTATATCAACATACACTCTTGGCTTCAGCAGGACCATAGACCCAAACAAGACCTTAGTTCTCCTCTCATAGTCTTAATCAGAGAAAACAGGACAACATTTTTAAAGACATTATATCTAATTTAAATAGACATGGACACACAAAGTTTGCCTGCCTGGTTTTCTATCTTATTTTCTTCCAGTGTTTTTAACATTTATTTTTATTTATTTATTTATTTATTTGTTTGTTTATTTATTTATTTATATGACTACAGTTTAGAGACTGTGTGAATTTCATGAGAGACTTTGAACTTTTAACATGTTGAGACTGCTATAGAGTATTAGGACTTTTGACTTTGGCTTAAATATAATTTTGCGTATGCTATGGCAAGGTATGACCTCAATAGACTGATATATTTGAATAAGTTCATGGTGGCCAGAGAGTGGAATATGATGGTTTGAATATTCTTGATCCAGGGAGTAGCGCTACTAGAAGGTCTGGTCTTGGTGGAACAGGTTTGTTTTTGTTGGAGGATGTGTGGGCATGAATGTTCAGACCCTCATCCTAAATGCCTGGAAGCTAGTCTTCTCTTAGCTGCATTTAGAACATGAGGTAGAACTTTCAACTCCTCCAGCCCCATGTCTTCCTGCATGGGACTGTGCTCCTGCCTTGATGATAATGGCATCATCAAGGGCTTAACCACTGAACTTGTAAGCCAGCCTTAATTAAATATTGTCTTTTCTAATAAAAGTATACACACACACACACACACACACACACACACACACACACACACACATATATATATATATACTATAAATGTAAAGTAATATATCCCATTTTCTTTTAAATAAAAATTTATAGTAACACCAAAATTTATTTTTTTTAAAAAAGTTATTTTTTTAACTAGTGGATTATAATTTTATATTTTAAACTCACTACGTGATCATGTGTGTCTGTATTTGTATGATTCTGCATTTCTCTGCTCTGTGAACTATTTATTTATCTTCAGACAACTTGCATTACTATATTACAGTGTCTGTATTTTATGCTTTAAAATGAATTGTTTCCAGATACTTTATTCTTCTGGTTTTCAGTATTTTAGTTTCTCATAACCTTAACTCTTTCTTTTTTATGAAACTTCCAAATGAGCATTTGTAATAAATTAATGCTTACTTAGAGTAACTGCTGTTCTGATGAATTTCACAAAGAAGTACAATTCCAAAACTGATATTCCAATTTCATGTTCTGTGATTATAACTTCCTAGGCTTCCTTTTATTTGCTACATGAGAATTTCTCTAATTTTTCATCATTTATAAATATGTTTAAATGTTTATTGAGTTTTGTACTTTTTTTTGTACTTTCTCAGTTTAATGTACATGGCCATTTATGCATTCTTCCTTTTACATACCTATCTTTTACATGTTAATAATTTCTGTTTAGTGTGTGTTGTAAAACTTGTTTAATTCCACATCCATAAAAAAAACTGCATTGTATCATACTTAATTTATATCTTATGTCTTTATCCTCAGAAAAAGGTGACTATTTAAATTATTTAAAGCCGATGTTTATTTTACTTCTTTGGTTTTCTATCTACTCATAAAGTGTAGAACCTAGAGAGTCTGTTGAGGATATTTTTTGAGATTGTGCCTCTTTGTATAAAGTCATTTGCTGTTAGGTATAATGAGAGACACCCAGTAAAAATCTCCCTCTGGAGACCACAGGCCCACAAAAGAGACACATACCAGTAAGAGATAATAAGATCACCTAGCATCACCTACAACAAGAAGGCAAGAGACAAGTGCAAGACTCTAAGAAATGGAAACAAAGACAACATGGCAACATCAAAACCCAGTTCTTCCGCCAATGCAAGTAGTGGATATCCCAAATATCAGAAAAACAAGATTTAGACATAAAATCATACTTCATGATGATGATGGTGATCTTTGAGAAGCACATAAATAACACACTTAAGGAAGTTCAGAAAAGCCAGGGAAAACACATGGAAGAGGACTGAAAGACCTGAAAGGCTTGAAACATCATGGGAAGAACAACATCATCAACCAGCTAAGGCACTGAGGTGGTGAGGGTGTTTGAGAGTGAGCACCTTCATGGAAGCAAGTGTCTGGGAGAAGGGAGAGGAGTGGGGATGAAGTATTTAACATTTGAAATGCAAATACAGAGAATATTCAATAAATGTGAAACAAAAACTACATCCCACCTTCATTTGAAGCATGGTATCCAATATTTGGTAAATGTGCATCATCAAGTTATTTTTGGCTTAAAGATGTAGAAAGTGGGAAATTTTGATGAATGTTTTAGTTGTGTGACTTTATACTGTTTTGTGACTATTTGGAAGTAAATTATATAAATTATTATTCAGAAATTCAATTTCAATATAAGCACTTAGTGGTATAAATTCTTCTTTTTACACTTAATATAGAGAAACAAGAAGATTTTACTAGATCAGGTGAACCACTACAACATTGACATTTCCTTCTCCAAGTAGCAGGTAACAACATAACGGGAATGGCAGCTGATGTAGAAAACAAACAAAAAAAAAATCAAAAACAACAAAAACAAAAACAAAACAAAACAAGCAAAAAAAAAAAAAAAAAAAAAAAAAAACCAAAGACAAAGCCATGAATGCATATTCACACATTCAGAAAAAGGTACAGTGAATCCACAGTTGTCCTTGGGTGACATAAGTATGTATGTAGACATTCCCAATCAACAGAGTGCAGGAAACCTCTAATTTTGAATAGATTTCAGGACCCCAAATTAATTTAAAAATTTAGATGCCAGTCTAAGAATTAGCAAAGGATTGGAATTAAAAATTAAAAGCATAATTTTGATTATAGCAAAGCTCAAATTTTGACTCATTTATGTTTATATATATATATATATATATATATATATATATATATATATATGAGAAAATTTATAAAGCCTGATCAAAAATAAAAAAATAACAAGCAAAACATCTATTAATGCACTTACAGTCTACGTTTGTGGGTAAAATTGTGGGTAACATGTTTACCTTTCATGAAGATGTTGAAAAGTTTTTAACTTGATTGACACAGTGCCGTCTTGAAAACAATATAAATGTTTTGTGACAAGTATTAAAAATATTCTTAAGGTTGAATGACTATAAGAACAAAACTCATTTACTCAGACTTCTATAAGCTAGAATAAAAATTCATGTTAACAGTCATGTAATGATACGATCTCTCTTTATAGCTTGCAGATAGTGAAAGTCTGCTCTATTTATACACATTCTCTTTATTAAGTATGAGGGAAATGGAGTTCAAATCTCTTTCTCTCAGAGTAAAATTTTAAAATCATGAGCACAATTTTATTTATTCAAGCAATTTAATTAAGTCCTAATGCATATATGCTGCCTTGTTTGAGGATTCTCCAAATTAATTTGGGTACAAGATAGTATATACTATTGCTCAGTCTTGAATAATATTGTGCTACCAAAAAAAAGTCTGAGAAAATACTTAACAAAATACTTAATTTAGATTGCTACACAAAAAGAAGAGCTGTCGAAAAGAATCATTATATCACTATTATGTGATTTAAATGCAGAATATAGTTTTAGAAGAAGTTCACATAGTTTTTTAAGATTTGAACAATAGAGATAAATCCATCATTAGATTAAAAAAGATATTTAGTACAGCAAACCTTCACTTAAAATTACTTAGGTGATCATTATTTGACTATGCATTGGCATTTTGCTAAGCTTGAAGAGGTGCATAGCACACAGTGAACTCCAAGGTTTAGATAGTTAACAATAACTTATCAATATAGTTGCTTCCTTAACAAGGAACTATTAAAATTCATTGATATAAAATGTTGTGTGATAGAGACAGAAGAGGTGTATCTTATTTGGTTTTCTATTTTTTCATGCCTAAATCTCTTTCCCTATTTCCAAAAAAAGTTACAAAAGTAAATTATTAAATAAAATTATAACATATTTTGACAAATGTAGAATGACTAAACAAATGTAGGAAGAATAGACACACATAGAAGCTATCATTTGAAAGCATTAGCAGCCTTGAATGCAGGCAGGTACTAGATGGGCTCACAAGTTCTGTGACAGCAGTTTGAAAATTCAGCCCTCTATGGGACTGCAGATCACTCTGGGAGGATTCATTCTTGGATGTCTCACAGAGGAAGTGAACTCGAGCAGAAAATTGGAATGTTTCTTGGCCATGAAATCAGAGCTTCAGTTCCAAGGCTTTAAGAATAGCTGGGAATTGAGGGGTAATTTTGAAGGGGATTTGCAACTGAAAACAAGGGAGTGTGTCAAACTGCTTGTGGATAGCACACAGTTGAATTACTTGACACTTAATATGTGCATGCCCTATCTAACTCTAAGACCTACAGGAAAAGGCTGTAACTAAAAAGCCTGGGAGGCCTTCTGCTTGGTCTTCTAACACAACAGTGATGTGTATACTCCAATCACAATGAAAGAATTTTGAAAATATTTAATTTTTTGGAGATATACTAAGGTTTGCTTTCTCAGTGTATGTTTTATTAAGAACACATCCCTGTAACAGTAGTCACTGCATCCAAAGCTCAGGAAACATCTCAGAAAAGAGAGCAGCAAGACTTTGAGATCCATAAAAACAACTAGAACATGATTGGTCATGTCCAAGTAGTCAGTGTTACACCCTAAACACACTCACCAGTAATCAGACTCAATATGAAAGCATACAGAAAAAGAAAAAATAAAGAGAGGGAGGGAAGGAAGGAAAGAAGGAATTCTTAACAAATTCTTAATAACTTATTTTTATGAGCATCCTATTTCATTCTCTTTAAATCTAACCTTGTCAGGAGCCTTTAATTCTATTCCACTCTTTATTCTTGATACCAAAATAAATTAGTATCCTATGTATATATTGTGAAAAATATATAAACTACAAAAGTAAAATGAAAAGCCACAAGGTTATGTCACCAGCAAAATAGAACTGGTTACATCTGCTCAAATGCTTCCACTAGAAAAATAATGTTTGGGTAGACCAGAAGGATATAAAGGTAAAGGTACTTTACTCCAGTCTATAGAGGTGAGTTCAATCCTCATGACCCACATGGTAAAGAAAGGAAAGCAACCCCAAATTCAGGGTTTCCTCTGATCTCCACATGACTTCCCTGGTATATGGACATTCACAGACAATAAATAAATACATGCAACATTTGTGAAAAATAATTCTGAGAGCATGTGCAGACACTAGAATCTTACCAGGAGCCCCAAGATTTATGAAGAGAGTAAAGGGACTCAAGAGGATGCCAACACTTCTATGTTCACTTTGAGAGCACATACATGCAGGTATGTGAAGGAGCCATCTGGTATCTTCATGGTCTCAAGCCTGGAAAGAATTCTGTTTCTTGAAAAGCTTGGCTGCAGACTCACTTGGTATTTGCAATGCATTCCAAATTACCTGATAAAATATTCAGAAGAAATTGCAAGCACTAGTGTCTTGGCAGGTAGGTTGTTCTGCCTGTCATTATAGATTTTGTCTAGGGGCCTGAAGGTCATCCTGAGTTTAGGAAGCTGCACCACTCATTTGTACTTCTGACTTACTCTTGCTTCTTTAAGGGACAAAGAGAAATTGGACCATTTCTAATAGCTAAGGAGCTACTTATCATCTGAGCTTCTGTTTCTGACTTACCAGCTTCCAACTCATAAACCATATAAGAAGACCCAGTATTGACTCTTATTCTTCTTGCTCTACTAAAGTAACTTTGCTCATTTTACAGAACTTTTTCAGAGAATCATGCCCAACTGCCCCACAAGTGCAAAGCCATGCTTTGTTTTTGGGCCACAAAAGTCTGGATTTTTCTCTATCCCTCTCTTACATTCAAGATCCTCCTATGTCTTAAAGTAACTGATGTATGATTCTACCAATCTTCCCACAGAAAGGACCTAGTGGAGACCCATTAAAGAATTGCAGCATACTGCAAAGACCTTATCAGCTCAACGTACACTGGGGAAAACATAAAATTAAGGAAATAGTATCTAAAAATGTGTAGAAAATTTAAAGATAGATTGCAAGACATATGAAGTAGCATGCAAAGATGCATGCTTTGATATTGAGAGATAATTTGGTGCTGGGTGGGATAAGAAATTAATTGAAATATGTGGGGCCATGAAACTCTACATTCAGTACTCTATAGGTATTGGTAGCAAGTTCAGGAGGTTAGGGTCATTAACAGAAAATAGCAAGTTCCAAGTCTTCTTCTATTACATAAAATTGTCTCAAAACAAACAAACAAACAAACAAACAAAAAAGCAACAATAAAAAAAACTCAGAAAAATATAAACGAGAGAATGACTAATTTGGACAAACGAAGGAGAGAAGAGAAAATAGAAAGAGAAAAGAAAGGGAAGAGAATGAAAGGAAATGAGGTGGGGGCAGGAGAAGGAAATGAGAGGCAAGCTTGTATAACAAAACAATACCAGAAATCTTTTCAGTCCTTTTTGTACATGCATGTACCTTTATGTAGAAAGGCTAAAAGTCTTATTTGAAGTGCAAACTGAATAAACACACTCTAACACAATCACATTATCAATCTCAATTTTAGTAAAAGAGGAAACCATAGTAAAGGAGAATGAGTAGAGAGCAATGCCATGCATCTTTGTTTCTAGGATCTGTTCAGAAGGCACTGGGGAAGTTCAAGGATGATATTTTTCCAGTACTAGAAGACAGGATTGTTAAGACAACAAGACTTTCCTACCAAAGCCATCTTTCCGAAGCTGAGGAATGGCAGTGTGTTTCCACAGAAAGGAAAGATGTGAGGATTTTTAACCACACAGATCCTATAAGAAAATCTAAATAGATTTTGTTAATCTGAAAGGAAAAGATGTTTATGGAACAAATTTACCTGGACATTTAAAACCCACATACCTATATGTGGGCAAACTCAGAAAAGCCTTTAAACAAATTAATGAACACAAAAGCACATAATTGAAAAATCACAGTGTAACTTGAAAATTAAGATATGTATATGGCAGAGTGCAGTTAAAATATAGACCTTTGTGCAATTGCAATCCAGATATGAATTTGATATAGTACTTTTGTGAGTAAACTGCTTTTGCTCTTATTCTCATGGTAAATGTGCAGCAAGAGCCTATAATTAAAAGTTCAATGTAAAAAATGAAAATACTCTATCTCAGAAAATCTATTAATCACAAAGAACTGTAGTAAAAGGTGGAGATTAGAATAGCAATACTCTAAAATTGCAAGAAATAATAAAACTATTATTAGAAAAAGAGTAAAGTTATAGGAGACAGGTGTATAGCATTAGTATAGTATTAGGTGGGCTGAAATTGAAATTTTTTTTTAGATTCTAAAATATATTTGTAGAATTAAATGATCTTCTGAAATAGTAACTTAAAAATGCTATCCAACCTCTAAAAGAATTGCCAAAATGCTTTTAAAAATCTATACAAGTATCTCTCTCCTTTAAATAAAGTTGTAAGCAAACAAATCCGTATTAAACTTAAAAAATAAAGATGAAGGATCTGTTGTTTTAAACTACTTTTAGAAGGTTCTACAGGACAGATGATGTGTCAGGTCCTCAACACTGAAATGAAGTTTGAGATTTATGTTTACAAGTCATAGATACATGTCAGTATCCACTGACCTGAGGATAGAAATCTTAAATGAGTAACAAGTGGAACTTAGGGAAGTGAAAGGGAGGGGGAAAATGCAAAGTTCAACAACTATGAACAGGTGAGCAAAGACTGAAAGTTGGGATTTATCATATGGTAAATGAACACAGAAATGTACTATTCTAAGTTTTGAGATGAAGGAAAAGAGAAAGAGGAAAAAAAGGAAACAAAAGCAGAGAGTCTAGGAAATCATAACAAATATCACAGAATGTCAAAGGAATGAATACATGGGTTTGGGGAAAGGTTAAAGGACATTAACAATCTTTTCTCAAGACTAAGTAAATGAGAAATAAAAGTAGGGACAGCACAAAGATCCTGTGAGCTCAGCACTGCAGCAGACTTCTACAGATGATTATAAATCAAAGAATATGGAGAAAATGTCGATTTCTCTCAACACACAAATTATCAGGAAAAAAAATCAAAAAAGGAAAGATTTAAAAAAATAAACAAAACAAAAAGAGTTCTTCAATAATAAAGAGTAGCCAAAGAATGCATGTTGAGAGCCTTTTGTGCAGCACCCAAACATGGCGCCGGCTTCAGCAAACAAAGCTGTTGCCCAGCCCAAGAGACTTAGTGCCCACGTCACAGCCCGCTCTCGGGGCATACTAATGAGCTACTGGAGAGCACACCAATCAAGTAGTGACACGAGTCTCCTGGGCATATATAAGCAGTGCATTTTCCTTCCATGTGGTCCCTTGCTCAAGGGTATTGTACAATAAAGGTTGTTCGCAGAAGAATCCTGTTGTTGCACACCTTTTCCTGCCGGTGGTAAGTGGGGCGCGTGACAAATGCATACATAGTTCTGAGGGCCAATGTGACTTGTACATAGAGATACACAAAAAGCCTCACAAACTATTACAAAAATTTAATAAACCATACATGACATAGACCCATAAGCACAAAGGTGATTGTATCTCAAAATGGCTAATGTGTTGTAGACCCCATCAACATAGTAGAAAACAGTAAAATAACATACTTAATAGGTTAATAAACATGGCCAATTTAAAATTCCTTCCAGTGGTGCAAAGATGATTCTATATTTTCAAACCAGTAAATGTGTTTAATTCACATCACTAGACTAAGAAGACAAAAGCAAATGATGTTTATGAAATATGCAAAAAATAATACAATGAATAATCCCTTCTTAATTAAAATTCAATAAATTAGGTATATCAGAATGAGACTAGAAGCACTGCTTACCAGGTTTCACTATGTTGAACTGTCAAACATGAAACTATTTGTATACACAAGATTGAACTTAGACTAGCAAAGAACCTCCTGTCTTTGTTTCCTGTATGCTGAGGTAATATTTCTACCACAGTTGGCAAAGAATAGATTTAAATACAATAAAGAAAGATTCTTTTTTCTTTGGAATTTACCACCATTCCCCTTTTCATATCTGTTCAACATAATTTTGGAGGGCTCAGCCAAAGCAGGGGAAAAACGCTTTACATTAAGATTTGAATGAAATTAGTTAAGTCATACCTCTCTACAGATAGTGTGATCTTATAGATAAAAATCCTAAAGACTCTACCAAAAAAACATGCTACCCCAATCAAATAAACCCAGTAGCAAGGTATAAAGCTTGGATGCAAACATTGTCAACAAAAGTGTGAATTTTTAGGTAAATCCTAAGAGCAAACTAGCCAAAATAGAAATAAGAATATAATTTCATGGCAGTCAAAACCAAAGTCACTTAAATGGATATTTGCTAAAAAAAAAAAAAAAAAAAAAAAAGAAAAAAGAAAAGAAAAGAAAGAAATTCTACAATTAAAACTTCAGAAATGAGTGAAAAGTTGGTGAAAACATGAATACATGGAAAAGCTGCCAATATTTGTCTGTTGGAAGAATTAAAAATTTTGACATGTTCACAATATACAAACTTATGCCAATGTCATGTCTCACAGCAATTAGAAAGTTCTAGCTTTCAGGCTGGAGAGCACTGGCTCCTCTTCCAGAGAAGCCAAGTTTAATTCCCAGTTGCCACAATGCAGTTCACAGCTGTCTTTCACTCCAGTTCTAGAGGATCCTACACCCTTATACTGATATACCTGCAGGAAAAACACCAATATAAAACAAAACAAAACAATTACATTAAAACATTTAGATTTTATTTTGAGCCACAAAGAAGAACAAAAATAGAAGCCAGAGTAGTCTTTGAATAAAGAAAGTAAAGCTGTAAACATTAGACTATTTGGCCTCAACATATACAAGGTGACATATACAACATATACAACATATACATTGTGACAAATTGAGTTTTGATAAAGTTGTCAACAATTGTGCCAGTAAATACAATAATGCAGGCACGACTAATGCTTCAGTAAAGTTTATTGAGATTACCACAGGTCCACAAAAGAGAGAAGGAGATTAGGACTGCTTCTCTGAGCATGTATAAAATAAATGGAAAACAGACTAAATTTCTAAATGTAAAGGAATAATTAAATGAAACTATTATCAGAATTCATGGAGGAAAATGTGTGTGGGTTTGATGTAGAGGAAAGAGGTTTGGATAAGATCATTAAGGTGAAATGATAAATAGACACACAGATTAGGCCAATCATCAATGGGAATGAAGTCTGAGCAACATCGCTGAGCCATGAGCACCGGTGTGTGGCTTTCTATTTAACCATAAACATCATATTTCCTTGATTATGGACTTGGGGTCAGGGAGCCATTGGAATTCTTTGATTCTCTTTCGGTGGGGTTACATTGAATTAATATTTTTTTTAACAGTTTAGAAGGAGGAGAAAGAGAAGAAGGAAAAAAGAAGAAACAAAATGGGACTAGGCAGTGCTGTGCATGCCATTAATCTCAGCACTAAGGGGTCTGAGAGGCACATTCCTATGAGCTCAAGCTTAGCCTGGTCTACACAGACCTTTTATAAAACCGTTAAAAGATAAGCAAGTGAGAGAATATGACTGCATCGTTCAAATCATTTCCTGTCCCAAAAATTAAAATATGTTACCAGTAAAATAATTGATCAATTAAAACAAAATAACAAATAGGTTGAGGAAAACACTACACAGTAAAACCATCAATGGATACTTTCTAACAATTACATGAAAATGACCTAAAAATAAGAAAGAAAATATTCAGCATCATAAGCTCTTACGAAAGCATAAATTCAAACATCGATGACATGGTTATCAATTATCGCAGAAACAAACTGAAAGAGGTTGTTACTGTAAGGCATTTTTTTTATGTTCTAGCATAAGTACGTGTATTTGCTAAAACAACTGGAAAGGTGTCATTACTACACAAACACACACTTCAATAAGAATCTATGCTAGTAGAAATGTCAAGGTCTGCAACTCGGCCATTACAAATTAGAGCCTGTGAACACGCACATTTTTCAGGATACATAAAAAGTAAAATGAGGACAGTGTAAGACATTTTTAAATACTGTCTAAATTTTGCACAAAGCACACAGTTTTCTAAAATCCATACCTGAGCCAGAAATGTTATAATCACAGTTACTGTCTTTGCTGTGGGAAAAGAAGGGTATGAAGTAGATGATGGAGTTGGATGTAGGCATGAGAATGTAGCATGTGGTAAATTCAAAAGTCTCTTCTGTGGCACTGCCTTAGGTTTTCCATTGCTGTGAAATGACACCATGACCAAGGATGCTCATCACAGACAATATCTAAATAGGGCTGGCTTATAGGTTCAGAGGTTCAGTCCATTATCATCATGGCAGGAAGCCAGCATCCAAGCAAACATGGCATGAGGAGTGGAGAGTTCCACATCATTAGTGGAAGGAACTTGGGAGCAGACTGGCCCCCACATGGCTAGGAGGAGGGTCTCAAAGCCAACTTCCAAAGTGAATACATCTCCCCACTCCAACTAAGCCACTCCCTGAGCCAAGCATTTATAAACATTCACAAGCACAGTACTGTGACTCTCTTTTAGCATTCAAAATTAAGTTACCTGTCTTTTCAGAAATGAGTTAATTATGTAGATCGCACCAGGCATGTATTACTATCCTTATTAGATGTGCAACATCTTTTACAGCAGACAGACACATGTTTTCCCTTAAATTTTTTCAACATTAATACAAGCTACTGTAGGTGAGGAAGGTCACTTGTGATCCCTGTCACCTGTGAAATCATTCACACAAAGGACACTTTGATTTCAGAGAGGAAAGAGTGTCATTTAGGGCAATGGGATACATTTATGTGCCGGGCTGGTGATCGTTGCCAGCCGAAGAAGGAGTTTGTAAAAATGATTTTCAAAGGTTGCATGTTTAATTATCTTTAAATATTTACATATTTTTGGTTGTATTTTCTCACAGCCAGATATTCTCCAGGCTGGGGCCTTTCCAGAACCCTCAGATCTCTGCAACACTGACAGGCCACTGGATGGGAGAAGCAAGGGATAAGACCACTGGCCAAGCAGATGGTGAGAATAGTTAATTGACCCACTCGAGGAGATGATGAGCTGCTCAGACTCAGCTTTCATTAAAGGAAATAAATAATAAATTGCATCTGTTTCCACAGATTCAAAATATGAAAGGGTTTCTTGATTGCTTATTCCAAAGCACATAGCAAGGTATTTCTTGAAGGCAATATGTGACTTGCATTTATTTATCCCTCCATTGTGAGAGCAGTTTTACAAACTTGTGATATTACTGTTCTCATGCTGCATGTGAGTACACTAAGGCACTGAATAATTAAAATGAACTGCACAGGTCCTCTCATTGTCAGAATGGGGCTACTAGCTGTAGTAGGCATATTGTCTCCAAAATTTTTATGTTGCTACACTATGTGATACCATGAAGTCCTGGAAAAAGTTTAAATGGAGTTTTAATTAGAAAGTGGAAATTTGATCAATTTGTAAAATACAGACTACTATAAAAAAGTAGTTTTGAATTTGTGGGGTTCACTTACTTTGTAAATTCTTTATAGGACAAGAATGAGGACCTGAGTTCAGATCCCCATGACAAACCTCATTTCTGTTACTGTACCTGCTTATGAGGTGGAAGCATTGAGTAACAAGACCCTTTATCAAAAGTAATATGGAAAAAGAAGAACATGTGTGAGAGTGTCCTCTCATCTCTACATACTTTCCACAGCACAGAATGTCTGCACTCACAAATATGCACACATGTACTCCATATGCACAAATACATACAAAAGATTTGCAAATGATTTATTGTGGTTTAAAAATTCTTATATTATGTAGGTATTTATTCATTTATTATTTGTGTGTGTGTGTGTGTGTGTGTGTGTGTGTGTATACATGTGTGTGCTATGTGTGAGTTTGTGTGTGTGTGTGTGTGTGAAGGTAAAAGTGGTAATATAGCAGTCAGTTATCTTCTTCTACCCTTTGGGCCAGAGAATAAAATTAAGCACTCAGGCTTGGCTTTTATCAACTGAGCAATCTCAAAACCCCTGAAATAATTACTAGAAAATAGGTTATCATCAAGTACATGCATTGGGTATTTTATCTGTTTTCTTTATTTTTAAACAGTGACTGTCATGCATGGAAAGATGGGTCAGTGGGTAAGAACACAGCTTCATCTTCCAGAGAACTCAGGTTTATTTCCAACATCCATACGTGGCCCACAACCACCTGTGTCTCCCTTTCTGGTATCTGATACCATCTTATTGCCTTTGAGCAGACCAGGTACACACACTGCACAGACAAAGACCCATACAAATAAGATACATAATCAAGTAATTAAAAAACATGTGTTTGTTTAAGCATTGAGTCTCTTCTTATATTGCAAGAATTAGCTTTCTCACATTGGGTATGGTAGAAAACGACATAACCCAAACTCACCCCAGCTCCCAGGCACTAAACACCAACCAATGAGTTCCCATGGATGGATCCATGGCTCCAGGAGCATATGCAACAGAGGACAGTATTCTCTGGCATCAATGGGAGGAGCCGACTTTGGTCCAGCCAAGGCTTCTTTTCCAAGTGTAGGGGAATACCAAGGAACTGAGATGGGAGAGGGTGGTTGGGAGAGGGAACACCTTCATGGAGGCAATCAGAGGGGTTGGGGGAATGAATAAGGGAAAAGGGATAACATATGAAATGTAAATACAGAGAATAACCAATAAAAATAAAAAAGAAGAAACTAATATCTAAAATTATAATGAAGAAGAAAAAAAAAAAGGACCTCAAGGTAAAAACTGCTGTTTTAACACAAGACAAACAGCGACATAGAAATCAATGACTTTTCTGGGGATCTGAGGCACCAAGAACCAGAGAACTGAAGTACAAAAACAAACAAACAAACAGACAAAAAACCCTGAAACTTTAACTCTCAGACACTGGAAAATGCAGAGAGTAATAGATGAAATCTGTTTAGCTGAAGCCAAAGTACCCTTACTTAATAGTTTGGACAATGCCTTGAGGCAGTGTTTGGCATAGAATGAACAGGAAAAAATTCTAGGAGCTACCCAGCAGTGTGCAATAGTTTTCTAGCCATTCCTCCAGGAATCAGATTAGGTTCTCATGGAGCAAGAATCTGTGTGTGCTTGTGGGTGTGCATGTGCATGTGTGTACTTGTATGCATGAATATGATTTGTGTAGATATGTACATTGTATGCATTAATAGTGTACATGTGTGTACATGTGTGTGTGCATTTCAATAGACAAGACAATAAAAATGAATCATATAGACAAAATAATGTTTCTGACAATGGAAGAATTAATCAAAAAGCAAATTATCAGTGTGTGCAGAGGGTTCTCTGCAAGCTGCTCTGCCCTCATGGAGTACAGGGTTTATCTAGTTATTGCTATCCAGGAAGACATCTGTTAAAACTCACCTTCTTGCAGCTTTTCTGACTTAACTAAGAGAGACAGAAATATAAATGAAGGTCACCTCTTCAAGACACAAGAAGAGAAAAAGAAGCAGATGTAAGTATGGGATGATAGGGAGCTGTCTCTCCTTTATGTAAATAGCCACTGAACCAGTTTCTCTGTTGTATAGGAACTGTGTTTGACAGAGGTTGAATTGCCAGGTTGGACTCTTTTAAAAGAAGGAATTTCTAAGGCAACAGAATAGTGTGTAAGGATACAGATATAGAGAAATAAGAAGTATAAGGAGTGGCTTTTACCTGCCTGTGAAGGATAAATCTGGGCCAACTTGCACCAGAATTAACAGAGATCCCTCCAGAGCACTTTCTGCATTTTTTTATAATGCCTAATATAATATGCCCACATTTGAAATGAATAAATGAATGTTTTGAATAAAAAAAAATTACAGTCTGAGGTGGGAAGTAACAGTCAACTGAGCATGTATTAAAAGTGATAAAAATTGAATTCTTTTGTAAAAAGTAATTATGATTGAAATAGTGAATAGGTTGAATTAGAGAATGTGCAAGGGCAGCTTGGTAATGATAGGAGAGATGGGGATACTTAAAGAATGTAAGTTAGGGACATTAAGACTCAGGAGATTGTTTAGTTGGTAAAGCCTTAACTGAAAAGCATAAGGACCCTAACTGGCAAAGGCAGAGAGAGATTTCCTCTTGATCACAGGGGGAGGAAGAATGGGATGAGAGACTATGGGCAAGCAGATGGAGAGGGGAGCAATGGTTGGGCTGTAATAATAATAATAATAATAATAATAATAATAATAATAATAATAATAATAATAATAGGCAAACACGCTAGCAAATGTTGTCATTCTTCTGGTGGGTGGCAGAGAGAGAAGGTTCCCTGAGTCCTTGACATCCATTCTAGCCAGATTAGTAAGTTCCACATTTAGTAAAATATTTTGTCATAAAAATTAAGTACAAATGATTAAGGAACACAAATGAGTATAGTTTCTTTACACACACATGCATCTGCATACTCATGAACACATATGTGTGCCCACATACATAACAATTCACCAATGAAGCACCCTGAAGGAAATTAGGTCTGGATGCTCCTGAGAATTTATCAACGAAGCTAATTTTTTATGAATTAAAATATCCAAAAACGAAACACAGAACATTGAATGGGTTGTTGGAGAATTCAGCTGACATAAATGTCATTGGAGTGAAAAGGAGTAACTGAAGTAGCCAATTTGAAGAATATTACCAAATGAATTAGACACCAAACTACAGACCCAGAAAACAAATGCAACACAGGATATGATACATATACACACATAACACGGTTGAACTTCAGAATATTCAAGCAAGAAAAGATCATTTTCACGGCGAGGGTAGGCTGTCTTTCCAGTGTGGAAGAGTTCTTGGAATGCTTCATGGTCATAACAACAAGGGAAAACAAGTTATCATCTACTTCTGTTAATCTTCCTTAAGCTCATATATATTAAAGGAAATACATTGCACATGGAGAATTCCTGTGAATTCATAATTATTTTAAGAACTCCATGTTTAGTTCACTCCACTTGCACCTTCTCTGCCCACTACTCTCCCTCTGGTTTCCCATCCTCACTCTCAGATTCACGTACACTTCATGTGTAATTATTATGTGTTTATAATATACACATGTGATATTGATGCGGTAAATATTAAATAGTTTGCGTAACCTTTTATTTAACACTTTGCCTGATCCAGCTCATGACCATCTGGCACTTCAGGAGTCTCTAACATGGCAACCTTATGTCGCCTCTATAAACTCTGTTGCCGTCACTCCACTGCCCCTGTTGTTTCTGTCCAGGGTGGATACAACTGCTTTTGCATATTGTTTTCACTCACTTCCCCTTGGCTTGTCGCCAGGCCTTAGACACACACACACACAATTCTCTGGTGTGTTTTGTACATTCTGCCTCTACACTTTTTGAACTCAATGAAGTAGTCACCTCAAAGTACAAACCAAACTACTCTGATCCAACAGGCATAACACAATTTGCCAAACTTTATAAGTCAAGTGATCATGTACAAACAATTCCATCCCTTATAAACATTGATAACAACCTTATTTATGAAGAGATATGCAGACAAACATAAACATCTGCCTCCATTTTTGTTCCTCCTCCAATCTCCTCCTCCTTGCCTCCTCTTCTGTTTTCCTACCCTTTTCCCTGCCTACCTCTCTACTTTCCAATCATGTATCACTTTAACAGCAACACATAATATATGTGTAGATAGATTTACATATTGATATACACAACCTAAGTTAATATTTAAAGTTTATAAATAGTGAAATGATCTGATTTTATGTCATTGTTAAAGACGCTGAAGACTGTTCAATTTCTACTCTCATCTTCTCTATAAAAAGTCTGTTGTTTCTGTATATCAAAGAAATGTTTGTGATTTTTCCCAGTTTTAAAAACAATCTGAGAGATATAATCGTACACACAACATTTTTTTTTTCCATTTCACGGGTTACTAACGCTGTTGCTAACATCCATTGATGATTAATAGTTGCTGATCTGTTCAAAGCTTTTTCCACTTTCAGCTCCTTTGATTCTCACAGGGCTGTGGAGTGTATACGATTAATATTTTTATTTATGGATGAAGTTATAGTTACAGAAAATTAAGTAACTTGAACCTCACAGTGAGGAACCATTGTGTGTGACAGATGCATCTGATTCATATTTTTATAGGGTTTACTATTCACCCACATGTATAGCTACTTGTCAGTTTGAGATGCAATAGATCATAGTACATGAGAGATGAGTGTACTACATAAGACATGGGTATACAGAAGTAGCATGAATAAATGAATAATGCCACCATTAGATATTGTTAATATCTCATTTTATTTGAAACTATGGCATCTTATGGTAAATAATACTTTAGTTTTCAAATACAAAAAATATCTACTTTCTTCCATATATAAATGGAAAATGACATTGTTTAAAAGTGAACCATTTCTCCCATTATATAATTGTAACTAGAGGCAATTTTTCCTTGTTCAGCTTTTTAGATCTGTTTAGAGTCATATGCATGTGAGGATTGTACTTCAACAATCTGCAACCTCTCTTCTCTGCTTTCAATCTCTTTTAGTCATGTTTCCCTCTCGACTATATGTTTATATCCCACAAAGTCCAAATTATTATCCATGTGTCAGTGGATGAGGCATCATCCACAAGTATGAGGACCACTTAGGAGAGGCCACACCCCCAAACCAATCCCCCTTTCTCAGCTCCCAGCACATTTCAGATAGGAGCGCATTTTCAAGATCCCCTTCACAATTAATGCTGGAATGTTCACAGAATTGATCTTAACAGGTCCTTTATTGGCATCATCAGCTGTTATGAGTTCATGATAGCAACAGTCAGGTCACATCTAGATGCTGCTACTTCAGCAGCCCACCCTGGGCTCTGGCTCTTACGATCTTTCCATCTCTCTCTCCAGGTGACACCTGGATTTTGATGGGTGTGGTGAACTAGGATATCATATTTGGGGCTGTGAACTCCTCAGTCACCTATTCTCAGCACTGTGAGCAATGTGAGTCTCTTTCTTAACCACTGTCTACCACAGTAAAGGGCCTCTCTGACAATTGGTGACATTTGATATTCAAATATTCAAAGGAGATCACATTCCTCAGCATGTCATAGATTTTTGCATGTACATCTGGAACCATGTGATCTCATGTATTCTGAGTTCCAGATGTTCTGAACCACCACCCATACATACATTCTGTGCATGTTTCTTGAGAGATAAGTGCATGATAAGGAAGTCATCTGGCTATATATGCACTGGAGCAGATGTCTAGCTTTCTGGTCCATTTGCATTTTTCTAGCATTCTGTCAGTTTTTCTTCTCATTCTTCTCATTCTCCTTTGTATACTTGCTTTCACATCGATTTATTTATTTATTTTTGTTCTTTTGCCTTTGCCTTTGACTTAACACTTTGAAAGGATGAAAACTCTTCATAGCTCACGAACAGAGCAGAAACATTTATTGATTTTTTTTTTTTTTATGAAAGACATTCTGTGTTCATGATGAGGATGCTGACAGTGCTTCAAGGTGCAGAGAGAAGACATACCCTACAGCGAGTTGCAAAGGACTCCAGTAACACAAGTTTCCATGACATTTTTGGGAAGCAGGAGATTTGGATATTATTCATTGGCAAGTATGTGAGTTCCAAATGTTTGATGAGTTACTTTCCCATCCTGCTAACATTCAATTTAGTCAGTGAGGACTTAAATCCCATTGAACATAGGGCCACTCCGGATTCCAGATCTCAGTGCATCCTGATCTTTGCTCACTTTGCCTGCTTGCCTACTTTGTGAATAGGGAAAGAGCCCAGTCAACATAGAGCTGTGTGGAAGAACCCTCTCTTTCCCTTAGTATATGTCACTTGACTATGACAAATGCAGTGACATGATTTGAGGGTTGGTAGAAAGAGCAATCTGAGCCTGTGAGGGGAATCAGATCATACTAAAATTTTGCTTCTCTGAGTTATTTTTTAACTTTATTTAAAAAAAAACAAAGATAAATGTACAGATTTTTAAGCATTTTTGCATAAAAGTATACGAATACATTCTTTATAAGGTTGTAATTAAGTATTTGTGGGTACATATACATATACTTATGTATATATGTAACAATAATATAGGAAAAGAGGTTATTAATTTGAGGGGATAGGAGAGAAACTGGGAGGGGCTGTATGAAGGAAAGGGGGATGTGCTTCTCTGAGTTTTACTTTGTAAGACATATTGATACATCATGAAGTGACAAATTCACTGTAACTCACAAAGAAATTGTTGCCTCACCCCATAGACTTTTAAGATATTAGTGTCTGTCATCCCAGTTCAACTTCCAAGGTGTAAAAGATTAAAAATGTGCCCACTGCTTGCCTTTTTAAAATTTGATTACCCCCCCATCTCTGTTTGTGTGTGTGTGTGTGTGTGTGTGAGAGAGAGAGAGAGAGAGAGAGAGAGAGAGAGAGAGAGAGAGAGAGAGAGAGAATATTTACAGAAGGGCAGTAACCTCAGAGACCTAAAGAAAGCATCATGTCCCCTGGAACTAAAGAGTTACAACTACTATGCGATATGAATGTGGGACCTGAACTTGGATCTCCTGAAAGAGTAGTATGTTCCCTTACCCCCAGAGCCACATGTCACTCTTTGTCAATTGTAAACCCTTCTATATTCTTACAATTTCAGTCATTTATATCTTTCATACATTATTTTTAAATTATATTAATCTATTTTCGATCTCCTAGTCAGAAGTGCCATCAAAACTTGTAAAAGAAACTTTTTCTTTTATACCAAATTAAATGTATTCAAACCCACAGTGAATGATAAAGTAGAAAGACACTCTTCTGTCAGTATGGATGGATCTGGGTTAGTGATGTAAAGGCACCTACAGAGCCTAAGGGCAGAATGGACACACACAGTTTATATTCAGACCTACATATCCACTAAATAAAGAACTAAAAATGTAAAATGATTAAAAACAAAAAAATAACATGGATTGGTAGTGAGGTTGTAGACAAAAGGAAGCTGTATTGTACACTGTTGGTGAGAATGTAAAGTGGTCCTATTATGGTATAAGTAACTACCTGGTTTCCAAGAAAACTAAACATGAACCTACCGTGACTCAGTTCTGCCACTTTTAGTGAGTTACCTTAAAGATTCTGAGTTCTTTCTT
The DNA here is from genome assembly GCF_963924665.1 of Micromys minutus. Classification (NCBI taxonomy): domain Eukaryota; kingdom Metazoa; phylum Chordata; class Mammalia; order Rodentia; family Muridae; genus Micromys; species Micromys minutus. The sequence continues at coordinate 7,569,256 of NC_137953.1, forward strand.
AATTATGAAACCCAGATCTATGTCTGATCACAAATATATACCAATAACAACTCCTTTAATATTTATCTAATTATAAGACAGTGTATCACCAAAGATTCTTGGTTTCCTACCTTATTTCAATAGCAAACTACTTTTGATATTTGCTTGTTAATTGAAGACCAGAATTTAATTCTTTTATTTCATGTATATACATGTTTTGCCTATGTATGTCTATACACTATATGCATACTTGGTGCCTTGGGAGGCCAGAAGGGGGTGTCAGATATTCTGAAACTGGAGTTAAAGATGGTTGTGAGCCATTATGAAGGTGATAGAAAATTATCCCTAAGTATTCTATAAAAGGAGCCAGTGCTGTTCACCACTGTGCCCTAGCTCCATCCCCATCATCTGGCATGTAATAACTAAAAAATATTTTATTTTAGCAACAGAAAATACATTCTTCAATCTTGTACTTCTTATGTTTTGATTTTTAAAGTTAGTCCAGTGTCTTAAAATTATAATGAAAAGCATAAATAATAATGAAACTTCTATATACATATACATGTATGTATGTATGCAACTAATAGAATTGAAAATTTCAGAGATGTTGTGCCTATATTCAAGATGCTATAATTATGTTGTAAACAAATGTTGCATCAGAAATGTCACAGGAACTTATAATGTCATCCATTTGTATTTTAGTTCATTTATCAAAGTAGTTCTCATGATCTTGGCAGCTCTTGTTATATTCTCTTATAAAAGGGTGTGTCCTGTGAATACATTCACATTGAATGCTTTGCCTGAATGTGCAGTGTATGTCCATGTGGAAATCAACCAGGGTGGGTCAGTGTTTTATTCATGTCTATATTTTTAGCAATAGAGAAAAAAAAATTGCCCTTTCACTGGAGATGAGAAAATGCATTCATATTTTCTTTAAGTTGTTATATTTATCTTTGGACTGCATTCATTTCAGGAGTTATTTTTTCTCTTTTATTGATTCACAAGTGATAACTGTGCCTTACTTACTGCTCTAGGGAAAGATATGAGAGCTTTTCAAAAAATACCATTAGGTATTGAATAACCATTATTTTCTCAATAATTACAGATGTTAGCATGATCATATTCCAACCAAAATCTCTACCACAAGAATATTTATCCTTAATTGACTTTACTGTTCATGTATTGTAACCTTATAGCAATTAAAAACATTTTATTAGATTGTCATATATCACATATATATTTGTGTTTATATATCTGGGTATCTGTCACTTATTATTAGAGTATGGCAGTTCCTAAGGATATTGAAACAAATATTTAGACATTTCAGATAGATCACCAGTGACAGAATCAAAGAAGCAATTCCATACAAGTCTAGCTAGGTGAACAACCGAGTTTATTAGGGTTGCTCATTCAAGCATGGGAGACTAAAGCTATCACTACAGAAAAATGATTAAAATACTTATTGATAATGAATGAAGGCCACATTCTGGTGACTCCTTCTCTGGCTTCAGGCGTCCTTCCAGCAGACAGATTGCTGCCTACATTACCTGGGAGAGAGACAATGGGCTTCTTTTAATGTCTGATATTCCTGATTCTGTTTTCTGAGATTTCTCTGCTGTTTTAATTTTAATAATCTTTTTGAGTCTTATATGTCTTCTTCTTCTCTTGCTAAAATGAGTGACTTATACTAGGAATTTAGCACCCTAAATACAGGTTTTAAATCTACAGGGGTATTTCAAGAATGGCCTAGGTTGAATGTCCTTGTGATCACGTTTGTTGAGGATTGTTTTAATATTAATTCATGTAAGAGTGTTCAGACCACATTTGGTAGTCACCATTTGCATATGAGTGTAGGCTTGGCAGCCAATCTGCAAGCCTACCTTCAGGTTCCTGCCAGAGGTTCTGGCTTTACATCCCTTAATGATGGATTGTAACTTAGAATTTTAACCAAAAAATGATTTTATTCTTCTTTATAATCAGTTTGTTTAATTACAACCACAGAAATGAAGCTAGAGTGAAATCAAAACAGAATTTTTCACTATATTGGTCTTATGCCTGGTTATGAAGACAAAATATCCCAAAGTTAAATTAAGGAAGGGTTTACTTTGGCTCAGAGTTCCAAGATACAATGACTGCTGTGAGAACATGCAGGCAGGGTGTTGGAACCCTGGGACGTCAGGAAGCAGAGGGGCATCAATGCTCCTATGCCCTTGGCCTTTCACTTTTCTCTGTTCCAAGACGCCAGCATGTGGATTGATGTTGCCCACACTTGAAATAGGTCTTCCCACTTCAGCTAACCTAATCTAGGTAATCTCTCACAGATATGGCCAGAGGCTTGTCTTGCAGATGATGGTGGATCTGTCAGGAGGAGCGTCTCTATTAACCATCACAAGAAACTCCTGTCCTATTTTTTTCATTTAAATTTTCATTAGGGTAGTTCTACTGCTTAGATGATTAGTCTTGGCTTTTAAGTATAACAATAGTTTTATAATGTCTGTTTACTTTCTATGTGTTCTTCCCACTCTTTGCTTGATTTGTTTGGTTTCAGACGACTATTTTTATGAGGCACATTGTAACCTTTGAAGTTTATACAGAGTATGGGAGACTGTCAATTTACAACACTGTATAAAAATGTTGACATTTATTGTTAGGAAGTAATGTTTAACTTTATAACTTTTGTTTATGTTTTGTAGTAAGGCATATTTTATTTGTTTTTTTATCTTTGTGTGGATAATAATTGCTGTTTAAAATTTCTGTTTTAAGATGTAATTTGCAGCTTAAAGTGCCTATGTGCAGTTAGATATGAATATTAACTTTCAACTGAAAAATCATCAGTTTTGATTAAGAGGAGAGAGCTGTTCTCAGTCTTGAAATTTTGTGCAATGGCTAATATTAAAGGCAAACACCCATAACTGTAAAATAGTTGGAGAAATTAGGCATGTATGTTACCAACTCTGAAGATCAAGGAACACTCTAAAAGAGGGACCTTAGTGAGAGAGGATGCAAAACAGCTGGAGGGTGGACATGTGAGCTCTGAGATTCTGTGTTCTGTGCATACATGGACATTGACACATCAAACTACAGTGCTTATGATTACCTGCAGAAGACTTATGCAACAGGGGATTAAACTGGGAGGGAAAGTAGTTGAGAAGCAAATCAGAAAGGCACGAGGGTGATCAAAGAGTGCATGATGGGACAAAAATTATGATTATACACTTTGTGCTAATATATAAAATAGTAGAAAATATATAATGTATAATCAGTTAAATGACTCAAAACCAAAATTTGTGTTTGCTGTTTTTCCTAATTCTTAATTTGAGCTAAATAATTAGTTTTACCTAATGTCTAGACATCGTGGAATATATCATTTTTTCTATCTTTGCTTTCCTTTTCTTTTCTTTTGCACATCATCTCTTTGCACTCTTTCAATAGTTTAAGCAAATTAATCTTACTTTTCCAGTTAAAGAATGCATGATTTCCTGAGATCAAATAACTTTTAGCTGTGAACACATCACTATGAATGTGCTCACCAGAAATTAAACAATGACAATGGAATTAACAAAAGTATGATGTCAAGTCTCTGTAACATTGTGTTCATTAGTTTTCCAAAACACACACTTTTACCAATTTGAGGAAAATTAGAGTGAGATTTAAGCATTTCTAAAGCAAATTAGCTGTAGGCAAAGAGACTCCTGAATGCTGTATGTCCACTACAAGCATGTAGTTATTAGATGCCTCACTATCTCCAGCTCTTGATTATGACTTAAAAGGTTAAGTCTTAGAGAGACATCCCACTCTGCTAAAAGAAGAAATATTTTCTTTATTATAGACTCTCATTAAGTTCCAATTAATTGACAATGTTTTAGCTGCATCTTTATTTCTAAATAAAAGTTTACACATCCTTAATTAGTTTTTTTTCCTAAATCAATACTTTTCTTTAAAAAAAAGTATTTAATAGCTTTTCTTTGGAAGAAAAATCTCTATATCATACTTTCTTGGGTGACTTAATATGTTCCTAATTTACATGTAAATCAAACAGGTATATCTGATGAGCATGCCTCAGGGAATTAAACACCAACCAATGAGGTCTCATATGAAGACCTATGGCCCAAGGTACATGTGCAGCAGAGGATGGCATTCTCTGGCATCAGTGGGAGAAGAGGTCTCTGATCCAGCAATAGCTCGTTTTCCCAGTGTAGGGGAATATCAGTGTGCTGAGGTGGGAGAGAGTGGTTGGTAGAGTGAGCACCTTCATGGAGGCAATAGGAGGGGTAGCAGGATGGGATTGTGGGAAAGCGTTAACATCTGAAATGTAAATGCAGAGAATTTTCAATAAAGAAAAAAAAGATGTATTCTTTATTCCAGGCCATCTCTATAGCTCCCAAAATCATCCTGTGTCAACCTCCCATACATGTTCACTCCTTTCCATTTCACAGTGACCCCTTGTACCCTCATATATTTTTGTACCCCAACAAGTTCATAAGGATTGGTTATGAATATGGGTAAACTTTGGTCTATGTTTACTCATATGAATAATCTATAGACTTGGAACTCTTATTTAGAAATGTGTATCTGTTTCATATTTTTCCCCCTGATGAGTAGCTGTTTTTTTTTTTCTGGAAGATGCTAAGTAAGGTTATTATAAAATAAAAACTTTTTCTAAAACAATTTAAATTTAGCAATGCTTGGAAATATAGTCACAAGTAAAATGTAAAAATTTGTAAAATTTGTGGTTCTTACTTTTTAATAAGATTATCACTAATTAAATATATGGCATTAATTAAAAATTTATAGCATTAATTAAAATATAACAAAGAGACAGGAATCCTCAGTGAGGGAAATTTCTTCAATGAATCTTTGCATAAAGAGCTCAAATTAGTCTCTGTAAGACTTCTGGAGGGAGGTTCTGTACCTAAATTCATGAAGTACAATTGTATTATCTGTCCTTAAAATAAACCTCAGTAAATTGTACATTGTTCATGGAAGCAACACATACAGTCATTCTAGATTTCTCAAAGAAATAGGGAAAAATAAGCACCTACTGAACAGAACCTGGATACAGAATAAAGACCTTATAAAATTACTTTTTTGGGGGGGAAGCTTTATGTTTATTATTTTGTGTGATTTTTTCAGCTGTTTTAGCTAAGGTTATCTTGGTGGAAGTGAACTCAACACCCGTTGAATTATCCACTATTCTCCTTTACAAAGAAATCCAAACTGGAATGTATATGGACAGCCCCAATGTGCACGAGTTTCCTTTACACTACCATGTTGCAGCAGAAAGAATGATAACAGCAGGATTGTTGTTGTTCTCTAACACAATAATTCTCAACTTGTGAGTCATGACTTCTTTGGAGACTGAAGGACTCTTTTATGGGGGATGCATATCAGATACCCTGTATATCTCATATTTACATTATAATTCAAAATAGTAGAAAAATTACAGTAATGAAGTGTAGATGAAAATAACTATGGTTCTGGGTCACCACACCATGAAGAACTGTATGACAGTGTTTCTAGGAAGTATGGGAACCAATGCTCTAATAGTCTGCATGGCTGTATAGAACCTGTTCTTTCACCTGATGCAATCACACACACACAACACATATACACACAAACACATGTACACTCTTGCATCCCTACACACAAAACATAAACAGAATCACAGACATACTTACAGCCACACAAAAACATACATGAACACAGCACACACACATGTACACATTCATGCTCACGCCTTGCTTAAGAAATGACAGGTCTAAGAGGATATATAAGTATTGGCATTCAATGCATAACCCATTGTCCCCACTCAGAACAGAACTCACTTTTTAGTCCATTTCCCTGTGCTCTCAGTAGGAGGTTCTTTCTAAGGAAGGCTGTAATTAGGACTGCAGAAAACCATTTGATGTCTGAAAGGTTGGGCAGATTAACCTCCTGGGAGCTTCAGTTAGAGAGGTTTTCTGGCTATGAGCCACACATAATAATCTTTAGGTCCTTGGACTACTTAACCTTAAGCCCCTGCCAAACACTGTTATTAACAGAAATTTTAATTGAGCACCTCAAACTCAGAAAGTAAACAAGCAATGAAATATACAGTCATACAACACAGAAGTGTGCCTTTAAGAGGCACAAATACCATTATTTGAATGACATTTGAAATAAACTTTCAAAATACAATGAGTTTAAACTTACTTTCACTGAATAGTGATAGTTTTTTGTTCATCCATTTGATAGAAACACAGCAGAATATAATAATATTTTAAAAGTTAATTTATCATAGTCATTAGTGAATACATTTTTAGAAGATTGAAATTGTTAATTTTCATGAGTGCTTACCCACATCTGCATGTGTGCAGTGTCCACAATGGACCCATAGAATCCAAAAGAGGGTGTGAAACCCCTTGCACTGGAGTTACAGATGGTTGTGGGACACATTGTTCGAGCTTTGAGACAAACCTGGATCCTCTTCAAGAACAGCAAGGACTCTGGCGAGCTGTCTTTCCACCCCTTAGGTAATTTAATTTTATTAAATTTACTTCAGAACCAGAAAGGGGGGTTCAGGAGGTGGCCTGTTGTGCTTCCCCAGGAACTGGATTCAGTCCCCAGCATCTATGCCAGGGATCACAATTGCCTGTGGTTCCATTTGTAGGTGATTGGTTACCCTCTACTAGCCTCCCTACCACCAGCACTCATGTGATTTACATACTCAGTAACATGGGAAATAGGAATTTAAACTTTAAAAGCAACAATTCAACACAACTAATTTTAGAAAAAATGGAGATGAGAAACAACACAGAACATACTACCAAAAAAGCCCCAGTGAAGGAGTCAATATTTTTTCATAACAAATTATAAATGGATTAGGGTTTCTCAGGCATACATGTGTTTACACTGCTGAGTATTGTGATCAGGACAAAATAGCCTGGAACCATACACCAATGAATGAACAGGCTTCTTCTGTTCTTAGAATGCTGTACAAGAAATAGTAAAGGATCAATTTCACATAACCAACATGGATTACAAAATATTTTCCTTCTGTTCACTTAAACCACTTAAAAAAATGAAAACCCAACTCTTATCTCATAAAAAAATAGAAGTCATGGGTTAATAGGCAGTGGGTTGAATTTGATTGGTAATTTTTCACAATTTAAATTCTAGTCTACATGTCTGCAATGTCAACATCTACCAATCATCAGAATGAATATTATAGTACTTTATTTATCTTTCTTATTAATGTAACAATATAACTATCCCCAAAAGCGCTACAGTGAGCATCCACATTAGCCTCTTTGTAAAGTCTTCTGTAGTAGGGTTTTAAATGTCCCTCATCCTATAGTGATTTTGCCTTGTTTTAGGTGGCTCCCATAGTAGTCAGTGAGACTGCTATCAGTTAAAAAGCTTCCACTTGTTCTATAAGAAAACTTGGGCTCAGGGAGAGTCTAGCTTCTAGTGTATGACCCTCTGTTTCTAAGTAGAAAGTGAAGTGTAAAGATTAGGCATGGATCTGTCTGATAACTTAGCATCCCAAGATGGGTTAAAAGAAGTAGTGAAAGAAAAACAGATGGTGCTTACTTTCTTTATGCAAAGTAAAATGAAGGCAGATGAAATTTCCTCCCATTGAAAATATAGTGTATATTACCCATGTGACAAAATTGATGATTGATTGTTGACTAGTCTAAAACTCAAATTTGTTTAATTGGGGACCTAGTGACCAACTCTCCCTCTTTTCCTCTTTCTCTCTCACCCCCTCCCTTTTTTTCCCTCTCCCTACCTTTCCTCCTTCCCCTCTCCTCTTCCCCTCTACCCCTTTCCTTCCCCCTCCTCCTCCCCTCTCTCTGTCTCCCCGTCTCTCCCTCTCTCCTTCTCTCTCTCTCTCTCTCTCTCTCTCATTTTATTTTATTTTTATATGAGTTTTCCATTCTGATTTCAAAATTTCAATCTTGAAATTAGGACATCTTGAGTGCACCAAATAGTATCCAACTCCTGAGAACTGATGTATTAGGGGCCCTAGATAACAGAGTCTACAAAATACATTCATGTCAGATATATCATCTCTAACTGCTTCCAGTAATTATCTCTTGGCCTTTCAGAAACTCATCTGCTCCCCTCTTCTTTCTTCTGATGTAAACTCCACAACTGACAAAAGCACTTGATGAGGAAAGGGTTTACGGCTCTGCTTACCACTCAAGGCCATAGACCATCACAGGAAAGTCAGGGCAGACACTGAAGAGACCACGGAGGAATGCTGCTCACTGCTTTGCTCCCTCTGCTTCCTCCTCAGCCTGCTTTTGTATAGCAACCAGGGCATCCATGGGTGGCTCCCACCCACATGAACTGGACATCACCACCTCAATCATAAATCATGGAAGTGTTCCACAGTCTTTACTGCAGGCAATCTGATAGAAGCATTCACTCAGTCAAGGTCCCCTATGTTAGGTGAGTGGCAAGTTGACAAAACCAACAAGCACACTGCCTTCTTCAGCTTTAGGATTTTCTACTTCACATGGTCCCATGAACTAAGTTCAGTGCACCTTAGCTGAGAGGTATAACATACTTCCCCTTGTATTTACTCATTGTAGGGAATCACAGGAATGATTGAAACACCATGCTAGCTCAGTAATGCTGCTAGGAAAACCTTCCATTCTTTCATTTCAGTTAACTACCTAAAATATTTAGTAAAGCCAAAAAAAAAAAAAAAAACATACAAAAAAACAGCATCAGGTTAGTTAGGGTCAGTTTGTGTGTGTGTGTGGTGTGTGTGTGTGTGTGTGTGTGTGTGTCTCTGCTTGTCTGTATATGTGAGTGTGTCTGCATATGCATACACATTTCATGAAATAAGTGTGGCTAGAAATCCAAAGAAGGTTTGTAGGAGTCCTTTTCTCTTCTTCCACTGCATGGGTATGGAGAACCAAACTCAAGTCATCAGGCTTGGTGGCAAGCTCTTTGTGTCTATTCAGATGCCTTGGCTTCTCCTTAATTACATTTCTTAGAAAGAATTAAAGCACTAACTTAAATATTTTCTCTGGGTACAATTTTTGTTGAATTTCCGTGGGGGGAAAATTATGCCTTTCAGTAGTAAGATGAATGTATCATACACGAATAGGCATAAATTAGCAGATTTTTAAATGTGAGTACAAATTGGCATTCCTGCTAACAATACCTGAAACTGACATTATTAGAAAATGTTGATTTGAGATTGTTTTGACATTTTACCACTACCTTGTCAAAACAGTATCATGAGCACATCCAGCCCATATTTTCAGGAGCATTGGCTGACAGCTATTAAGTGCCTTTCTTGGGAGCAGACAGGAAATCAATTGTCTGATCAATATTACAATCCACAGATTCTGATTCAGCTACAAAGCAAGTGGATTTTGCCTAAATACTAAGGTTCACACAAATGCAATCGTTGAGGTTATTAGTACTACCACATGTAATCATTTGCACCAGCAATAATTTAGTTCCTTATGTTCTTTTTTTTTCCCACATAAATCGTTGATCCTTGTCAAATCCATGACTCACGAACTTCTGAAATGGCATGTTAATGACATAGTATTTTTTTAACATAGGAAATTATATATGACTTCACTTGGGGAATAAATGCAAAGTTCCTGGCACACAAGTAATATCCTCTACATGCTGGTTGCAATTAATAAGTCAATGGGAAATGCTCCTGACGGATTTGTTGTTCATTTGGTGTCTTTTAAATTTCAAGTTAAAAGAAATAATTGTGTTTTCATTTTTTCTTAATTATGTGTATGGTATATTTTAAATTTCAGGTGGAAAGAAATAACTGTTATTTCTTTTTTTTCTTAATTGTGCATGTATGCATGCCTGCAAACTCGTGAAGGTGGGCACCCGTGCATGGGTGTGTGCAGTGGATGCAGATACATTAGGAAACCAAGGGTTCTCCATTCTCCTGGAACTAGATTTGCAGATGAGTGTGAATACTGTCGGTGCCACTAAGGACTGAACACTCTATACTGAGCCATCTTTTTTTTTTTTCTTACAACTTTATTTTTAAAAAGGACGTGTACATATACAGAATTTTAAAGGCATTTCGGCATAACATTATATGAATATTTTTGTCAGTACTTAATTCTTTTAGAGGTTTGATAGCATGCATTGAAATCCAACTGGTTACCATAAGCATAAAGTACATGTAGGACATAACAACGTGAAAACAGATTTCTTGTTGGGTATAGATAATAGCCTTGTGGCAATTTTTTGGTAGACTGAGCCTTCTTAGCAGCCCTTATATCTGTTGGTGGTGGTGGTGGTGGTGGATTTTTTTTAAAGAAGTCAAAACACAGAAGCTGAAGTAAATCAAATAAATGTGTGTGCCAGGGAAGGGGAACACAGGTAGTAGTGATAAGGTATAAAAAGAACATCTATTCCCTTGCTAGAAGCAGAGAATGTGTTGACCACACACTTGGGTTGATAGTCTTAGGATGAAGGCCACAAATGCCAGGCTGATTCAAGTGACTAGATGATGCTACCAATTTCAAGAGATTCTAGTGTGGTGGATTGAATTGTAGTGTGATCTCATAGATTAATATTGGCATCATTCAAACCAATTTCTAAACTAACCTGAGAATCTTCAGCTCCAACTACTTAACAATGAGCAACTGGTTTTCTTCCACTCTGCTGAGAAATATTCAAAATATTATTAAAACATCTTTTCTATTATTTAGTTATGCTGAGCTATGTTTTCTTTTTTTTTTCTGTGATCAGAGCATATTGTACACCTCAAAAATTTGACATTTCAACAGAAGAAAAATTGTCATTTTTACCAATTATCTGATGTCATACTTGGAGATATATTTTACATGACTGGTTATCTTTTAACAATAAAATACTACTCTCACCTAACACATTTGAAAAACCTTTTTGGATGAATGTTCTATAAATTCTAAGCTTTAGAATTTAGACAATTTGTTCTATCTGAATTAGAAATATCCAAGTATGATCAACCACTTTGTATTTCTTAATAAATTCTTCACAGCAAGAATACTCATTTTATTAAGAATACACAAGCCATTTATACACTATTATTATAATGCATTTCAAACAACAACATAACCCACACGGCATGTGCTTCAGAATTTTATAATAATACCAAATAGTGTTGTGTATGTATGTGTATGTGTGTGTGTGTATGTGTGTGTATGTGTGTGTATGTGTGTGTATGTGTGTGTATGTGTGTATATGTGTATATGTGTGTATGTGTGTGTATATGTGTATATGTGTGTATGTGTGTGTATGTGTGTATATGTGTGTGTATGTGTGTATGTGTGTATCTGTGTGTGTCTGTATGTGTGTGTATGTGGGTGTGTATGTGTGTGCATGTGTGTGTGCATGTGTGTGTATATGTGTATAAGTGTGTGTGTATGTGTGTGTATGTGTGTGTATGTGTGTGTGCATGCTGCTTATTTTACCAAAGCACTTGCCTTGCAAGCTTGAGGCTCCAGATTAACATCCCAGGATCCATAGCTCCAAAGCAAACTGTTAAGACCATTGTCTGTCCTGTGAAAGCAGATGGCTACTAATCCTATACCCAGAATAATAATAATAAATAAAATATTTTATAAAGGATAATATCACATCACATGAATCTCTGATTAGGTAAATCACAACATAAAAAGTAGAAATGGAAAATTATGTGCCCAGCTGTGTGTATCTGCATAGACTTAGTTCAAGATGCTATAAATAAAATTGGAACAAAAGCAAAATGTACACCCGAACTTACTGAGAATGCAAGGTAACCAAAAGTTATAGAAAATATCAGAATTTATGATGATAAATTGATATACAGTCTGCAGTTTCTGGTTTCCATTTGATAATTTGAAATAATTGATATGGAAAATGATATAGATTGAAGCTGTACTGAAATAGCTCTACAACGGTGTTTAATGTAATCATTTTGGGAGGCTGGTCTTTCATTTTGACCTCATTCCTTTCTGGACACAGATTCATATATATGGAGAAGTGGGGCCAGAAAATTTTCAAACAAAAGTGATCTTTACAAAATAAATTGTGTCAAATCAAATTGACAGCAAACATGAAAGGGATCCCACGCCCTTGGACTGGTACAAAGTTAAATGTCACTGGGATTTTTGACATTTTAGGATGATTATTTGTAATTGTTTTGAAATGCTTCATAGATTTGTAAGCCAATGTACCATAAAATGGCCATTATGCAAACAAGTCAGCTTACATCTTCCCATGTAGCTGATGTGTTTATGCTCAAGTTGAAAGCATTTCTCTTTTCCCCAACAGCAGAGCCAACTCCCCTCCTTCCAATTGTCTGCAGGTTAAGAAATTGGGTACATTGCTGCTCAGACAAACCCACTAATGAAGTATTAAACAAATATGTCCAATCCTGCTACCGAAGAGATATGGTAAGAGGAAAAGGTGTGACGATTTAAAAAAAAAAAATGTTTGCTAAATGTTTCAAAATAGAGAAAAGATGTTTAAAAAAAAAACTTGCTGTCAAATGCTCAGTAATAGAAGCTGACATTGATGGAAGTGGCTTCTCATGTAAAACATGGGACGCTGTTGATTAACTGCAGCATGACTCCAGTGTAGTCATTCACCTGTATGTTATATGTGAGGAGAAAACAAATTTCTGTTTCTTCTTGATGATGACAGTTTTCAAACCATGGGACAGAGCAAATAGCATGGTCCTGACATGGGTAGATTCTCAGACAAACTCCTGTCCATTCATCCGGCTGAAAGTCAAACTGACACCTCCAGTCTCAGACATGTATCCTACATGGCGGTGAACTTTTCCTTGCAGAACACACATGCTGCATCTTGACATGGGAATCACTGTATGGTGAGTGGGTTCACCAAACTGACCTCAGAGGATAAAGAAGCCAAGTAGCCTGTGCTCCCAGTGACACCCAAAGAGTCCATGAGGCCTGTCAAAAGGAACCCTTCCATATGTTTTCCATGTAATGATTGATGCCTCTCATGCATTCTTAATGTGATGGGATGCATTAGCAAAATACATGATCCATACTGCTCTCTTGGAGTAATAAATGGACCTATTCCAGTCCTGCTCTGGTGTGCTTTTGGGCACAAATTCCTTCTAGAGAACATTTAGGTGACTGGATAAGGAGATGATGATTTATGAATTATATTATGCTGCTTATTGGCTACAGAAAAAACTTTTATCTAGCCGTTTTTAAAAATGTAGTAAAACTGATGTCAATACACATCTGCAAACTTTCGGATTTCCAACAGTTTTCCTGGTAGCACTTATAGAAAAGTGAATGAGAGAAATAATTTGTAGGTGCTGACAGGCAGAGTACTGTATAGCATCTACAAATTATAGCAGGCCGCAGCCATGGTAACAGTAAGCACAGCATCAGACAGTGGTGCTGGAAGTCAGAAGGCAGTATAGTGACAGCCATAGCAACAGTAAATATGGCCTCCTGCAGTTGTAAGAGTCAGAAGGAAGGGGATATTTGCAGGAATCAACAAGACAATTGTCATCACAGTCCCTTGTGAGTGCTAAAGGACAGGCTATTTGGAAATAAGAAGGCTGTTCATGAGAGCCTGGGCCACAACCACCCAGATAAATTTTCTAAGGTATTTTAGGAGAATATAGCCAGGTGAGGGTCTTAGGCCTGCAGTACATTATGGAAATGCATTCACAAATTGGATATATGTGACAGAATGAACTCCCCTTGACTCATCAACTACTGACTAGGAGGGGAAGTGAAAGATATTGGATCAGTTGTTAGATGACAAAGGGAGATTAAGAAATTTATAATGAAGCAGAGGAGATGGATCAGTGGGTAAGTGATGGCCATGGGTTCTGATAGCTGAATTCTCCCTTTCTCTCTCTCTCTCTCTCTCTCTCTCTCTCTCTCTCTCTCTCTCTCTCTCTCTCTCTCTCTCTCTCTCTTCACTATCACACTCTCTCTCTTTCACTTTCTCTTTCTTTCTTTCTTTCTCTCTCTCTCTCTCTCTCTCTCTCTCTCTCTCTCTTTCACTCTCACACTCTCTCTCTTTCACTCTCTCTGTCTCTCTCTCTCTCTCTCTCTCTCTCTCATGCACATACACATACACACACACACACACACACACGCACACACACACACACACAAAGCTTGGAGTGGTGGTGCATTATTCATGCTAGCACATGGACACAGAGAAAGGAGCATCCTAGATATTTGCTGGCCAATGGGTGTGTGCCAGGTTCTGTGAGAGAACTCACTGAGAAAGCAATGGAGATGCTGCCTCAAGGTTTCATATGCTATCCATTGACTTCAAGTACATATGATTTCCACATCTCAAACACTAATAAGTACAATAAAGCACAGAAGACCAGTGCTTAAAAAACACAGCTCATCTGAAGAAGCAATAGAGCTAAAAACATTCTCTGCCAATCGACAGTTTTCAGGAACCTTATGAAAGATGAAAGCTGTCTTATCTTAACCTTAACCAAAACAAAAAAAAAAAAAAATCACAGGAACTTTAATGTAAATAACTTTGTGAACAATGTTAAATTGAAGAATTTTTACAGTGAAAAGCATTGTGTTCTTAGTACTCTCTGGTGACTGCTCTGACAAAGCTGAGCAAAATAGCAGACATCCTTAGCAATGATGGATGTCCTGGGCCCCAGGGCTTATTCCCATTAGACAATTTGGGTAACTTTCTGTACTCTGATTCAGTGTGAAAAGTGAAGAAATTCTAGTTTATCCATTTTTTGACATATCAGAGAAAACAGGCATGTAAAATGCATGCATGCTTGAAAAAAAATCATGCATATTTTACACATCAAAGGAAAGATAAATTATCCTGATTTGACCATCACCTCAGCCATTTCTCAAACAGCTACACTGTATCCCATAAGTATGGCCTGATATTGTTCATTAGCAGGAGAGGGAGGCACATTTCATGTCCCTGTAGTAAATGAAATGGGCAGAGCCAATCCTTTATAAAAAGAAAGTTTCACATACTGATATCAAGTAACCTGACACACTGCAAGATGCTGGTCTACCTGCTGACAGGATCAAAGATCCTCAGTGTGATGTGCCTGGGGGTGGCTTTCCATTTTCTTCCCAACCTTCCTACTTGCTTCATGAGATGAGAGGGAGGCAGGCGTTCAAAGTGCTTCTTTCATGAAGACTGCATAAGCATAATGTGTCCCAGGGTATGTCCCCTGCACAGAGACCCAGCTGTCCCCTTTTCTTCTTTTCCTCCATTCTGAGAGCACACAGCAAGATAAGCTCACAGCTATCTAGCAAGCAAAGCCCATTCAGTTATGTGTAGATATCATGACAGCTGAATCCTGAGCTCTTACATTGGCCTAGCTCTCATTGAATGAGCTTCCTTACAAGGACTGAGTATGCTGTTTTAATGTGAAATTATGTTATCCAAGTTAAGTTATTATAAACACACCTTGGTATTCCTAATGCAGTTTGGCCTTCTGAATTTGAAAGTTTCAGGGTCAATATAGCATTTTAAAGATTTTCCCCAATAATTCATTCATTCACTTTGCAACCTAATAGATTAACTTACTGCCTCTCCTTTATACTGATCTCCTGGAGCTCAGATTATAGAAGGTTGTGTTTGAAAAACTCAGGTCCTCTGTAAGCACGGTGAACACTCAGCACTGAGCCACTGCCCCAGGCCAAGTTAAAAAAATTGTATTCACATGCCTTCAATTTTTTCATCTTTCATTACTTTAATCAAGAATCTCTAGACTCAGATTATCATAGCGTCTGTTGGGAAATGTGTAAAAAAATCCTTCAAAATTGGGCAATAGGCCATCACAGTTGATGGTGAACTTGCAGCTGGTGGAGGTCCTTCCACAAGCAAGCTATATAGTAATTAATTCTTTGATTACCAAATCAAAGAGATTTCTTTAGTACCAGCTGGTATCTGAGTTGTAGAAGCCGAGAATCTGAGCTTAGGACCAGCTGGGTATCTGAATTGTGGTTAGATTCACTGAAGCAGGAATTAATAGGTAACCATTAATAACTGACCTCCAAGAGACCCCCTGCATCTTTCTTCAGGTAATGAAAACAAAACAGAATATTTTATTTGTATTATTAAATGTGTACCAACCCATTTTAATAACAGAAAAAAATCAAGAATTATATTTAATCACATTCATAGCGTAACATTAAAAACTTTAGGGTGTAATATTGTGACTTTTAGTTTCAGTGAAGCAGACACACAACTGACAGCTGTGAACAGTGACCATGTTTCTATGTCTTGCTTTGAGTCCTTTAGCGATATGCAACTAATTTCTAAACTAACAAAGTCTTTAATCAAATTGTTTTTCTCATTTAGCAAATTCTATGGAAACATGCTATGATTGCAACTGCAAGTTTTACTCTTTCGTATCATGAAATTGTCTTTCACATTGTAAAAATATTCAGGGATCTAACATAGACAAAGTAGTCAATTACCTCACAGTGTACTGTCCACAAAACACAGAAGAATATAAAACTGTCAACCTGCCATCATCATGTCAATCTCATTACGTCATCCCCTTCTCAGACTTATCTTTCTCACCCCATCCTTGCCCCAGATTGAAACCCTTACAGAATTTTTAACTGTTGCCTAAAGAAAACACAATCAGTACCTTAAGCAAAGATCGGGTCCTATTTTCACATTCTTACATTGTCTTTTGTTGTACACTAAGGTGTTATTTTTTTATGTGTTTAATAAAAAAGTCCTCTCATTCTTAGTAGGACATTGAGGATGACTCAAAAGATCATTACACCCAAATCCAATTTGATGAAATCACAAGCTTAATAAAGTTTCTTACAGGATAGTGGGTAACTCAAACAACTACATCAAATAGCCACCTGAAAGGTAGCTCTACAGGACAGTTGCCTCAACAACAGCAATTGCTTTCTACTTGCATAATCTTGGGGACTGGCTTTGTGAGTTCTATTCCTCAGGATTCTCTAAAGTAACAGTGTAAATCTTGAATTGAGCCTCAACTACCTGGAGACTCCTTTGAAAGTGCATATATATCCTGGATCGATGCAAAAACAAGAGGTTTCTTTATTTTTTAGAACATTAGGGTCAACCCTCAATCAGCCCCTCATGTTGAGTGACTTAAACATGACCCTGAATGGCTCTGACAAGCAGTTTTTCTACTTCTTTGGGATACAGGTAACATCAGTAAGGTAACAGCTTAAACTTATTGGCTAAGCATTTTGACCTTTATATCTATTGTCTAGCAAGTATGGCATGCATTTAGACTCTACCTGATGTATTTCAAAGGGTCAGTCAGTATATTCTGAAAATTTATTCACTCGAGTGTTTTTGTGGGTAGATAATGAAACTTGGCCTAGTCTTATCCACAGGTGGGAGAGGAAAGCAGTAAGGAGGGTGTAGAAGTGTAAATGCCATTAGGGTCCCACAACAGAACTTCCAGAATGTATCTCTTTATATTTGTGTGTGTGTGTGTGTGTGTATGTGTGTGTGTGTGTGTGTGTGTATGTGTGTGTGTTGTGTGTGTGTGTGTGTGTGTGTGTGTGTGTGTGTGTAAAACAAAGATCTATTAGAATCATACAGGCTATGGTTCAACTAATCCAATAATGTTAGCCTATGAAAGGAAAGTTGCTAGGCCCCCATGGCTGGAAATCTCAGCTGGTCTTCAGTACATACTGGAATTCTGAAGTAGGTTCTCATGCCAGTGAAGAAATAGACTTGCTATCAAGAGTAAAGCAAACAGGCAAGCAGCAACAGCTTCCTTCTCCCATGTGTGTCTTCTCACCTCAGCCTCAAGATTTGGATCAAAGTTGTGAATCTTCCTACCTCAAAGGTCCAAACTAGAAATAGATCCACCCATTTCAAATCAAGCCCTCCCCCCAAAAAATCTCTCATGAGTGTACCCTCCATTTTTGGATTGTATTTCAGATAAAGTCCAGTTGACAGCTAGAGAATCTATAATCCCTTATAAAATTCACATGAATATTTTAACTTTCTGAGTTCCCTAAGCCCTGAATCTTCATTAGCTTCTCACGTCCTGTGAATCTGTTTCTGACTCCAAGAAGGAGTGATTCAAATTGGAGGAGCAAGGTGTAAAATTCCCTCAATTAACCACATGCACAGAAAAGAAAAGTATATTCACGAAATAAATAGGTTATTTGGATTCTAGTTTAGTATAATAGGAAGCCCTAGAACACAATTGATTCTTTCTGTTAGCAATATTAAGATAGTTTCATGAGATAAATTAACTAATGGTCTCAATCCATTATCTGTTTTCTATCCAAAAAACTTAGCTACAAGACATTAAAATGTGACAAAAAAAAGAAAAATCTAAAGCTGTTATTTATATTTAAAAGTCATAATTAAGTCTATACCCTAATGAATTTTGAAGTTTCCAGATTTGTAATTTTGATATCTTTTTTCTCTTTGGATAAACTCTTTCTAAGTGCATGCTTTCTTTTGATCTGCATAAAGAGCCAAACCACCTCATGCTATTTTTATGCAAAATTGCTACAACAATAGATTCACTTCCCTTCACACAAGAGAGCATTGAAAATATGAGGTCATGCTACCAGTGAGAGGTGCTCCATTTGAAAGTTAGATTGCTGTGCCTCTGAGTTCCTTTAGTTCTTCCAGACAATTATTATTTCATGTTTCTTGTATAATCATAAGCAGTAAAAGAACTAAGTGATGAATTTCCTCTGTGTGTGTGTGTCTCTCTCTCTGTGTGTGTGTGTGTGTGTGTGTGTGTGTGTGTGTGTGTAAGCATATAGGCAAAGGCTAGAGGAGGATGTATGACGTATGGAGTCCAACTTACTACCTTGAGTCCTTGTAGATCACTGTAGTAGAGGTTATGTTCTCCTTGACTAGCTGGCCAACAAGCTACAGTGATCTTCAAATATCCACCATATTTGAACTTGCTACACCAGTATTATATGGCTATCTGAACTAAAACTATATAACTCTTATATGTACACAGTGACATGGTGTGAATTAGTTTCGCCTTTATAGATTTATACGTGTGAATATTTGACCATAAGAATAGCACTATTGGTCAGTTAGACTTACTGAAGCAGGTATGGTTTTGTTGGAAAAAATAATGCCTTATTGTATAGGTGGCAGTTGAGGTTTCCTACACTCCAGCTCTGCCCAGCATGGACTTTACCCTTATTCTGGTTGCTTTTAGATGAAGAAGATGTACAACTCTCAGCTCCTTCTACTCCAAGATGTCTGCCTGCTGGCTGCCATGTTTCTTCTTATAACTGACTGACCTTCCGACTATCAGCCAGACCCAATTTAAATGTTTTCTTTTATAAGAATTTTTTAGTCATGATATCTCCTCACCACAATTAAAACCTTACTAAAACACACAGCAAGGGATTTTTCTTCCTCAACCATTTCCGCAGCCCCTAAATTTATTTACAAAAGTGGGTGCAGTAGCAAACTGAGATCTCTATTTTGGTGTGTGGTACATTAGTACTGGTCATTGCCAAATAATTGTGAGTACAGCTGGTTGAAAGATTTACTTGCTTTAAAATACACTGGGAAGCAAAAATATTATATATTTGTAATTCTTAATTATTTCTCTTAGCTGCTTTAAGTGAAAACTTAAAACAGTATCAGGATATAATCTTACAAGTTGTCTGGGCAAAGATAGAAATACCAAAGCTATATTGCGAAGAAGAAACCGAGGATAACATACATTCTAGAATACTAAATTTTCAGATAGAACAAAGACTGGCGACATAACCTCTGCATTTGTCCTACCTGTTTGACATAGGGTAATCTGGTAAGCTAGTGTGTACTCTGGAGAGTTTGGCTAAGACATCACTACTTTCACCATTGATTGCTGACTATTTTGCTGTGTATGTATGCTGCATTCAGCAGTAAGCCATCCAATGTAGAGAGCAGATATGAGTAATTAAATCTATGCTTATTTGTGTCCACATGGTTTGCTCACTGGTGTATTAGATAACTGTCACTTGCTGTGGCTTAAGGCAATTGATCACATTGTACCTGCAGTAACAAAGAGGTACGTGAGTACTTTTGTTCAGCTGGATTTCTTTTCATTAAATCTGAAATCACAACCTATGCAATGGTGCCACCTATATTGAGAGTCAGATTGTCCCATTCCTGCAAACCCAATCTAGATCATTCTCCCCAAGGCTTGTCTCTATCATTTCTTTTTTAAATCTCAGAAAGTTGAAAATCCAGTTTAACATTTACAGAGGGATTAAGAAGATAGCATTCACTACTGTTATCACCTCAATCTTTTTTTAACAACATCCTTTAGGGACCTTCTTTCACTATTAGTTTTTCATTCATGATTAATTTTATACCAGCTTAGTCATAACTTTGATATCATTTAGACTTTCACGATTGTGAAAAATAATTGTCTGAACAAAATCTCCTTTAAAGACATTTTTTAAAATTTTGGCTCAGGGTGGTAGATATTAACTATTATGCACATTTGCATCAGTGGTTTCTAGACTAATAACAGGTAGTAGTAACATGGTAGAAGAGGTATTAGAACAAAATTGGTCAGATCATGTCAGATGAGAAGAAGACTAAATAGGAGAAGAAGGAGCAAGGAGAAGAAAAGGAAATGGAGGAAGAGAAAGAAAAGAGCATAAGGAGAACAGAAAGGACACAGGGGAAAAAGAGAGATAGGAGGCAAGAAGGAGAGTACATACTCCTCATAAACAACTTCTGTTGTTTAATTTTTTTCAAGTAGATTACATTTTCAAAAATATCTGCCATATTACAATATTCTACTCAGTTCTAAATCTACCAAACACTTGATCTATAGATGAGGTCAGAGTTCCAATGGTCCTATACACCCATGTTCCACTTTTTATCTAAGTTACTCATGTCTGTCCCATTGGTGGCATTTAGACCCAAGCCAGAGAACATTTGATATTCATGATGTTATTAGGGATATCTTTCAAACAATTGTTTATAAAGTTTTTCTGGACTTTTCGTGATGATTATGAACCTCAGAAAATGCCCTAAGGGTTTCTTAACTTCTTCAGTTGGAAGCTTTCAGCATGCTAAGTTATTAAATACCAAACAATTCTGGTATTGAATAAGTTAGCCTCTCTTTCCATTTACATTTAACGAAACACTTATCTAGCCATCATCACCCCTACCTTCTAAATATCAGACCCCATGGCTCTGTGCTTTGGCTTCTATCTTGGTCTTTATTCCATTATGTTCTTCACACTATTTGATAAGTCTTCCTCTTTAATGGACTCATGGCTGTTCTTTTTAAGGGTGTCATTTGAAATTTTACTTCCTATGAAGAGAAACACTTGAAAAAATTCCTTCTGTTTCAAAATTTCTTTCTCTTAGTACTGGTCATAACTGAGAGTTGTCCAGATGAAGCCAGGAAACTTTGGGTGATGGAGAGAGCAGGACCAGGTCTTTCAGATGATGCCAACTATAGAACAGATTCACATCCCTATAGGAGGGCCTGCTGCTTACTCTTGGGTTATTTGTATCCCATTGCCATAACCTTGGGATCAAACACAGCATTTCAGGCTTTGTGGAAAGCCCCTTTTGCCACCAATCTATCTTCTTGGTTCATTATTAATTACGTCTTCACATGTGTATCTTAGTGCCATCCAAAAATTCCAAGTTCAACAAGAAAATTATATTTAATAGCATAATAATATAAAGAAATATGTGACTGTATTTTTGTAATAAATCTACATGGGAAGAAACACTAAAATGAAATACAGTACAAACACATTTGAATAGAGATAAATTATAAATGTTTTGAATATGAGCCAGAGAAATGGCTCAGCTGCTAAGAGCAATTTTTCATGTAGAAGAGACAAGACAGTTCCCAGCACACATTTGGAATCATTCTTCTCTGACCCTAGTCCCAGGGGTTCAGGACACTCTTCTGACCCAGAGAGGAATCATAAAATTATTTGTTCAGACATACATGCAGACAAGACACCCAAACACATTAAAATCTTTAAAAATGTATGGAAAGATATGCAAATGTTTATAATTCCCACTTTTAAATTGATCAAGTCATATCTACATTCTAAATGTTGGCCTTTTCTGCTAATTCAGATTGTCCTAATTTTATATAACAAATATGCATTACTTTTGCACTGGGAAGAATCATTTGCATTTATAATAGATTACAGTTCATTTCTGCTTATGTTTCAGTTCATAATTCACATTGTAACTATCAAATGAACCTCTTTCTACTCTGATGTAATACAGCAGAACAAATTTTGGCAAAGGTTTCTCCACACTGTTAACATCTCCTTGTATTTTCTAGTTCATTGCTTTAATAGTTTGATGTCAAGTATTTTGAAAAGAAACATCTACTTTGGGTGTTTCAATTGCAGTGCTAGGAAAAAAGGGCATTTTCCCCTTACTGAATTTTAGAACAAAAGCTTGATTTTGAGTGAGTTCTTGAGTTTGTGATTTTACATTTTTTTCTTCACTTATTTGAGAAAATTCCAGAATTTTACTATATGAGCAATAAAGTGGTAAACATCCCTGGCTTATTATAATATTTGAAATATAGTGTTTAAAACAGAAAAAAATAGGCTGGGAGATAACAACCTGGCCAAAAATTAATAATAAAATTATGTCCAACACTCTGTTTCTGGGGAGGTAGTACAGTTTGCATAGCAGGATCAGAACTTTGTGTTTGATCATCTAAAAAACATCCAAGATTCTTATACTAACGTTCCAGCATTGCCTCTGTAAAGTAATCAGCATCTAATTCCATTTACAGGGTAATAACAGTGCCTAAAGTAGAAATGCACAAAGACTGACATAAATATATAAAAATGTATGAACTATTTTTAGACTATTTTGTTCTTGAACCAGAAAACACAACTTCAGAAGGTAAGACATTTTGGTCACAACAAGAAACTCACCATATTCCTAGTAATTGAACTGTATGGTGTAGAATGTTTCAGAATTAGTCTCCAGTCTACATGATAAATTGGCTCTGAGAAGATGGGTTCATCTCACAGGTACATGATTGCAGCATGTGTTAATGCTAAGTTGACTGGCTGTGGTGTGACTTTTTCTAGGG
Organism: Micromys minutus; assembly: GCF_963924665.1. Lineage (NCBI taxonomy): Eukaryota > Metazoa > Chordata > Mammalia > Rodentia > Muridae > Micromys > Micromys minutus. The sequence goes on from NC_137953.1 coordinate 7,592,270, forward strand.
TCACAGGGACCATTAGCTATTCATTATGCATAAGGCACCATGATAGAGTCACATACTTTCACTCAGGTCTAGCTTGATGAATCAATGTTAACTGGAATTACTGAAAAATCTCATGTGACTTAAAGAAGCATCATCCATGAAAGTACCAGAGTGTGTGTTTTTTTTTTTTTAAAAATCCAGAAATTGCATGACCAGAGCTTCCAAGCCAACTTGCAGGCAGCTCCACTAAAGACAGTTTTTTGACGATTCTCTCTATTGCTTATGGAACCTTGGGAAGAGGCCTGAAAAATACTGTTAAATTCTGAGCTTCCTGGTTTCAATATATTTCTCTGAGAATCATGACAAAAAGCACCTTCAGGGAAGGAATGTTTTATATGGCTCATTCTTCCAGCCTCTCTTTGCTGGAAGTCGGTGCAGAAACTCAAACAGTAGCATGAAGGAGAGTCTAAGAAGAAACATTGGTGGCTGAAGCTCACTCAGAGGCTTATGGTATCATTCCTACTTAGTTCAGGGAATAATGCTGTACAGAGTGGGTTGGATCCTTCGATGTGAGCTGCTAATCTAGGCAGTATCAGACAGACAAACCCAGAGGAAAGTCCCCAGTTGCAGCTTCTGTCTGGAAAGACCTTAGGCTGTGTCTAGTTGACAGTTAAAATAAACTAGAACTGCTCTTGGTAGGTTTTCTTAGCTTCCTGAGAAAGTTCCTTCCCACTATACAGAAGACTTAGAAGAAATAGCTACAGGACATAAGTCAACATGGGCATTGTTCTTACATTAACATTATATTTCTCAGAAGGTTTTCCAGTAACAGGCTTTTTGAATAAGGTAAGACTTCATACCCTAAAACTGCATTCTTTACTAAACTGTGATTTATGTAGCATAAATAGTAATGGCTTCCATACAAACTCCAATGAAGACTCTCATCACTGCATCCCTTCCTTAGAGCAAGTGTGTTACAAGTACCTTAGAGAATATCCTGTCATATTGTACATCCTCCATCAACTCTCTTCTTTCATTATTTTTGGTCCGAAAGTGCAGCTGTCTGGACATTTTACATCTAAGGAGAGAAAATAAAGAAGATTCACCAGTTTCACATACAGAAGTATCCAGTGATTTACAGGGAACTGTCCCATTATCTTCTTACAGGTTTACAGTTTCATGCATAAAAGGGCTTGGCTTTCTGTCATATATATTTCATATTTTAAGAAATGAAGTCACTCGGTTCAATCAATTGAATTGTCTATTATCCTAGGCACTGATATAACTAAACTCATAATTATATATTTTGATCACTACATTCCTGGATTTATTTAGTCATCATTTGAGATGCAGCTCTCATGCGACTTAGTCTGGCCTTCAAAATGATCACTCAGCTTTTACTTCCTAAGTGCTGGTTTAAGGTATATAACCACTTTCTCTAGTTTATATACCTTACCAGGAATTGAACCTAGGGCTTCACTCTTGGCAGACAAGCACTCCTCCAAAGGAATTACATCCCAGGAAATATGGAAGGTTGTCAGGAGTCATGTTCTGCTTAAGGATATACTGACAAAAGATATTTTGAAGTCATTGAATCTTGATGTGTTGGTCAGTATGCCACCAAAGTGGTAATTCTTTAGGAGTTATGATATAATAGACAGAAATTGCTCAGTTTTCTAAACTACAGTGTGACAGAAGTTGCCACAAGGTGTAAATACCACACTTAGATCAATTCTCCCATTAGGAAGAATAGATTATTTGGATCTGCCAGTGACAGTTCAGCATTGCTCTGAAGAAAAACTCCCTAGAATGTGTCAAAGAAAAAAAGGAAAGGAATTCATCCCTTAAGTGCTTTTAAAATTCAAAGAATGTGCAGAATTCTACTTTGGAAAGCTATCCATCTTATCAATTTTCTAACTTTAATATATTCAATATGCCAAGTAAAATCTACTTGGGGTCTAGCACCTGCAAATACTGATTTCTCAGATTTACGTTTGAGGCTTCTAGATGTCTTAATTACAACAATTTCAAGCAAACACTTGTGCTGACTCCAATGTTCCCCACACTTTAAATTTAAAAATAAAATACGTCTGTGTAACTATGTTGCTGTCAATGGGCATTTGAAGCTACAGAATCTGAGGTGGCTTATGAAATAAAATGTTTGGATTTTCAATAGACTAGAACATTTTGCCTTCTTAAAGTTCTGTGTCTAAACTGGTGGATCCATCAAATTATATATGAAATTAAGAAATAGAAAGAAAACAGTGGTATTCTACATTATTTGATCTAGTTTCTGTTGCAGTAAATATAAAAAGTGATAATCCTTTATCTTGTGCTACTGCAGATAACTGTAGGACCCCATAGCACTCTGGGACATCTGTATTTTAGCATTTTACAGCTCCTCTAAGTATTCACAGAGCCTGACTTATTTTGACATAGGTACAGTCTACTCCACTTGCCTGGGCTGCTTCTATTCTGCATGGTCCACAACTGCCCCAGTGTGTTGTTTTCACTCACTTCCCCTTGGTGTGTTGTGGCTAAGCCTTGCACACACACACACACACACACACACACACACACACACACACCAACTATGTGATAGGCTTTGTACGTTTCATCACTACACTTTTTGAACTCAATTAAGTAGTGACATCAAAGAATACACCAAAATAATCTGATCTAATAGGTATGATATAATTTGCCCACCTAGATAAGTCAAATGATCTTGTATAATTCCATCCCTTTTAAATATTCATACCTACCTTATCAATATAGAAATGCACCAAGAAAAACATTCGTGTATGGTTCCATGTTATCCCCTCTTACACCTCCTGCTTTTTCCTCCACCTCTCTCCTTCCTAGACTTTTCCCTGCCTACCTTTTCTTCTCATCCACTGATAGGTTCATTCCATCATTTGTAATGACATCATCCTACAAGTTTCATTTCAATTGTTGGGATAAAGCACCCTGACACAATGAAGTGGAGGAAGGGCAAGGCGTTTTGTGTTTGCTTGTTTGTTTAGCTTTGTGGATTACACATCCAGCTAGAGTCCATTGTTGAGGAGAAGCCAGCCCAGATATTTGACAGCTTGTTGTGTCCTGTCCATAACCAAGATCAGAAATGATGTGGGCATCTTTGCTCGATGGATGCTGCATGTGCCCAGCTGGCCTTCTTCATTCTCACCCTGTTTAGTGGTCCAGCCTTTGAAATGTTGCTGCTGATAGAGAGCTAGATCTTCCTACATCAATTAGCAATCCAAACAGTCCCCCACATATGTGCCCACAGGCCACCCCGATCTAGAGAGTCTCTCAATGAGATTCTTCTTGTATGTTCTAAGTTGTGAAAAATTGACAGTTAACACTGACCAGCACAATTATGAATTAATATTTTTAATATCCACCTAAATGTTTCATATTGCCTACAAAAAAATCACTCTGTCTTGTTCCATATCATATTAAGTTTTCCTCACTGATGGTAATTTTACAAATCTTTTTTTTTTTTGTGGTTTATATTTTATCCATGTTTATGAGAAGTACCTTTTGGTTTTATTTTCTCTTTTCATGGTCATTAAAAATATGGTTCTGGACAGCTGTCTGATTAGTGGGAGGAAGGGTGGGAGGAAGGGAGGGGCGTAGGGATGGGAAGAGAGACAGAGAGAGACAGAGGGAGAGAGAAGGCACATATGCAGAAATTAGTCTAACTTTATAAATTAATTTGATGTGTACCACAATATTGACAGCACTGATAGAAATGACAGTGCTGTTTTAATTTCCTCTGTTTTAGCTTTTGTTTAGTCATGAAACTGTCCATGATGCCTCCCACATGCATGATGGAATTTCTTATCTCAATCTTTCTAAAACATTTTCATAAGCATACCCAGGTATGTGTTGCCTACTTGGTTCTAATCCCAGGCAAGTGGACAAGAAAGATTATTAACCACACCGTTAAACAAATCACATCCATTTGGCATACAAGGCGGGTGTCAAAAATATGAAGATTGTTTGTTTCAAAGTTGTCTTAACTATTTCTCAACTCTGGTCTAATCAATCTAACCTTCATTAAATGAAAAAAAAAAAAAAAAAAAAAAACAGGTACATCACAGGAGTCGGTTTGGTCATGTGGATAATAGTGAAATCAATGCCCACAAGCCTGACTTATTTTTTCCTATATTTTGTCTAATTTACTAATGATTTTGTCTGATACTTGCAGCTAAGATCTCATTAGTTTTGGACAATGCTCAACACTTAAATCTCCTTTAAAATAGGTCTTTAACTGCACGTGTAATAAGCTTTTAAAGAAATGATGTTTTATGGATTGTATTTTCTATTCAATTAAAGACAAAACTAGGAAGTCATGAAAACCATTTAGTCTTTCAGATGTATATTTAAATAAACCAATTTATGTCACTTTTCTTAAAACTTTAGTGAATTATGATGCTTTATTATCCATGTAAATAAAATTTAAAATAAATATGTACACTAAGGTACATGGTATGAACATATTTAAAAGATTATAACAGTTTTACCTTAAAAATATTTTTCTTACAACTTTATTTAAAGAAGAGAGATACATGTACAGATATTTGAAAGCATTTTGGCAATTCTTTTAAAGGTTTGATAGCATGCATTGAAATCCCGCTAGTTACCATAAACATAAAGTACATGTAGACAGAATATAACATGAAAACAGTCAGAGTTTTCTTGGTGTGTATAAATTAAACATATGATCTTTGAATACCAAAAATTGCCACAAGGCTATATTCCTGCCTCTTGGATTAATAATGATTTTAGGTCTAGGTGAACCACACTTTGAGAAGGTGCTATACACTTAATTTTTTTTTTTTCCTAAGAAGGACTGAGGCTTTTGCTACTTGGCCTTTGTTATTCTTGAGCTTCATATGGCCTGCAAGTTTTTTCTGGGGTATGATATAGTTGCTAATTATTGGTGGAAATGAATAGATAGGTAGAGAAGTGGATATATTTATTTACAAATTACAATACATACTTTTGAAATTTTTAATCTTTGTTTTAAGCTATCATCTGTTTTTTTTTTTTTTTTTTTTTTTTTTTTTTTTTTTTTTTTTTTAACTCAGATAAAACTAGTAAGGACCTAAATATAGGACTTTTCTAGGACTTAAATATAGACTAGTTTCTAAAATCCAAAATAATTAGAAACTAAGACTTTCTTATACAGACAAAACTAAGAATATTTAAGGAAAGGATCTAAATAATGCATGAAAAAGAAAAATCTGTGGCAATTAGATATTCAATAAATCTCATTATTCAAAAGTGAAGAAGTGAGTTTGGCCACCTCTTCTTTTTGGTAAGAACAACTACCTCATCCACTGAATATAGGATGGTTCTAAAACCAGTCACCCCGTGAGCAAACCCTGTAATTAAATCTCTCTATACATATTCTAAATTAACATCTCTCTATAGTAATAGGAGTCATATTCTAATCTCATATCTACATCTTAGTCTTTTAAGCCATACTTCTGATATTTTATTATTAAAATAATTTTTAAATTTAAATATATTTTGATCTTATTCTTCCCATTACAGACCCAAAAAGCAAACAAAAACCTAACACAACCACGAACTCTGCCAAAACTAAATAAAATAAAATAAAATAAAAATAAATAAATAAATAAATAAACAATATAAAACACCATCAAGAAGACAAAAGCAAATCAATCAAACAAACAAACAACAGCAAGAAAATACCTACCAAACTGTAACCAAATAAAAAATACTGTGGAGTCCATTTTGAGTTGTTCCATTACTTCTGAACATAGGACCTGCCCTGGAGTGCTTTCTGTATTCAGTGTCACTCCAGTGAAGAAAGTTAAGCATTCCCTCTCTAAGCAGGTTTAAATGCTCTGTTATTAATCTTTACCTTAATGGTTCAAGTTTTCCTTCATGTATTCATTTTTAAATATGAAAAGTCAAATATAGCATGATAAAACAAAACCTATCACCTCAAAGGCAAAAAAAGACAAACCAAAAGAAGGAAAGGTGCTGAAGAGAAGAGAATGCACACCAAATACCCACTCAATAGCACAACCAGAGATACCACACAAACCATAAACTAGAAGCCATAATAGAAATGCAGAGAATCAATACAGGTTCTGTGCACCCTGCTTCAGTCTCTGAGCTCAGATGAGTTTTGCTCAAGTTGATTTAGAGTGTTCTGTTCTTAGTGTTCTCCGTGGCTTACATCATTTTGCCCTCCTAGTCCTCCTCCTCCTCTTCCTTGGGTTCCCTGAGCTCTAAGAAGAGGAAATTATTAGAGATTATAAAAAATTAGAGATTATTACCCATTTAGGACTCAGTGCTACAAAGTCTCTCCCTCTCTGTGTGATGTCCAATTGTAGAATTGTATGTCTGTCCCCACTTGCTTCAGGAGGATGCTTCTCTGATGATGGATGAAGGAGAACTATGGGTAGTAGAATGGTTAGGATTGAGTTCTTTCCAGGATGATCTGAAATATATAATACTCTTTAATTTGAATGTTTGATACAACAAAATATATAACACTTTTTAACTTGAATACTGTCATCGAACTTTAATAATCAAAGTTCGTTTTTAATACAGACAGTAGGAAAATTGATGAACCCAAATTCATCTACATACCTTTTACCATTTTTGTATTTATTCTTTTAATGTGTGTGTACATATGTGAACTTTCATGAGTTTATGTGCACCAAATGCATGCAGACGCCTATAGACATTAGGACAGGTTCTTGAATTCTTGAACTGACCTCAGGACCTTTACTAGTGCAGTGTTCCTTCTCTTTACAAGTGACCTGAATCTGCAGTCCCATCATCTAGTTACTTTTAAATTAATGACATCCTTTAATCACAAGAAAGTTATTGAATACTTTTTTAAACTTGAAAAAATAGTTTTATGAATTCAAATTAACCAATTATCTATAATTATGTGAATGCATAAGAATTCTTTCTGGTTAGTTTTTTCTGCATTCTCTACATTTACTCAGCATATTGATATCTCTGATCCAAAATGTTCACCCACTGTTTTAAGACCATAGAAAAGACTTGAAAATTTACTTTCCCTAAATGAGAATGTTATAGCAATGTTATTTTCTTTTCAAAATGTGAATACCCCATTTATGAACTATCTGCCTTAAGCAAAAAGGAAATATCATTCTGTCAACCACAGATGATATCTTCTTTTCAGTAACCATGGGGGTTTATTTTCTGTGCAGCAAGCAAAATGATTTTTTTTCAGATTAATTTTCTATGAAAACTAGATTTTAAAACCAAGTCAAAAGATTTCCAGGAAGAAAGACTTATTCTCGTAAATATGTCCTTTGTGCATATACAAATAATTCTTCATTCATTACAATGAAGATCAGTAATATAGTCCAATCAGTTAAAAGACATCATGTTCTATTATACAATGTTATAAGAAATATCACAGGCATACTATTATTTTTAGTCTATGTTGATTTCAACAAAATTGAGAGAAAAATAAAATGTATGAGGAAATTTTTTGTGTGTGTGGAAAAAAGAAACCTTTGATATCTTACAACAGTCTTTCTACCAAAATAAATAACAATCGCAAGTAAGCTAGAATTCCAACCTTTTACAAACTCTCACAGTAAATCTCAGTTAAGAATTCTAAGCCGAAGAGTAATAGCTACAGGTTATACATTATGAGAACATACTTTTGATGTATTTCCATGGGCATAGCTTCTCAGTATTCCTATTTTTTAAAAAGATTAGCTTTATTTTAAATTGTGTATATGTGTGCGTGGGAGTGAGAATGTGTTTATGTGAGTACAGTTGACAGTCCAGAAGCAAGAACCAAGTTCTTTGGGTTATGAGGTACTTGACATGGGCCATGAGTTTTGAACCCTGGATTTCTGCAAGGAAATTACATATTGTTAACCATTGAGCCATCTCTAGCTCCTAAGTGATAATGTTTGTGGATGTTTTCCTCACTCCTGTGTCTTTCATGCTTTACTTCATGTTACTTGATGTTGTTAAATGTATCTCTACGTGTCACTGCTGACAATTACTAGTACTATTTCCTGATTAACTTATGCTACAGAAAAAAAATATTTTACATTGATCTTTAATTTAAGCTGTTGTGCGGAGTTAAATAATGATCTCATGACATTAATAATTCTTTCCTAAGTGTGAACAAAAGGACTATTTTCTTGTTCCAATTATTTATTGAACCATACTTCTTCACTAATTTGTGATTACTCCTTAAAAAGACTCCAAACGAGTTAACACAAATCCAATGCCAAGAATTCTCACCTTTGAGTGTAGCTATAACAAATGCAGAAGTGCAAAGGTCTAAGGCAAGGTTGTTGTCGGAAAGAGGGAAAATCCTAATAGAGAAGGGATTCTTGTCATCCAGGCTTGCTGATACAAGCAGAAATCCAAGACCACTAGCCACGTATCTGCCGGAACAAGATCCACTGTCTTTCCCTCATTATGCTATGCTTTAGCTGGCTTTTTCCACAGCTGGCTTTGTACAGAACTGGAATATATGTATGAAGTTCCCATATTTATTCTCCTGGTTGTTAGCCTGTATTAAAGAGAATTATTAGGTCAGACTATGGAAATAAATCTTTAATATACTAGTTAAGCTTCTCTTATTTTTTCCAAACAGTGAGTTTTGCTGAGTCACCCAAGCTCTGCATTTCTTTCCAGGATAAAAGAGTTTATGAAGTAAAAGATTCTAAAACCCAGCGTTTATCAAGTTTCTATATTCATGTGTGACATCATGGCCTAAACATGCTCTGAACTGAAAGCACACTCTGGATAACTCAGTCTCTCCAACAGTATAAACAAAACATTTTTTGGCTAATACACCAATTTATCAGCTCGGTCTTAAAAAAGTGTGGCTTGGGAAACAATGAAATCTAGCAAAATATGCAAACATAGAATGTGAGTGAAATGCCCAGGCATTGAATGATCATTTTTATATCAATGGAATTAAAAACAATAACAAAAATAACCTACCTTCTGGATGTTCAGAATGTAATCAGACTTGATGTACTCACAATGCTCTGGCTTCATAACTTGGACAGTTACAGTGTTAGAAAAGCTAACACCTGTAATTGGTGTGAGAATTACCTTAGTAGGAAGAAAAAAAGAATGAGAATTTAATCTGATCTCAATGCATGCAGCATCTTGAGTCTCTGAAGTGGCCAAGGTCCAGCTACAGCAACACAGTGCAAAACACTGTAACACAGGAAGCAGAGCTTAGCTAAATGCAGGCAGTTGGATTTAAGCTGGGGTTTTGAGCAAAAAAAAGAGAGAGGGAAGTAGAGATTCACTATGTTCAAAATGGGAATGATAGCTATTTTCTTTAGAAAAGCCCTGTTTGAAACTATGGAATCCATTTTCTCTTTCTGCAACTATGGGGGAAGGGTTAAAGGGTTTTTGCCTGGTGGGCTGAAAGAAGAAGGCTTACTGGACATGTTTAGGGAATGGCTTTGGGACTGGGAAGCTAGAGCTGAGAGAGAAGGCTTTCAAGCCTGAGGTCTCCAGGCTAAGTATTCAGTGTGCTGTTGGTAGAACGAAGAATCAGCCAGGAGGTTGACATTGTTTTATTCGCTATCTATGATATGAAGTGACAACATTTTTGTTTGTAATAGTCCAAACTTGAGGCTTCATACAAAGAAAACTATTCAATTGAAATTAATGTATATCTTTTCATTTCCCTCCCTGGTCTTAAGTTTTTAAAATGCAAGTTCTCTCTTAAATTTTCTCAAAGTGACTTCAAATTTTGGTGTTAGTTAAGAGACAAAATTCAACACCCCTTCATGTTAAAAGTCCTGGAAAGAACAGGAATCAAGGTCCATACTTAAACATAATAAAAGCAATATACAGCAAACCAACAGACAACATCAAACTAAATGGTGGGAAACTTGAAGCGATCCCACTAAAATCAGGAACTCCACAAGGCTGCCCACTCTCCCCCTACCTATTCAACATAGTACTGAAAGTCCTGACTGGAGCAATTAGACAGCAAAAGGAGATCAAGGGGATAAAAATCAGAAAGGAAGAGATAAAAACATCACTATTTGCCGATGACATGATAGCATAGATAGTGTACTTAAGTGACCCCAAAAATCCACCAGAGAACTCCTACAGCTGATAAACAAGTTCAGCAAAGTGGCTGGATACATAATTAACTCAAACAAATCAGTAGCCTTCCTATACTCAAAGGACAAACATGTGGAGAAAGAAATTAGGGAAAAGGTACCCTTCACAATCGTCAAAAAAACTATGAAATACATTGGTGTGACTCTAACTAAGCAAGTGAAGGACCTGTACAACAAGAACTTCAAACCTCTAAAGAAGGAAATTGAGGAGGATCTCAGAAAATGGAAAGATCTCCCTTGCTCATAGATTGGAAGATCAACATTTTAAAAATGGCCATCCTACCATAAGCAATCTACAGATTCAATGCAATCCCCATCAAAATTACAACACAGTTCTTCATGGAATTGGAAAAATCAATGTGCATTTTCATATGGAACAACAAAAGACCCAGAATATCGAAATCCATCCTCTACAACAAGAAAACATCTGCGGGAATCACTATCCCTGACCTCAAGCTATATTACAAGGCAATTGTGCTGAAAACTGCATGGTACTGGTACAGAAATTGGCATGTGGATCAATAGAATAGAATAGAATATCCAAAAATGAGCCCTCATGTATATGGTCACCTGATTTTTGACAAAGGTGCCATAAACATTCAATGGAAAAAGGACAGCCTATTCAACAAATAGTGCTGGTCCAACTGGCACTCAGCAGGCAAAAGAATAAAAATAGACCCTTTCTTATCTCCTTGTACAAAGCTCAAGTGTAAGTGGATCAAAGATCTCCACATTGAACTAGATACACTGAAACTATTAGATGAGAAAGTAGAAAAAACTTTAGAACATATAGGCACAGGAGAAAATTTTCTGAATAAAACAGCAATGGCTCAAGCTCTAAGGTCAAAGATTAACAAATGGGACTTAATGAGATTGCAAAGTTTCTGTAAGGGGAAGGACATTGTCAAGAAAACAAAACTGCAGCCAACAGAATGGGAAAAGATCTTTACCAACTCCACATCAGATAGAATCCTAATATCTAAAGTATACAAAGAACTCAAAAAGCTAGACAACAGAGATTCAAATAACCCTATTAAAAAATGGGGTACAGAGCTAAACAAAACGTTCTCAGTTGAGGAATATCGAGTGGCTGAGAAATATCTGAGGAAGTGCTCCACATCCTTAGCCATCAGGGAAATGCAAATCAAAAGAACCCTGAGATTCCACCTCACACCAGTCAGATTGACCAAGATCCAAACTCAGATGACAACAGATGCTGTCGAGGTTGCTGAGAAGAAGGAACACTTCTCCACTGTTGGTGGGGTTGCAAACTAATACAAACACTCTGGAAATCAGTCTGGCGATACCTCAGAAAATTGGACATATTACTACCTGAAGACCCAGCTATTACACTTCTGGGCATATACCCCAGAGACACCTTAGTACACAACAAAGATATATGCACCACCATGTTCATAGCAGCTCTATTTATAATATCCAGAAGCTGGACAGAACCCAGATGCCCTTCAGAAGATGAATGGATACAAAAATTGTGGTACATTTACACAATAGAATACTACTGTGCTACCAGAAACAATGACTTGACCAAATTCTTAAGAAAATGGCTGCATCTAGAGAATATCATTCTGAGTGAGATAACCCAGTCACAAAAAAACAGACATAATATGCAGTCACTGATAGTGGAATGCTAACCCCAGAGGCTCGCACTGCCCCAGAAACAACTCACAGACTGTAGGAAGTCTAAGAAATTAAGAAAACAAAACAAAACGAAACAAAAAAATCTTTACACAACAAGAAAACTTTGACTATTTTCATGTTACATTTTGTTTTGCATGTACTTTGTGCTCATTGTAACTATTGGGTTTTCGATGCATACTGTGAAACCTTTAAAAAGATCACGTACTGACTATTTATATATATTTATGTAAAAATTATTTTAAAATTTAAAAAAAAGTACTGACAAAAATGTATTGTATAATTTTACACAAAAAATGCTTGAAATCTGTACAATTATCTTTGTTTTGTAAAATAAAGGTGTTAATAAAAAATAAATATAATAAAAAATGAGTAATCTGCATTGCATCTGGTCCTATAATAAGTGATTATTTATAAGGTTTCCTGTGACCCCGAGAGCAGGGGTGATTAATTCTGTTTGAACTGCAATAAGAAATTATACACAAGGGAGATGGGACCTCAAAAATAAGCAAAATCTTGTAGGACATTTTAAGCATGAAATAGGAAAGATATAATCTTTTATATGTCACCTGAAACTCTGCATTTTCATCCCCAATTTCATCTGCAATATATTGAGTCTCATATTCTTTACATGAATTATCCTTTTGAATCAGGATACAAAATAAAATTTTGATGCAGTATTATTTTTCTTTTATTTAAATCATAATCATCATGGCAACTCTACTGATGTTTTTGTAAGAATATTTATTTTTTATATGGCAAGATATAAAAAACATAAAAAAATCAATATTTTCATGGTAGAGATGGTTAACACATGAATTTTGTTCAGTGTAACACATTTATAAAAACATTAAAAAACACATGATGATAATAAGCAGAGAGGTAGAATTTGATGAAATATAAGCATATTATATGAAATAGTCATCAAAGTAAAAATGGACAGACTCTTCTTTAATGCAAGAATGGATGGCTTAAAAGTGCCACAGCTAATAATGCTGATAGTAAAATATTTATTGGACTTACAATATTAATTCAAATTTGCAATAGACATAATTTTTTTCTAGCATGGAAAAGAAGACAAGTCGATTAACTTTTGCAGATAACCATCAATATTATACTTAACATTTTAGCAAGAAAACCTGGAAAAAATATCAATTGAATATAAATAAATAAAATAGTTTATATGGAGCAAGTATAATTACATAACTCTATGCATGAAACACCCCCAAATTTCTTCAAATATCTAAAACCAAAATATAAAAACATCAAAATTATAAGAAATACATTTGAAATGAACACTCAACAAAAAACATATTTAAAAAATTCCTCTGAAAATAAGATTAATAAGTTAAATCCTTTTGAATAAGTATGAAAAAGAAAATCAAAATTAATTGGTACCCCTAAAACTTCAAAATAATGCTGTTATTAATAATTTCAAAAACTGAAAGAGTACATCAATTTCTGTGTTACAGACTCCAAAGAAAGTAAACTATTTCCATTTCAGTGGACTTTCTCAGAAAGCCTAGAAATGGACCTGCACTTTATGTCTCATATTGAAATAAATTATTTTAAACAATCTCAAATGAATAAACTATAATAATAAATTTTGGGAAATGGCTATGTCATTAAAGTGTGAATTTTACAACCATGAGGACATGAGTTAAACCCAAATTATATATTTAAAACACCAGCTATGATGTTGTATGCTTGTAAAAGTGTGAACAAAAAGTGGTGAAAAGCACATCCAAGCAAATGCAGCCTACTTAACAAGTTCCAGGACACAGAGAAACATTCAAGAACATAAGGTGCAAGGTGAATAAGAACACACTCAGATGACAATAAATGCTGGCAAGGATGCAGAGAAAGAGGAACACTCCTCCTAGGTTGGTGGGGTTGTAAAGTGGTATAACCACTCTGGAAATCAGTCTGGCAATTTTTCAGAAAATTGAACATAGTACTACCTGAAGACCCAGTTATTCCACTTCTGGGCATATACCCCAGAGACGCTACAATATACAACAAAGACTGATACACCACAATGTTCATAGCAGCTCTATTTATAATAGCCAGAAGCTGGAAAGAATTCAGATGTCCTTCAGTAGGTAAATGGATACAAAAATTATGGTATATTTACACAATCGAGTACTACTAAGCTATGAGAAACAATGATTTATGAAATTCTTAAAAAAAATGGATGCATCTAGAGAATATCATCCTGAGTGAGGTAACCCAGACATAATATGCAGTCATTGATAATTGGATACTATCCCTAGAAAGCTCAGTACACCCCAGAAACAACTCACAGGCTATATAAAGCTCAAGAAAAACAAACGCCAAATAATTAAAGCTTCAGTACTGCTTAGAAAAAAATAAATACATTTATAGCACCCTCTCAGAGTGTGGTACACCTGGACCTTAAATCATTAATAATCCAAGAGCTAAGATAATAGCCTCATGACAATTTTTGGGATTCACAGATCATGCTTAATCTTTAATCAACAAGAAATCTGTTTCCATATTAAATTCTGTCCTACATGTACTTTATGCTTATTATAACAAGTAGCATTTCAATACATGCTATCAAACCTCTAAAAGAATTAAGTACTGACAAAAATATGCATATAGTGTTATGCCAAAATGCCTATAAATATTTGTACATGTATCCCTCTTTTTTAAAAATAAAGTTATAAGAAAAAAACGAAGATACTTCAGATCAACCTCATGCTTCAACATACATGCAAACATCATATACTTGTATCTGTGCCAAAAAAATTTACCTACATATACATATACCTGCATGCTCATATGTGCAAGGTCAAAGGCACACTAATAAAATATTAAAATCATTTAGAAAATATTCAGCTGTGTGCATACACTTTTATATCTGCATATGCACATATAATAAGAAAGAATTAAAATTCTTAGAGAACTTCAGAAGTGATTCTTCCTAAATTTGGAGTTGAAAACGTATTCTCTGGCATGCTATCAACAATGGCTTAGAATTTGTTACATACTATTAGTAGAGAGGACAGTAAGTATAGAAAAGATGACTCAGTAGTTAAGCACGTGTACTTATACTTTTCTTCAATAAAATATCATGTTTTCATGTGTTTTTATAGGCTAAAGTGCAGCCATAAGAATCTATTTAAATGTCCATTTTTAAAGAATTTTTGTAACAGATAATTTACAACACACAGGGTATGTACTCTCTAACAAGTGGATATTAGCCCCAAAAGCTCAGAATATCCAAGAGACAATTCACAGACCTAATGAAGTTCAAAATGAATGTATGTCAGAATGTGGATACTTCAGTCCTTCTTAGAAGGGAGAACAAATCACTCACAGGAGGAAATAGAGGGACAAACAAAATAGCAGGTACTGAAGAAAAGATCATCAATAGGCTGCCTCACCTCAGGATCTCTCTCATATGCAACCACCAAAACCATGCACTATTGCTGATGCCAAAAAGTGCTTACTGGCAGGAGCCTGATATGGATGCCTCCTTAGAGGCTCTACCAGAACCGTACTAATATGGATGAGGATGCTCGGACTAAGCACGGGCACCCTAGTGAAGGTGGTAGAGAAAGGACTAAAGGAGCTGAAAGGGTTTCCAAATCCATGATAAGAACAACCTTATCAATCTTTCAAAACCTCCAGAGCTCCCAGGTACTTACACACCAACCGTGTGTACTGTGAGTATACATGGAAAGACCCATGGCTCCAGTTGCATATGTAGCAGAGGATGGCATGGTCTGGCATAAAGGGATGAGAGGCCTTTGGTCCAGTGAAGGTTCATTTTGCCAAGGTGCTGAGGTGAGAATGGGTGGTTGGGAGTGACAACATCTTCAGGAAAGCAAGGAGATAGTTAGAGGTATGGGAGTGGGGATAAAGGGATAACATTTCAAATATAAATACAGAGAATATCCAATAAAAATGAAAAAAATGAAAAAGCATATTAACTGAGTAGGACGCAAGCCTTTACTAATGTCATTAAATGCCTATTATCTTTCCTGAACTTTAAATGTACGCACACTAAATGTTCCTGTGGTCCTTTGAAACACAATTCATTGTGCAGCTTTCAGTTATATTCATTGATAAGATTGAGGGCACCTGGCTTGCTTCCTTATCTGCTTAGTGAGTACTGCAATACCATATTAGAAATATAAATCAGTGTAATTTTCAGTTATGTACACCATTCTACATATTAAAAAGAGAAATACCAAACATAGTCAGAGAGTCTTAAATACAAATTTCAGTTCAAAAGTTATCAGAGTGAATATGATTCTGGCCTATTTTCATATTTAGTATGTATGTAAATTATAAGTTTATTTATTTTTAACAATTTTATATAGTATTTGCCTGTATGAATGTATGTGCACTAAGTGGATGTATTATCAGGTCATCAGGAGCACGAGTTATAGGTGGTTGTGAGACAGGATGTGGATTGTGAGAATCAACCTGGGTCCTGTTTAAGAGCAAAAACCACCTTAACTACAAAGTCTACAAAAACTACAACTTCAGCACCAGAATTTAAATGAACAACACTTAAATTACATATATTAGACTTAAATTTTTTATTTAATCTTTTTTTATATATTCCAGATTTTATTCTCCTCTTGGTCCCCACTCTGACTATTCCACATCACATACCTTCCTCCTTATTTCCATTCAGATGACCCAGTCCCACCTCCCACCCACATCCCTCACCCCACCAGACCTCACTCTCTGGGGCCTCCAGTTTCTTGATGGCTATCTCCACTTCTATAACTGAGTCTTGACCTAGCAGTCCTCTGCTACATATGTATTGGGAGCCTCTTACTGGCTGGTGTATGCTGCCTGGATGGTAGTCCATTGTCTGAGAGATCTCAGGAGTCTAGGTGAGTTGAGACTCGTGGTCCTCTTACAGGCTCACCCTCCTCCTCATCTTCCTCCAGCTATTCCCCAATTCAACAACAGGGATCAGCAGCTTCTGTCCATTGGTTGGCTATAAATATATGCCTCTACCTTCTTCAAATGTTTTTCAAGTCTTTTGGAGGGCAGTCATGATACGCCCCTTATCTGAGCACTCTATAGCTTCAGTAGTAGTGTCATAAGTTTGCCCCACCCCCTTGACCCAGATCCCAATTTGTGTCTGCACCTCCTTGTCCTTCGACACTTCTTCAATTTTCTTCCCCTGCAGTTCTTTTCGGGAGGAGCAACTATAGGTGAGAGTTTTTGACTCTGCAATTGCAACCTTATCCCTCAGTTGATGCTCTCTCTTTTTGCTGGAGGTGGATTCGGCAAGTTCCTTCTCTCCACTGTAAGGCATTTAATCTAAGGTCCCTTCTAGACTTTTAAGCAGACAAAGTAAAGATTGCTTCTTGGCTGCTAAAACTACAAATATAAGAGATAGAATACACACACACACACACACACACACACACACACACACACTCACACATACATGTATATATATATAACCAGTTTAATTTTCCATTGATTCAGAGATTACAAGTCTCCACTGACTTCACAGCAATGCCCTGGGTGCTGAATTGTTGGTTTCTGAGCAGCAGGCACTGTCTTCTTCATAAACTTTAATGCCTACTTTGCCTTTTCTTTTTCCTTGGCAGCCATCACAGCTTGCTCCCCTTATAAACTTCTGGCCCCTTGATCCTCTTGGCCACTCTAACAGGAAGATTTGTACCAATAATGGCTTGTTGGGATTTAACCACATGCTCAGTTCTTTTCGTCTTTATTTCTGGCTTCTTCTGTTTATCCATACAAAACTCCACTTTAAAAAGTCATGGGCTCACATCCCAGCGTGTCTGGAATAACACCATTCATGTCCTGGTCAAACCTTGAACTATTAAGACCTCATTGTGCCTTCACAAAACAGATGCTCACCAGGGAAGAGCAAAGATAACAGAGACCCACAATAATATTTTATTCATAAAACTACTGTGGTATCTTTGTGTTAGTAATTCATGTAACATGGTTCAACACATTTAATTTTTTTTTATTTTAATGTGACAAGTTTCTTAGTGTTAGTGACTTGCAGACCTGTTTTGTGAAAGAGTAAGAGGGTTCACCTGTTTAGCAACCAACATAGTGAAATGTATGAGATTTTCTACTAGCAACCAATGTGTTAATTATGTAAAACAAAAACACCAAAAGCATCAGGTATATAATTCCATAAAGAAAGTCAAAATAATGCTTCAGAACATTCATGTATCATTAGTTGCACTTGTGGTTTGGCTGTCTCTATGTAGAAGTGATATATTTCAATCCGTTATTGGTATATATCTTGTATTAGTATTATTATCTTATTTTTTTAATTTCTTTTTTAAAACAACTTTATTTTACAAAACAAAGATAAATGTACAAATTTTAAACATTTTTTGCTTAAAATTATACATTTTTGTCAGTACTTTGTTCAGATTTTAAAATAATTTTTACATAAAACTATATGAATATATATTTTTAGTCAGTACTTGATTTTTTCAAAGGCTTGACAGTATGCATTGAAAACCTAATAGTTACAATAAGCGTAAAGTACATGCAAAACAAAACGCAACAAGGGAATAGTCAAAGTCTTCTTGTTTTGTAAATATTTTTTTTGTTTTGTTTTCTTTATTTCTTGGACTTCATACAGTCTCTGAGTTGTTTCTGGGGGAGTACAAGCCTCTGGGGTTAGCATCTCACTATCAGTGACTGCATATTATGTCTGTTATTTTGTGACTTAGTTATCTCACTCAGGATGATATTTTCTAGGTGCAGCCATTTTCTTAAGAATTTGGTCAAGTCATTGTTTCTGGTGGCTGAGTAGTACTCCATTGTGTAAATGTACCACAATTTTTGTATCCATTCGTCTTCTGAAGGACATCTGGGTTCTCTCCAGCTTCTGGCTATTATAAATAGAGCTGATCCAGTAATGGAAACAGTGATGCAGGTTGTATCAGAATAGAGCATGTTGCATATGAGCCTAGTGGTAATACCTACTTAATAATCAGAAGCTCAATACTTGTTTCTTAAGATCAGTCACAAATAAAGAAAGTTTGAGAAGAAAAAAGGAGCTATCTTTAATCATAGATTATTTACATAAAATATGTAAATAGTACACTAATATTTATATGTAAATACAGTCATTTGCATAAACTATCCCCAAAGCATCAAGAAGTAAACTTCTGAAATACAGAAAATTTGCAGCTTATAAGATCACCTTGCAAAAGCCAGTTGCTTTCATATTTACCCCAATAAACAACTGCATTTTGATTTCCAAGCTACCTAAAGCCATATTTTTTTTTTTCTGTTTTGGAGTGTCTTGACAAATAGAATAGATGTTATCCAAATGTCTATTGGAGGCTGACTCTGTAAATCTAGACTTTAGTGGAAAAATAAAAAAAGAGTATAGCCCTTTAAAAATTCCTGCTCGAAAACCATTGATTCATATTCTTATATGTGTGGGTCTTACTGAGTTTAACTTGTGCTTTCAACATGGGAGTTTAATCTCCTTTATTTTCTTCTTTACTTTATATATATATATATATGTGTGTGTGTGTGTGTGTGTGTGTGTATATATATATTAAAACTAATTATGTCAAAATACATGGATTCATAGCAATTAATGCCTTCCCTATCTAAACAACGTCACCATGTAAATCTAAAATATTATCTCCCCCAAGATTAAACTGCAGACTCATTTATACTTTAATTGCCATATTCTCAGACAAGCCTCAGTGTCATTTCCATATAGATTTACTTATCTAGATGTGTGATTCAAAAGAAACCCTGCCATATAGATAAGGAAAAGTTTCAATCTGTGCTATGACCCCAAAGGCTGCTGTGAGAAAGACTTGGTGTCAGGTGCCACTGTGAGGTAGTGGAGACTTCAGAGGTAGGATGTCCTCACCTAACTGAGGGCATCCCCTGAATGTCCCCACTTTTCATCCTATCTTAGCATTGAAGAGTTAAATCTCCAATCATTCCTGACACGTTGTGAAACTACAGCTTCAAACAAGAAAGGTAACCCCTTTCCATCTTCTCAGTACTGTGATTTCAGCGTGCAGCATTAACTTACAGCTTCAGATTTAGCATGGGGTTTAGGAATCAAATCAACAATGCTGTGCTTGCATAGAAGTAATTTTTCCCACTAGATACTCATTTCTACTCCTAGAAAATTTGATAAATGGCATCAGTTTGTTGTTTCAGTTTTGTCTTAGGTCCTTAGTTTGTATCTGTCAGCAATGATGGGTAAATGCATGTCATCATCTTAAATGTTATTGGTGGAATTTGATAAGATCAGTATTAAATGACTACTAAATTTTTATTTGGATTCAACAGTGACATTATCAGTTGATTCTGGGCTTTTGCTTGTTATTATGTGACAGACAACTACCAGGATTCTATAATTGTTACTTTTTCTGCTTTTCAATTTCTCCTGGCCAGGGAATTCAATGTGCTTCTATGAGTTGCTCATTCATCTTCATGTAGATTATTTACTTTCACCAAGTCAATATTCATGCTCTTATCATTTTAATCCCATTATCATTTTACTTCTCTAATGTAATAATATCCTCATCCATTCCCCACATTAGTAAATTCAGAAACCTTCCTTTGATCAGTGCTAGTGAGGAAACATTTGAAATTTTAAATGTCCCAACTTTTGGTTCTTTCCTACTCTTCCCTATCTATTATTTTATTTCCTTTCCTAAACTGCCATTTAATCTCCATCTAAGGATTTATTTTAATGATGTGTATCTGGATAGGGGTGAGGATGCATGTGTGACTCCATGCCTGCAAAGGTCAGAAGAAGGTGTCACAGTCTCTGGCAGCTTGACGTAGATATCCTAGAGATCTCAACTCTTTGAGACTCATTAAGTGATCACAACCAGAGAGCCACCTTTCCAGCGTCTAACCATGATACTTGTGTGCTGAGTGACTTATCTGTGCAGTCAGTCACTTGGCAGGGAGCATGAAGCGAATATAGACACTCCTTTCCCTCCCTTCCTGTCATTCATGTCCTGCTCTATTGTAATCTACTCAGTTCTCAATATCCCCTCTGCATGTCTTAAAGTTTACATGTCTCTCAATTCACACTTTAACATGAAACTTAGCAGCTTTAAATTAATGTTCAGATGTCAAGTTGTAAACTGTGAAATTAGCATATTATACTGCTTTCCTGATTCTCATCGGTTCTGAGGCTTGGGTTCCCACTTGTTTCTGGTGTTTTCTTTACACTTGTATTAAATCTGCACATTTTGTTGAGTTCCCAGAGCAACAAGAATCTGATTTTTAGAGATGCTCATATCCCGCTATTAGAGTGAAATGGAGGTTTATGGAACACTGTATATGTTTTTCATTTCTGTGCATTGTTATTCCTCAGATTTGAGAGCACAGTGTTACATTGGAGATGAGTTTTATTATTTTCTTTCACAGTTGAGTTCTTTTTTTTTTTGTAGCTGTTTCTAGAGTTACATTCATTAGCTTCACATTAAATTCAGATTTCTGCAATTCAGCATTCATCATTTTTATTGTAGTAAAAGTACATATACAAAATATAATACCTTAGCTGTTTGAAATGTGTTGTAGTGCGCTGTTCACTAAATGCTTTTTGTTATGGTTTCAGTTACAGAAATTTGCTCTTGCAAACCTGAAACTAGTAGTTATTGATAAACAAGCTCATTGACCACTCGCCCCACAGCCATTGGCAAGAATAGCATCACTTTCTCTTCCTAAGCATTTTAGACTCCAGAAGGTCAGAGATGTCCAGTTTTACCTTTTATGGCCATGACAGGCTTATTTTGGTAAGCAGGAGATTTACATCTCAGAATAAATGTTAGGATTTCCTCCCTCTTACAAATAACAGTCCATTATCTGCCCACATGTGTCTGTAAGACAATCATCTGTCCTTAACATTCAATTACCTCCACCAACGACTACTTTTGAATGACCTTTCAGAAGTGTTTTAAGGTCAAGGTTTGATTAGGATGTCCCATGTTTTCTAGTGTGACTGGTGGCACCCAGTGTATGCCTAGTAGTCTTACCAGTTCACATTCCTATCAATGAGGAGCAAATGTTTTATTTCCTGCAAGTCAACATATTGTTCTTTGGTGGTTGTCACTCGTGTTAGTCTTTTAAATTGGCTAGTCTAACATGTGAGATAAATCTATTTGATTTGGATTTCCCTAGCTATTATTTTCCTTACGAAGCTTTCTTCTCTGTTATTTGCTAAATATTTGAATTTGACTAATAGCAAATAAAACTTTTTCTGGAACTTGTCTTAAGTCAATATATTTTCTGTTCCTTGGAGGGGTTAAATTAATGCTGTGCACCTTTATAGTTACTATATTTCCTTCTTTCTCTGTCTTTAGATATATGTCAATAAGGGTGTGGTTTCCCTCTCCCTTTCTGAGTGCTTATATATTTCTCTGCCTTTGTTCTGGTTTGCTTTTATTTCTGTCATTAAAAAATATGATCAAAAACAACTTGAAGAGGAAAAGATTTATTTCAGCTGCCACTCTCAGGTGACACTGATCACTGAGGGAAGTCAAGGCAAGAACTCAAGGCAAAACCTAAAGCTGATCATGGAGGGGTGCAGATTACTGACTTACCCCCATGGCTTGCTGAGTCAGCTATCTTATACAACCCAGACTTACTGTGCTGGGTTTTAAGGTACTGGAAGGTGGAAGTGAGAAATGGTACAGGGCACTGTCCACAGTGAGCTGGGATCTCTCATGTTAGTCATCAATCAAGAAAATACATGATAGACTTGCCTCCAGGCCAGTCTGAAGGAGACATATTCTCATCTGAGGTTCCCTCTTCTCAAGTGACTCTAGCTTATCCATAGTTGACAAAAACCTAACCAGCGTGTCTCTCTTTAACCTGATCTTTCTCTCTCTTTTTATTCTATCATATTAACACATTCTATGTAAAACCATTCCTTTTATTTGATACTTACACAGTGAAATCTTCAATTTTTTTCTCTTAACAATGATTTGGTATATTGAACATTTTTTTTGCAATTTTATTGCATATGTTGTGTATTTACATTTCAAGTGTTATCTGCTTTACATGTTCATCCCTCTTCCATCCCGTATCCTTTTTCGTCTATGAGAATATTCCTCTTCCTACCCATACATTCCCACCTTACTGCCCTGGCATTCCCCTACACTTGGAAAATGAGCCTACACAGGACAAAGGTCTTACCCCTCTATTGATGTCAGGTAATGCCATCCTTTCCTACATATGCAGCTAGAACAATGGGTCCCTCCATGTGTATTCTTTGGTTGGGAGATTAGTTCCTAGGAGCTCTGGAGTACCTGGATGGTTGATAATATTCTTCTTCCTGTGGGGTTGCAAACATCTTCAGTTTCATTAGTCCTATCTCTAACTCCTCCAGTGGCGTCCCAAGTTCAGCTCCATAGTTAGCTGCAAACATTCTCATCTGTGTCAGTAAGGATCTAGCAGAGCCTCTCAGTCGACATACATATCAAATACTGCCAGTAACTACTTTTTGACATTAGCAATAGTGACTGGATTTGGTGGCTGCATATGGGATGGATTCCCAGGTAGGGCAGTCTTAGCTTGACCTTTCCTTCAGTCTCTTCTCCACACTTTTCTGTGTATTTACTCCCATGAGTATTTTGTTCTCACTTCTAATAAATGCTGAAGCAGCCACATTTTGTTCTCCTTTTTTTTTTTTTTTTTTAAGCTTCATAGGGTCTGTGAATTATATCCTGAGTGTTCCAGGCTTTTGGGCTAATATCCACTTAGCAGGAAGTACATAGCATGTGCAGGTTTTTTTTTTTTTTTTTTTTTAAGATTTTTTTGTTTGTTTTGTGAATGGGTTACCTCACTCAGGATGATAGTCTCTAGTTTCATCTATTTGCCTAAGAATTACATGAAGGCATTGTTTTTAATACTTGAATAGTATCCATTGTATAAATTTACCAACTTTTCTGTATCTATTCCTCTGTTGAAGGAGATCTTATTTCCAGCTTCTGGTTATTATAAATAACAATGCTGATAACATAGTAAAGCATGTGTCATTTTATATATTAAAGTATTATTTGGGTATATGCCCAGAAGTAGAATACCTGGGTCCCAGGTAGTACTATGTCCAATTTTTGGAGAAACCTCCAGACTGCTTTCCAGAGTGGTTGTCCAAGCTTGCAACCCCACCAAAAATGCGAGAGTGATCCTCTTTCACCACATCATTACCAGCATCTGCTGTCACCTCAGTTTTTTTATTATTATTATTTCATCCATTCTGACTGATGTGAAGTAGACTCTCAGGACTGTTTTGATTTGTATTTTCCTGAAGATTAAGGATGTTGAACATTTCTTTAGGTGCTTAGTGCTCATTTGACATTCTTCAATTAAGATTATTTTTTATTATTTCTGTGCCCCATTTTTAAATAGAGTTATTGTTTCTCTGGAGTCTAACTTTTTGAGTTTTTTTTGTATATATAAGATATTAGGCCTTGATCAGATGCAGAATTGGCAAAAATCTTTTCCCAATCTGTTGGTTGCTATTTTGTCCTAATGACAGTGTCCTTTGTCTTACAGAATCTTTGCAATTTTATGAGGTCCCATTTGTCAATTGTTGATCTTAGACCATAAGCTTTTCAATTTCAAAAAATTCCTTTGGTCTATTCTTGATCTTAGTGCATAAGCCATTGGTGTTCTGTTCAGGAAATATTTCCCTGTGACTATGTATTCTGTTTCCCCTCTTTCTCCTCTACTGGGTTTATTGTATGTAGGTTTATGTGGAGTTCCTTAATCCTCTTGGACTTGAGCTTAGGAAAAGGCTATAAGAATGAATAAATGTCCATTCTTCTACATGCTGACCTCCAGTTGAACCAGCACCATTTGTTCACAATGCTTTCATTATTCCACTAGATGGTTTTAGCTTCTTTGTCAAAGATAATAATGACGTTAGGGGTATATGGGTTCATTTCTTGGTCTTCAGTTCTATCCCATTGATCCACCTGCCTGTCTCTGTACTAATATAATGCAGTTTTTATCAGGATTGATCTGTAATACAACTTGAGGTCAGAGACAGTGATTACTCCAGAATTTCTTTTATTGTTGAAAATAGTTTTTGATAACCTGGGTTTTTTGTTATTCCAAATGAATTTTCAAATTTCTCTTAAAATTTGATTTTAAGATTGCATTAAATCTGTACATGGCTTTTAGCAAATTAGCCATTTTTACTATATTAATCCTGCCAATCCATGAGCATGTGTGATATTTCCATCTTCTGGGATATTTTTTTCGGTTTTTATCAGAGACTTGAAGTTCTTGTCATATATAATTTTCATGTGCTTGGTAAGAGTCACTCTAAGATATTTTATATTATTTATGATTATTGTGAAGGATATGGTTTTTATAATTTATTTATATGCTTCTTTATTCTCTGAGTAAAGGAAGGCTACTTACTTTTTACTTAATTTTATACCCAGCCACATTTCAGAAGTTGTTTATCAGTTTTGGGAATTCTCTGGTGAAAGTTTTGCAGTCACATGATTATACTATCATATCATCTTCAAAGAGTGATATTTTGACTTCTTCCTTTACAAATTGTATCCCTTTGAGCTCTTGTTGTCTAATTGCTCTAGTTATAACTTCAATTACTATATAAATAGGTAGAGGGAGAGTGGGTAGCATTTTCTATTCTCTAGTTTTAGTGGCATTGCTTCAAGTTACTCTCCATTTAGTTTGATGTTATATCAGTTTGATGTATATTACTTTTGCTATGTTTAAGCATGAGAGCTGCATTCCTGATGTTCCCAAGACATTCCACATGAAGAGGTATTGTGTTTTGTCAGCATCTAATGAGATGATCATGTGGTCTTTTTTTCTTGAATTTGTTTACACAGTGAATTATTTTGATGGATTTCAGTATACTGAGCCTTTCCTTCATCTCTGTGTTGATGCCTACTTGATCATGGTAAATGTTCATTTTGATGGGTTTTTAGATTCAGTTTTCGAGAATTTTATTGAGCATTTTGCATCAATATTTACAAGGAATCTTGGTGTGAAGTTCCCTTTCTTTGTAGGGTCTTTATGTGGTTTAGGTATGAGAGTAATTGTGACTTTGTTAATATATTCTGTAAAGTTCCTTCTGTTTCTATCTTGTGAAATAGTTTGAAGCATTTTTGTATTATTTCTTCTATGAAGCTGTCATAGAATTCTGTACAAAACCCATCTTTTCCTGGGCATTTTTATTTGGGAGACTTTGAATTATAAATTATATTTTTAGGGGTTATGGAACTATTAAACGATTTTTCTGCTCCTGATATAGCTTTGGTACCTGCTATCTGTCTAGGAAATTGTTCATTTCTTCTAGATTTTTCAGTGTTGTTGAGTATAGGCTTTTGTAGGAGTATGTGATGACTCTTTAAATTTCCTCAGTTTCTGCTGTTATGTCTCCCTTTTCATTTCTGATTTTGTTAATTTGAATATTGTTTCTGTGTCCTCTGGAGAGTCTGGCTAAGGTTTTATCTACCTTTTTGATTTTCTCAGAGAACCAGCTCCTGGTTTTATTGTATAGTTCTTTTTGTTTCTATTGGTTGATTTCAACTCTGAGTTTGATCAATACCCTCCCTCTACTCCAGTTGTTTGTATATGATTTATTTTTTATCTGGGCCTTTTAGGTGTTCTGTCAAGCTTTTAGTGTATGCTCTCTACAATTTCTTTTTGGAAGCACTTACAGCTATGAATTTTCCTCTTAGCAATGCATTCATTGTGTCCCATAATTTTGGGTAGGTCTTGCTTTCATTTTCATTAAAATTTAACAAGTCTTTAACTTCTTCATTTCATTCTTGACAAATTTATCATTGAGAAGAACATTCTCTAGCTTCTAAGTGTATGTTGTCTTTCTCTTGTTTTTGTTGTTATTGAAGAACAGCCTTAGACTACAATGATCTTATAGAATGCATGGGATTAGTTACATCTTCTTGCATCTGTTGAGGCTTGTTTTGTGACCAATTATGTGGTCAGTTTTTGAGAAGGTACCATGAGGTTCTGAGAAGAAAATTCATTCTTTTGTTTTAAGATGAGATATTCTACAGGTATCTGTTACATCCATTTAATTCATAACTTCTGTTAGTATTCTGTATCCCTGTTTAGTTTCTGTTTTTCTGATCTGTCTATTTCTGAGAGTGCAGTGTTAAATTCCCCCACTATTATTGTTTGAGGTTCAATGTGTGATTTGAGCTTTAGTAAAGATTCTGTTATTACTGTGGGTGCCCTTGAACTTGGAGCATAGATATTCAGAATTGAGAGTTCATCCTGGTGGATTTTTTTTTTTTTTGACAAGTAAAAAGTGTCCTTCCTTACCTTTTTTGATAACTTTTTGTTGAAAGTTGATTTCATTTGATATTAGAATGGCTTTGCCAGGTTTTCTTGAGACCATTTGTTTGGAAATTTTTCCAGCCCTTTACTCTGAGATAGTGTCTGTCTTTTCACTGAGGTACACCTCCTGTATGCAGCAAGATGCTTGGTCTTGTTTACATAGCCAATCTTTTAGTCTATGTCTTCTTAATGGGGAATTTCATCCATTGATGTTCAGAGATATTAAGGAATAGTGATTGTTCCTTCATGGTATTTTTGTTGTTAAAGATAGAATTATGTTTGTTTGGCTATCTTTTGTGTTTGTTGAAAAAAGATTGCTCTCCTGCTTTTTCTATGGTGTAGCTTCTCTTCTTGTGTTGGAGTTGTTCATCTATTATCCTTTGTAAGGCTGGATTTGTGAAAATATATTTTGTATTTTGGTTTTGTCATGGAATATTGTGATTTTTTCATTTATGGCAATTGAGAGTTTTCTAGAAATAGAAGCCTGGGCTGGAATTGTAGTTCTCTTAAGGTCTATATAACATCTTCCCAGAATCTTCAAGCTTTAATAATCTCTGTTGAAAAGTCTGGTGTAATTTTGATAGGTCTGCCTTTATATATCACTTGACTTTGTTTTCTTACTGCTATTAATACTTTTTCTTCCTTTTAGCATATGGTGCCTTGACTATTATGTGACAGGAGAAAATTATTTTCTGGTCTAATCCATTTGCAGTTCTGTATGCTTCTAGTATGTTCATGGGCATTCCTTTCTTTAAGGTAGGGGAATTTTATTAATTTATTTTGAAGATATTTACTGGCCCATTAAGTTGGGAATCTTCACTTTCTTCTATACTTATCCTTAGGTTTGGTCTTCTTATTGTGTCCTAGATTTCCTGGATGTTTTGGGTTAGGAGCTTTTGGCATTTTCTTGGATCATTGTGTCATTGTTTTCTATGGTAACTTCTGCCTGGAAATTCTCTCTTCTGTCTCTTGCATTCTGTTGGTGATGCTTGCATATATGACTCAGAATCTCTTTCCTAGGTTTTCTATTTCTAAGATTGTCTCTCTTTTTGGTTTATTCATTGTTTCTATCTTCAATTTTTGATCCTGGATGGTTTTGTTTAATTTTGTCATCTGTTCTGTTGTGTTTTTCTGTAGTTCTTTATGGGTTTTTGTCTTTTCTCTTTAAGAGATTCTACGTGTTTACCTGTTTTATCCTGTATTTCTTTAAGGGAGTTATTTATGTCTTTTTAAAGTCCTGAATCACCATGGGATATGATTTTTAAATTTGAATCTTGGTTTTAGGTGTTTTGGGTATCCAGGGCTTGTTGCGGTGGAACAATGCTATTCCGATGATGCCAAGTAGCCTTGGTTTTTTTTGCTTGGGAACTTGGACTTCCCTCTCCCCATCAGGTTATCTCTGGTGTTAATTGGTCTTACTCTCCCTGACTGGAGCTTGTACCCCATGTGGGCCTGTGAGCCTGTGATCTTAGAAGTGTATGCACTCCTGAAAGACTATCTCTTTCCAGGCTGTGTTTGGATATGAAGGACTGTTAGTCAGCCTTTGCTCTGGGTGTAGATGAAAACTGAAATGATCCTCTCTCAGGTCGTTCTTAGGTTCCTGTATTCTGTGTGGTCCTGGTGGGTTCTTCTGAATAATTAGTGGAGCTATAGTTGTATCTTAACTGTGGCTTAGGATTGAGAGCACTCCTGGGAGACCAGCTCTCTTTAGGCAGGATTTGGGTATGGGGAGGGCTGTGTAATAGCTTTAGCTCTGGGTGCAAATAGAGATGGGAAGTATCCAGACTGTTCCATGATTCCAGTATCCTTGAACTCCTGGTGAGTCCACCTTTTGACTATTATTAAAACGAAGGTGTTGGTCTCATCTATGGGCTTAAGAACAAGAGCACTCTTGGAAGACTGGCTCTCTCTGGACGGTATTTGGGTATGGAGCACCTGGGGGGCAGCCTTAGCCAAATCTAATTTCTCATGCTTTACCCCAAACATTTTGCATTCAATGCCTTATTCATTTACCCAATTTTGTCTTTTCTCCTGGCTGCTCATGTAAAATCTTAGTATTCCAAAGAGTTGAAAAAAATGTTTTAAATTCAGATTGGTTCATAAGATATCTTACTAACTCCCAAAATATTTGATCTGGATTAGAAGCTGAACTACTTTTTAATTTACACAAGAAATCTGTACAAATATATGTATTTCAGAGGATTTCCAGTTGATAAAACCCAGATATTTTGACTTCATCCATCTAATAAATGGCATATATTATAGTATTTCTGTTCTTATTAAATATACAAATAAACAAAATAATAGAATAAACATTAATTACTATGCTATGCCAACTTTGGTACTTCTCATCTATGCAAAAATGTTGTCCCCCTTCTCTATTTTCTTCCATATGCATAGTCCTAGTTTCATGTGGAGCTCGTTGATCCACTTGGACTAGAGAGTTGCAAAATAAATAAATAAAAAAATAAATAAAATAATAAGAAGAAGGTATCAATTTGCATTCTTCTGCATGCTAACTGCCAGTTAAACCGGCACCATTTATTGAAAAGGCTGTAGTTTTTCCATTGAATGTTTTTAGCTTCATTGTCAAAATCAAGTGAACGAAGTTGTGTGGATTCATTTCTGGCTCTTTGATTCTGTTCCATTGGTCTACCTGTCTGTCTCTGTAACAATGCCATGCAGTTCTTATCACAATTAATCTGTAATTCAGACTGACGTTAGGAATCCCCATAAGATTTTTGATATTTGAGAATTGTTTTTGTTTTGATTTTTTGCTATCCTGGATTTTTTAATTATTCCAAATGAGTTTTCAAATTACTCTTTCTAACTCTGTGAAGAGTTGAGTTGGGATTTTGATGGGAATTCCATTGAATTTGTAGATTGCCTTAGCCTAGATGGCCATTTTTACAGTGTTGATCATTCCAATTCATGAGCATGGGGGATCTTTACATCTTCTGAGATCTTCAATTTCCTTCTTCAGAAACTTGAGGTTCTTGTAGTACAGATCCTTGATTACATGATTAAGGTCAAACCAAGGTATTTTATATTCTTTGTGAGTATTGTGAAGGGAGTCATTTCTCTAATTTCTTTTAGAAATTTCCCCTTTGAGTAGAGGAAAGCAACTGACTTTTTTGATTTAGTTTTATATCCAGCTAGTTTGCTGAAGGTGTTTATTAAGTGTAAAAATTTCCTGGTATAATTTTTGTGGTCACTAAAATATACTATCATATCAAATGCAAATAGTGATATTTCAACTTTTTCTTTTCCAATTTTTATACCTTTGACCACTTTTTGTTGTCTTATTGCTCTGCCTAGTAGTTCAAGTACTATATAGAATTGGTAGGGAGAGAGTGGTCAGATTTAATTCTAAAAAGTCTTTGATTTCTTTCTTTATTTGTTCCTTGGCCAAGTTATCATTGAGTAGAACATTGTTTAACTTCCATATGTATGTGGGTTTTTTGTTGTTGTTGCTATAATTGAAGACCAGCCTTAGTCCATGGTGATCTAATGGAATTCGTAGAATTATTTTGATTTTCTTGTATCTGTTGAGGCCTGTTTTGTGACTGAAATATAGTCAATTTTGCTGAAGGTGCCATGAGGTACTGAGTAGAAGGTATATTCTTTTGTTTTAGGATGAAATATTCTATAAATGTCTGTCAAATCCAATTGTTTCATAACTTCTGTTAGTTTCACTGTGTCTCTGTTCAGGTTCTGCATTCATGATATGTTTATTGATGACATTAGCATGCTAAATTCTCTCACTATTATTGTGTGTGGTATAATATATGCTATATCTTTAATAGAGTTTCTTTTATGAATGTAAGTAATCTTGAATTTGGAGCATAGATGTTCATCTTGATAGATTTTTCTTTTTTTTTTTTAAACGACTTTATTTTGCAAAACAAAGATAAATGTAAAGATTTTAAACATTTTTTGCTAAAATTATACATTTTTGTCAGTACTGTTTTTTCAGACATTAAAATAAATTTTACATAAAACCATGTGAATATGTTTTTTAGTCAGTACTTGATTTTTTTCAAGGGCTTGACAGTATGCATTGAAAACCTACTAGTTGCAATAAGCGTAAAGTACATGCAAAACAAAACGCAACATGGAAATAGTCAAAGTCTTCTTGTTTTGTGAATATATGTATAGTTTTTGTTTTCTTTATTTCTTGGACTTCATACAGTCTGTGAGTTGTTTCTGGGGGAGTGCAAGCCTCTGGGGTTAGCATCCCACTATCAGTGACTGCATATTATGTCTGTTCTTTTGTGACTGGGTTATCTCACTCAGGATGATCTTCTCTAGATGCAGCCATTTTCTTAAGAATTTGGTTAAGTCATTGTTTCTGGTGGCTGAGTAGTATTACATTGTGTATATGTACCACAATTTTTGTATCCATTCGTCTTCTGAAGGACATCTGGGTTCCTTCCAGCTTCTGGCTATTATAAAAAGAGCCACTATGAACATTTTAGTGCATATATCTTTGTTGTGTATTAAAGTGTCTCTGGGGTATATGCCCAGAAGTGGAATAGCTGAGTCTTCAGGTAGTACTATATCCAATTTTCTGAGGTATCGCCAGACAGATTTCCAGAGTGGTTGTATTAGCTTGCAACCCCACCAACAGTGGAGAAGTGTTCCTATTTCTCCGCAGCCTCGCCAGCATCTGCTGTTATCTGAGTTTTGGATCTTGGCCAATCTGACTGGTGTGAGGTGGAATCTTAGGCTTGTTTTGATTTGCATTTCCCTGATGGCTAAGGATGTCGAGCACTTCCTCAGATGTTTCTCGGCCATTCGGTGTTCCTCAACTGAAAATGATTTGTTTAGCTCTGTACCCCATTTTTTAATAGGGTTATTTGATTCTCTGGTGTCTAGCTTTTTGAGTTCCTTGTACACCTTGGATATTAGGCCTCTATCTGATGTGGTGTTGGTAAAGATCTTTTCCCATTCTGTTGGTTGCCGTTTTGTTTTCTTGACGATGTCCTTAGCCTTACAGAAACTTTGCAATCTTATTAAGTCCCATTTGTTAATCTTTGACCTTAGAGCTTGAGCCATTGGTGTTTTGTTCAGGAAATTTTCTCCTGTGCCTATGTGTTCTAAGGTTTTCCCTACTTTCTCATCTAATACTTCGAGTGTATCTGGTTTAATGTGGAGATCTTTAATCCACTTACACTTGAGCTTTGTACAAGGAGATAAGAACGGGTCTATTTTCATTCTTTTGCATGTTGAGTGCCAGTTGGACCAGCACCATTTGTTAAATAGGCTGTCCTTTTTCCATTGAATGTTTACTGCTCCTTTGTCAAAAATCAGGTGACCATATACATGAGGGCTCATTTCTGGATCTTCTATTCTATTCCATTGATCCACTTGCCTATTTCTGTACCAGTACCATGCAGTTTTCAACACAATTGCCTTGTAATATAGCTTGAGGTCAGGGATAGTGATTCCCGCAGATGTTTTTTTGTTGTTGAGGATGGATTTCGCTATTCTAGGTCTTTTGTTATTCCATATGAAATTGCACATTGATCTTTCCAATTCCATGAAGAACTGGGTTGGAATTTTGATGGGGATTCCATTGAATCTGTAGATTGCTTTTGGTAGGATGGCCATTTTTAAGATGTTGATCTTTCCAATCCATGAGCATGGGAGATTTTTCCATTTTCTGAGATCCTCCTCAATTTCTTTCTTTAGAGGTTTGAAGTTCTTGTCATACAGGTCCTTTACTTCCTTAGTTAGAGTCACACCAAGGTATTTCATAGTTTTTGTAACTATTGTGAAGGGTACCTTTTCCCTAATTTCTTTCTCCACATGTTTGTCCTTTGAGTATAGGAAGGCTACTGATTTGTTTGAGTTAATTTTGTATCCGGCCACTTTGCTGAACTTGTTTATCAGCTGTAGGAGTTCTCTGGTGGAATTTTTGGGGTCACTCAAGTACACTATCATGTCATCGGCAAAGAGTGATGTTTTTATCTCTTCCTTTCCGATTTGTATCCCCTTGATCTCCTTTTGCTGTCTAATTGCTCTAGCCAGGACTTCTAGTACTATGTTGAATAGGTAGGGAGAGAGTGGGCAGCCTTGTCGAGTCCCTGATTTTAGTGGGATTGCTTCAAGTTTCTTGCCATTAAATTTGATGTTGGCTGTTGGTTTGCTGTATATTGCTTTTATTATGTTTAAATATGGGACTTAGATTCCTGTTCTTTCCAGGACTTTTAACATGAAGGGGTGTTGGATTTTGTCGAATGCTTTCTCAGCATCTAGTGAGATGACCATGTGATTTTGGTCTTTAAGTTTGTTTATATGGTGGATTACATTGATGGATTTCCTTATGTTAAACCATCCCTGCATCCCAGGGATGAAGCCTACTTGGTCATGATGAATGATGGTTTTGATGTGTTCTTGGATTCGGTTTGCAAGGATTTTGTTGAGTATTTTTGCATCAATGTTCATAAGTGAGATTGTTCTGAAGTTCTCTTTCCATGTAGGGTCTTTGTGTGGCTTAGGTACGAGGGTTATTGTAGCCTCAAAAAATGAGTTGGGTAATATTCCATCTGATTCTATCTTTTGGAATAGCTTGGCGAATATTGGTGTTATATCCCCAATAAATGTCTGATAAAATTCTGCACCGAACCCGTCTGGACCTGGGCTTTTTTTGGTTGGGAGGCTTTTGATGACTTCTTCTATTTCTTTAGGTGTTATAGGGTTATTTAGATGGTGTACTTGGTCCTGGTTCAACTTTGGGACCTTGTATCTGTCTAGGAATTCGTCCATTTCCTCCAGATTTTCTAATTTTGTGGAGTATAAGTTTTTGTAGTAGGATCTGATGATTTCTTGAATTTCCTTAGTTTCAGTTGTTATGTCACCACTTTCCTTTCTGATTTTGTTAATTTGGATACTCTCTCTTTGCCCTTTAGTTAGTCTGTCTAGGGGTTTATCAATCTTGTTGATTTTCTCAAAGAACCATCTCTTTGTTTTGTTGATTTTTTCAATGGTTTTTTTTTTTGTTTCTATTTGGTCTATTTCTGCCCTAATTTTGATTATTTCTTGCCGTCTACTCTTTTTGGGTATATCTGCTTCCTTTTGTTCTAGTGCTTTTAGCTGTGCTGTCAGGTTGCTGATGTGAGCTTTCTCCAGTTTCTTCTTGGAAGCACTTAGGGCAATGAGTTTTCCTCTCAATACTGCTTTCATTGCATCCCATAAGTTTGGGTATGTTGTGTTTTCGTTTTCGTTGAATTCTAGAAAATCCTTAATTTCTTTCTTTATTTCTTCTTTGACCCTGCTATCCTTTAACAGAGTGTTGTTTAGTTTCCATGTGTATGTGGGCATTTTGTTGTCTTTGTTGTTGTTAAAGACCAGCCGTAGACCATGGTGATCTGAGAGGATGCATGGGAGTATTTCAATCTTCTTATATCAATGAAGGCTCGTTCTGTGTCCAATTATGTGGTCAATTTTCGAGAAGGTGCCATAGGGTGGTGAGAAGAAGTTGTATTCTTTTACTTTAGGATAGTATGTTCTGTATATATCTATTAATTCTAGTTGGTTCAAAGTCTCTGCTAGTTTTGCAGTGTCCTTGTTCAGTTTCTGTTTCCCTGATCTGTCCATTGGTGAGAGTGGGGTGTTAAAGTCTCCCACTATTATTGTGTGGGGTGAAATGTATTTTTTGAGCTTTAGTAGAGTTTCTTTTATGAATGTGGGTGATTTTTTATTTGGAGCATATATGTTAAGGATTGAGAGTTCCTCCTGACAGATTTCCCCGGTAATAAGTAAAAAGTGTCCTTCTTTATCTTTTTTGATAACTTTTGGTTGGAAATTTACTTTATTCGATATTAGAATAGCCACTCCAGCTTGCTTCTTGGAGCTGTTTGCTTGGAAGTTTTTTTCCCACCCTTTTACTCTGAGATAGTGTCTGTCTCTGTCTCTGAGATGAGTTTCCTGTATGCAGCAAAAGGCTGGATTTTGTTTATGAATCCAGTCTGATAGTCTATGTCTCTTTATTGGGGAGTTGAGACCATTTATGTTAATAGATATCAAGGAATAATTGTTTCTGTTTCCTGCCATTTTTGCTTTTTTGGGTTGAGTTGTGTCTGTGTTTTTTTCTTTAGTTTTCTTGTTTAGGAGTTTTCTTGTTTTTACTAGGCTGTATTTTCCCTCCTTGTATTGGGTTTTCCACCTATAATTCGTTGTAGTACTGGGTTTGTGGTCAGATATTGTGTGAATTTTGATTTGTCTTGAAATATCTTTGTCTCTCCATCGATGGTGATTGATAGTTTTGCTGGGTATAGCAGCTTGGGCTGGCACTTGTGCTCTCTTAAGGAGTGCATGATGTCTCTCCAGGCTCTTCTAGCTTTCATAGTCTCTGTTGAGAAATCGGGTGTGAGTCTGATTGGTCTGCCTTTATATGTTACCTGACCTTTTTCCCTTACTGCTTTTAGTATTCTTTCTTTACTTTGGGCACTTGATGTTTTTACTATTATGTGTCGGGAGGTATTTCTTTTCTGGTCCAACCTATTTGGAGTTCTGAAGGCTTCTTTTATGCTCGTGGTCATCTCATTCTTGAGGGTAGGGAAGTTTTCTTCTATGATTTTGTTGAAGATATTTACTGTGCCTCTTAGTTGATACTCTTCTCCCTCTTGTATTCCTATTATCCTTAGGTTCGGTCTTCTCATTGTGTCTTGTATTTCCTGGACATTTTGGGTTAGGATCTTTTTGTTTTTTGCATCTTCTCTGGCTGTTTTGTCTATGTTTGCAATGTTGTCTTCTGCCCCCGAGATTCTCTCCTTGATCTCTTGTAATCTGTTGGAAATGCTTGCTTCTGTGACTCCTGATTTCTTTTTTTGGTGTTCTGACTCTAGGGTTATCTCTTTTAGCGCTTTCTTTATTGTGTCAATTTCTGTTTTAATTTCCCTCTTCCATTCCTTTATTTCTTTGGTTCTGTTTTCGTCTCGTTCTTTGAGTTCTTTGAGTGTTTTTCTTGTTTCTTCTTTAAAAGCTTCTGAATCTTTTTGCTTTTCCTCCCTTTCTTGTTTAAGTAACTCTATCAGCGTCTTGAGGCATGTTTTCAGGTCTGTGTCTTCTTTCTCTGGAGTGTTTGGAATTCCTATGTTTGCTACTATTGGAGAGCTGGGTTCTGGTGTTGCTAGATTGTCTTGGTTTCCTTGGGATATACTCTTTCTCTTTCCTCTTGCCATTTTGTTGTCAGTGATATGTTCTTGCCTTTCCCTTGTATCTGGTCTGTGTCCCTGGTACACTTTCCGTGTGCACTCCTCAGAGATCTCTCTACTCCCCAGCAGCCCAGGTTCCGGGTGTCAGCTGGGACAGGCTCTGCTCTGCGTCCTGAAGTCGCCCCCGGGTGGGAACAGATGTTTCTAAGATCTGTTCCTGGTCACAGATGCTCAGCCTCTCCGAGCCACCTTTCCGGCTGGCTGTTGGGCCAGGCCCTGCTCTGTGTCCTGAAGTCGTCTCCGGGTGGGAACAGAAGTTTCTAAGATCTGTTCCCGGTCACTGGATCGGGGAGGACAGGGCAGGTCAGGGCAGGGGGTGCCCTTTCCGTGTGCACTCCGCAGAGATCCCTCTGCTCCCCCGCAGCCTAGGTCTCCCACTCACCAGTTGCTCAGCCTGTAGGAGCCGCCTTTCCGGCTGGTGGTTGGGCCAGGCTCTGCTCTGCCAGATTTTTCTTTTGATGTGTAAAAAGTTTCCTCCTTTGTCTTTTTTGATGAATTTTGGTTGAAAGTCTATTTTTTTGATATTAGGATATCCACTCCAGTTTGTTTCTTAGGACCATTTTCTTGGAAGATTTTTTCCCAATCTTCTACTCTGAGGTAGTGCCTGTCTTTGTTTGTTGTAACAGGATTGGTTTCTTGATTTTCCTTGGGTGAAGTTCCCCTTTTTGTGACAGAGTTTTCTGTTTATTATCCTTTGTAGAGGTGTATTTGTGGGAGGATATTGTGTCGGGAAGAATTTCTCTTCTGGTCCAGTCTATTTGGGTTTCTGTAGGCTTCTTGTATATTCATAGCCAACTCTTTTTTTTTTTTTTTTAAGGCTAGGGGAGTTTTCTTCTATAATTTTGTTGAAGATAATTTACTGTGCCTTTCAGTTTATATTCTTCGCCCCTTTTCCCATCTATTATCCTTAGGTTTGGTCTTCTCATTGTATCCTGGATATCCTGGATATTTTGGCTTAGAATCTTTTGGATTTTTGCAATTTCTCTGAATGTTGTGTTAATGATATCTATGATATCTAGTACCCCTGAGATTCTCACCTCTATCTCTTGTATTCTGTTTTTGATGCTAGCATCCCAATGTCTTTCCTCGGTTTTCCAACTTCAGGGATGTCTCCTTTGTGATTATTTCATTGTTTCTATTTCTGTTTTCAGTTTCTTCACCTAGTTGCTTCTGCTTTCCTATAGCTCTTTAAGTGACCTTTGTGTTTTTTTGTGTTTTTTTTTTAAGGACTTCAACATGTTTACAAGTATTCTACTGGTTTTCCTGTACTTCTTTAAGTGTTTTATTTATGCTCTTCTCAAAGATCTTCATCACCATTGTGATGTATGATTTTAAGTCTAAGTCTTGTCTGATGAGTTGGGATTTCTACTATTTGCAGTGGTGGACAACTGTGTTCTGATGTTACCAGGTGTCTTGGTTAGTGAGTCTTGCACTTGCCTCTTGCCATCTTGTTATAGGTGATGCTAGGTGATTTGTTGTCTCTTACTGGAGCTTGTCTCTCTTGTGTGTCTGTGGGACTGTGGTCTCCAGATGGAGATTGTTTTGGGGTGTTCCTCTCTCAGGGTAGGCTGTGATTTCAGATGGCAGAGCCTAGTCCTGATGTTTCTTGGTTGATTCTGGCCTTGGGCTGGAAGTGTGCCCTCCCAGGCAGTACTGCTGCTGTATTGCAAGAGTTCTGCGTAGCCTCTCCCGGGGTGGACAGTGGGTAAAAGAAGTTGACTTAACCTTCCACTTAGAATGAGGGGTACTCCTGCAGCTCTTTGGAGCTTCCCCTGACCTGTGGGTGGGCAGGCTGCCAGTCCTGATGAAATCGGTGACAACCTGCAAACTTCTAAAAGGTAAGAACTTGTACTCTGTCATGTCTAAGACATATAGAAGTTCCCCATAGCCTGGCTATATATTTTAATCTGATATTTTACTTATTTACATTTTAATTGTCATCTCCTTTTCTGGCTTCTTCTCTAGAAATCCCCTATCCTATTCCCCTTCCCCTTGCTTCATTAGGGTGCTCCTCCATCCACCCACTTTGTTTCTTCAAGGAAGAAACACACATTTTTGTTGTAGTATTTGTGTGTACTTCAGATGGCTTCTGATGTTTTACCCCCATGCTCTACCAAATTAGAAACAAATTATAGTGCTATAATACATGTGACCTTGGTGACAATATGCCTTAAGAACATAACTTTCTAATCAATATAAACTGTTATTATTGATGCAAATGACTCTTCACAGCTTTTACAGTAAGAAGTAGGCTGACATTCTCTTTCAGCCTTTCAATTTAATTCTACATTTATACACCAATATATCATGTCATATGTTTGTATATATCTGGATTTAGTTTTTCAATTGTAACATTTCCATCCTCTGTTTTACTTTGAGAATCAACTGACTAGCTTCAGTGCTCACTGTCCTCTCATATAAATTACCTTAATAATGTTAAGAAGGACCCCTCTACAGTCTATGCCTTCCAGTATTTCCTGTTCACAAGGTTCACATGTATACCATTTCCATATTCAGTGCAGTGAAAATAGGACTCTGGAGCAGCCCTTAGGTCAGATTCAGTGAAGTTTCTTCAAGATTAAGTATATTTAAGTATTAAAGTAAGCACAGCTGATACTGTGTCTCTGTGGTCATAGTGTGGCATACATCTACTCTGTATCTTAAAACTGTGATATGTAGATGGACCTGACAAAAAATTAAGTTTAAAGTCGGAAGAAACTACACATGCATACATTTCTGTAACATTTTGTTTTCTAATTTTGCTATTTTTTCAAGAGATTCAATTGTCCTTTTTTTCTCTTTTGTTTGTTTTCATTATTTCTATCATAATGAATTAAATTTGCTTATTTATGACTTTTATTTTACTGGTTTAACTATGTCTCTTATTGACCACTCTGCTATAATGTTAAAAATGCTGCACATAGGAGTGTAAACCCTGCACTACTTCAGAGAAACAAAAGGTGGGGACATGGAAATTCGCACACCACAGAGGCATACAAGAAATCCTGCCTCCAAAACAGCAAGAGAAATTATTTATAGAAAACTTTTTTCTGTCTTCTACAAGCCAACCATGAGAGGAATTCACCAATACACATACAGACATACACACAGGAAAAGAAACACATGCATACCCACACACA
Organism: Micromys minutus; assembly: GCF_963924665.1. Taxonomy (NCBI): domain Eukaryota; kingdom Metazoa; phylum Chordata; class Mammalia; order Rodentia; family Muridae; genus Micromys; species Micromys minutus. Next base: position 7,631,747 of record NC_137953.1, read on the forward strand.
CACACACACACATACACACACACACACACACACACACACACACAGAGAGAGAGAGAGAGAGAGAGAGAGAGAGAGAGAGAGAGAGAGAGACAGAGAGACAGAGACAGAGACTGAGAAAGAGGCAGAGACAGAGAAAGCAGGGAAATTTAAAAGTATCTTCAATATTAATGTTTTTTTTTTTTTTAATTTTTATAATAGGAAAGGAGAATACAAGTGTAATTGCTTGTCTCTGAAATGGTGCCTGTCTATAAGTTACTTTGCTGGCACTGTGATGCAATACAGTGACCACCGTGTTTTAGTTAGGGTTTCCATTGCTGAGACGAAACACTTTGACAGAAATCCAGTTGGGTAGGAAGGTGTTTAGTGTTTATTGGACTTAAATTTTTACTTCATCGTTCATTATTGAAGGAAGCTTGAACAGGAAACCAAACAGGAAGGTAATCGGGAGTCTGGGCTGTATGCAGAAAACAGGAAGACTGCTGCCTACACCATGCTACCAATGGCATAATCAGCCTGCTTTCTTACAAAATCAAGGACCACTGGAGAAGTGATGGATGTCTTGACCCTCTGCCATTAATCACTACTTAAGAGAACACCTTATAACTGGATTTTATGGAGCTTTTCTTCAACTGAAGCTCTTTTCTTTCAGATAACCCTACTTTGTGTGCCAAGTTGACATAAGACTAGCCAGCACACTCAGTAACTTAGGGAAGAAAAATAATTACTTCTTCTCAGCTTATGGTCCCAATAGGAGTTCACCATAACAGTGATGTATTGGAGAAAGCAGCTGTCACGGCAGCAGGAGTAGTAACCTATGAGCTCACACGGCAATGCAAACACAAAGCAGAGAGAATGAAGAGAACATGGGACAAGATTGTAATCACTCAGAACCTACCATCAAGTACTTTGTCCATTAAAAGATCCACTTTTTCCCAAAGATCCACAGCATCCCTAACCAACACCACAAAAGAGGGACCAAGTGTGAATACGTGAGCCTATGGGGGCTGTTTTTATATACTTCATTATAGGGCCTAAAGGCTTGCAAATTTGAACAATTAAACCCTGGGTGGTACTGCAATTATAGAATCATGAAGCCTTTACAAGTTTGAAAGTTACTAAAGAAACCAAGTCTTTTGATGAAGGCCTAGGGACTTTATAGACTCATTCTACTTACTGTCCACTCTCTCCACCCTGATTGTTGACCCAATGTGGTTTCTGCCTTTTGACCCTGATTTGAAGCCTTTCCAACCAAGATTGTGTCTACCTCCAAACTGAAATAAGATGTATCCTCAAGTCATTTCTCATCAGTCACTTGATCATAGCAACAAGGAAAATAATTAATATAGTTAATTAAATCCCATCTTAAAAATATATTCTTTCTATATTTAAAAAAGATGGTAAAGAATATTTTATTAGAAAAAAATCTTTTTAAATAAAGCTGAGATGAATCCAGTGCAAAAATCACAAGCTACAACATTGAATCTTGTCTCTAAGAGATTCAAGCCGCACTGTTGATAAAATAAATTAAATATACAACTGTGTGTTGTTCACCAAACACAAGACAAAGAAATGCATTCAAATGTCAGAGTCAATTTACTAAGCCAAACCTTTCTTTAAACCCAGTAAAGCTTCTTTATTTTCATTTTAAATTATAATTAATTGATATGTTCTTACTAGAATTCCAAATTTAATAAATTTAGAAATTGACGTAAGAGTGTGTGTAGCTAAGTAACTTAGAAAAAAAAAATGTCAATAGCATTCTTTGTGTTCTTGCATTAACTTTGTAAATGGTTAAGCAAAATAGGTCTCCCTTTATAAGTTTTTCCCAGGAATCCTTTTTATGGTGGCTTCATTGAATGATAGAATTGTAAAGAGACAGTTAAAATAATTTTGAACATATAGTATACATTTGAGAACCTTTCTATTTGAATATTTTCCAAATATTAATTAAATTTATCAATGAAATGTCTTAATTAAATATCTCAGATGCAGTTTAGCCTTAAGAGCACAAGTGTGTATAGAATGTTTTTGCCCCAGAAGGAAACCTCCGGGAGAGAATATTTCCCTTTTTGGATTTGAATTGTTCTCATACTTTACATAAAATCAGCAAGATTTGGTGTCTGTTTTTAAATACCAGTGGGTTGCTTACTTACTCTTAGTCCATTTAATTAAAGTCCCTGGGGAGGGGAATTCTAAGTTGAGGAGCTGGGCATTCCTGAGGGACATTTTTTCCATTAATGATTGATGTGAAAGGGCTCAGCCCACTATGGGTGATGCTATGCCCTGGGTGTTTTTGGTCCTGGGCTGTATAAGAAAGCAGGATGCAAGCCAAGAGGAGCAAACCAATAAGCAGCATTTCTCTGCGGTTTCTGCATCAGTTCCTTCCTCCAGGTACTTGCCTTCATTTCCTACCTTGACTTCTTCCATAATGGACTGTGATGTATCTAATAGACCCTTTCTCTTCAAATTTCATGATGCTTATCAAAGCAGCAGAATAGGATAGCTGCTTTACCTATTTTAATTTCTCAAAGCAATTTTTCCACTTTGGAATTAATTTCATTTATTGGTTATCAATGTTGTATCAGGAGCAAAAATGTTAAATATATACACTTATACAATGGCTATAAAATGTTAGCCTGATAAAACTGGTGAGTGCTTAAGAACAGCAGAGGTTGAAAGATGTCACTTGACACCTTTTGCAGTGTCCTCCCCTCGTAAAAATAGACTCAGTTCCCATGTGTTTATCCTGGACCTTCTGTGATCTTCTAGCTCAGTCTAATTGGTTTTTCTTCTTCTTTCCTGGCTTTATTTTCTTGAATTCTGGAATTGTCCAATGCCTAGCTCCCTGCATCCAGCTGTCTAATGGCATATGAGAGCACTCTGTCTTCATGTCACTATTATATACTCATAGTCAAGCTCTAAAATTGAATTGATTGTTCCTCAATCAAAATATTACAAATATTTTATCTATCTGTACCAAAGCAATGCAAACTTATTTTCTAATATGAAACTAACCTCATCATTACAAAGTATTTAAAAAATGGGGCCACTGTCTAAAGCAAGATGATACTAACTGCATAAGTTAAATTTTATGTAACTATGCCCAATTCCATTCCTGAAGAGGACCATATTATTTCATATATTGGGTATGTGTTCCATATTCTGTCTTGCCTTCCAATTTATGCATTGCTGCATCTGTTCTGCATGACCACACAGTATCATAAACAGAGTTTTATAAAGAATACATTTGATATTCATTTTTAATCTTTCACAGTTTGTTTTTTGAAATAAACATGCACCTTTGTTCCCATAACAAATAACTAAATCTAGGTGAATAAAATCAATTTAAATAAGCATCTCTTCCCTCCATGACCCTCCTTTGTTTAGATTTTTATAAAGCTTCTTTCTACATTCATGGTTTGGTCTAAATTACCCTCTATACCTTCCAATCCCCCCCATTTGCTCCTGTCTCCACCTAAATATTTCTTTGTCCCCATCATTCTTCATGCCTGATATGTCCTACTATGGCATCTTCTACATTTTACATGAGTTTCAAAGCTGTAGGTTTAAGTGCCTTAGAAAACATATTTTATTTTGAGTTTTTTCCTTGAATGTTAGTGCACATGAGTGCATGCGAATGCATGCACATATGTATTTGTTCTTTTGTGTGGGTGTACAAGCATGTGTAGCAGTCAGAGATCAACTTGGGTGGTACTATTCCAAAAAAATCATCTACCTCCTTTTGGACAGAGTAAATAAACATTTTTAAAAGTTTTAACATGTGTTTTGTACCAAAGGTTTTTGTGTCTACAGAAGTACTTATTCCCTGTACTACATGCAAGCAAATAAACATTTGGGTGTACATCTAAAGCAAAGAAAATCTAAATATTAGGGCATGAATGGAGACTAAATGTCAGTGATAGGCATGAGTTAAGAACAAAAAAAAAAAAATATATCTAGTTCTTCTGTTTCTTATTCTGTCATAGAATTCCTGTTGGTTTTGATGGTCAATAAGTGTATCTATCGCTGATTGTGTACACTTTAATGTAAAGCACCACAGCTTTCAGTGGAAATGTGAAGACTGAATATATAGGTATTCGCTCAGACATATAGACCTTGGGTCTTGTTTATTTTGGTATGGAGTGCTTGCTTTTCTTTACTTGGTAGTTCATTTTATAATCAATTATGGAAAAGGTAAAGAAGAAAAATGGAATATAAGCCATAAATAATAAGGATAATTTTTTAGAAAGAATTTCCATCTGTATACACAATATGTCATTGCTTTCTAAATTATATTGTTTATTTTCTGTATTTGCATTTTAAATATTATCCCCTTCCTAGTTAAATTCAACTCCCCTCCCCCGTCTTTCATTAGTCTATGAGGTTTCTCCCTCTTCCATCTAACCCCTCCTGTCATTCCGCCTCATTCCCTTACGCTGGGTCATCGAGCTTCCATAGGACCAAGGGGCTCCTCTCCCATTAATGCCAGTTAACACCATCCCCTGCTACAAATGCAGCTGCAGCTGCATGCGTCCGTCCATGTGTGCTCTCGCTGGTGATTTATCCCCTGGGAACTCTGAGGGGTGTTGTTGGTTGATATTGTTTTTCTTCTGTGGGTTACTCACCCCTTCAACTCCTTCAGTCTTTTACTCCTCCATTGGGGACCCATGCATCAGACACAATGTACTGTGAGTGCAGTCACTCTCCACTGTGCTCTGGCTTCCTCATTTCTCACCTTAGACTCCCTTTTTCTAATAGCTACACTGGTTAAGAAAGCATCACCCCCTTCTTCAGCAGTCACTTACAGTCATCATCTACTGTGGAAGAAATAGGTCTTCATGAGCACCTCCTGTGTGAGTGGAAAGATTTTGGAGGAGCTTATTGTGTGATGGTGTCCATAGCTGCTGTGTGTTCATACTTAAAGCACAAGTGTGATGTCAGTATGACGACATTTCATGATACTCTTCTGATCTCTTATTTTAAATGCTTTTCCTTTAAATTATCTTGGCTCTCATCTGTAATGCTCCATGGTTATTGAAAAGACAGGAGGGAGGAGAGATGGCTGATATAAGTAAGTGTCTCATTAAAACTCATCATTCAGCATTTACTTATCCTGAGGACCTTGAACAGATACAAATCTCTGCACTGATTATGAATTTCTGCAAAAATGACTTTCTCTGTCCCAGATTTAACCCCAGTAATCTAAGGGTTTTATTTTCTATACAGGATAATATGGATAATACTGATGTAATATTTATATAAAATTATAAAATATATTTATTAAAGACAAAACAAAGGGAAAAAATAATGATAAGCCCTTATAAGAGTATTGAATAAGTATGATGATAAGTATGATGATGTGGATATTTTTGTCTTACACACTTATTAAGATATTTGTAGGTGAATTATATCATAATCCATAAATATACAACCACTTTATCATGATAAAATTTTATCAGTGTTAAATCAGAGAATAAATATGCAGAAATTTAATGCTTTCTACATACATATTAATAAAGTATATGAATTTGAATTATGAACTAGGATTTTAACTATAAAAAGTATTAACAATTAAAAAGTGATACAATCCGAATAGATTAATAAGGGGTGGATTTACAAATTATAGGTCTTCACTTATATTTGAATGAAATACTTCCCATGGTTCAGTATGTTTCAGCTTATGTTCTTCAGTTGGTTAACATGTTAGGCAAGGTTATGGAGCTTTTAGAGGATGAATACTCACTGAGGACGTGTGTCAGTAGAGGTAGGCTTAATATTTTCTAGGTTGACTGTGCTCTCTTCTTCCTCACTGCAGATATAATGTGATCAGCTTATGTTTCTGCTACCTACCATGCCTTACCTACCACAGGGACTGTGTAGCCTCAGACTGTTAGCAAAACAATCTTTCTTCTCTTAATTAAGTTGTTCTTTGTCAATTATGTGGCATTGATTACAATAATTAATACTAATACCCAGAGTACAAAAGCAGCAACCTGAGGAAACACAGTTTGCATTCATGGGTATTTTTAAACTATGAAGTAATAGGAATGAATATGGTCTCTTGGAGGTACTAAGAGACTACATTTTACACTGCATTCCCTCGTAAGCAGTGCTGTAGCACTTCCAGATGTTCATTCTGCATGGAGAACTTATTCCATTGTACCATTATGACTTAGCATGCAAGTATTCTTCCCCACTGTCCGGTATTTTTCTGTTTTCTACAAAAAACTCCTATTTCACAGATGTCTTACAGCCAGCTACTTCACACTCTAACCTAAATAGGACAAGAACTGTTATGATCAACCACCCCTATTCCTTCCCAACAACAGGCAAAAGTTAAGAGATTCCACTGAGGAATAAAATAGCCAATGCAATGGTCATTTTGAAGATAATTTGTAATTTCATTTTTGTTTGGGGTTTTTCACAAGACAGAAGAGATGAATGAAGTATCCCGTTGTATAAGATTTGTTATATATTAATAAAAAGTAACACAGCTAAAGTGCATTTTATACTCATGCTTCTGGGATGTAGAGATGATATTAGGAAGGCCCTACTGGAAACCTGAAGTAAGAGAAAGCTTCTAACTTTCCATTAAATATAAACTTGCTCATGCCAAAAGCATTTATGAGCCAGGTTGAAAGGCCATCTAAGGACTCAAACTATTAGGACAGAAGAGAAAGACACAAAGTTGGATTATGCCACCATCAGAAGTCATCTGTACTGATTAGCATTCTAAGAGTTAAATGACTTGCAACTTATTTTTCAGTCTTTCCGATAAGATTCCAAAAATAGTTTATCTTTTCTCTTTCAAAAGACCAAACTTACAAGAGCCTCACACTGCAGTTATTGAATAGAAAGCTAGGAGCCAAGTCAGAGCGGCCAACTCATCTCATAATCCATTTCACTGCAGGGTTCCTAGCTCAGTGTGGTCGAAACTGCAGAGCATAAACAAATGAAGATTTATTACTCCAGTATGACATTTATTAGGTTGTTTTACTGCAAATGATTGGAAGACTTTTATTGCTTGAATCTGAGTGAGAAAATGCAGGGACTGCACAAGTGTTTACAGATTACAAGAAGCTCTGTTCTCACAAGTCAGACTGGAAGGGCATTTCACAGAAAAGGGGAAGGTAAATTATAGTTAGCAGGCTGTAGCTTTGCAAGTGTTCCATTGCAGCCTTGTTAACACTAGCAAAATTTATCTTAAAAAAAAAAAAAAAAAAAAAACTCAACTCAAATACAAACTTGATCCAATTAGAGGATCATTGTGTAGTTCACAGCACAAAAGATACTGTGAATTTACTTTAAAAGATGGCATTGTACCTTCAGGGGACACAAATGATATTAATGGCATTGTGTGACAGGCTGCACAAGTTAGTGTGATGAAATACTTCTGTTTAATTTCATTTTTCCAAAGCTAGTGTTTCAGAAATTCATAGTACATATCAGTTTCATCATATGCTAGCTGATTTGATTTTCCTATTTATGTTATATTTGTTCTGTCTTTAAAATTGCACTTATGGGCTTTGTATCTATTTTAGGGGACATTCTTAGAAGACTCATATATCTTTACTGTTTTCAAACATACTTCTGTTATTACATTCCTCATAAGTAACCCGAAAGCTTTCTATTTGCCTAGGTGAGAAGGAGCATGCTCGCCTGAGGGATAACAGACTCATGACCAATGAGAGCCAATAAAAATCTTCAGAACAGGACAGGAAATTTTTCTCAGATTTTATTGGTTGGACAAATCCTATGATTTGTCATATGTTGTTTATCACAAATTAAACACAAAAAAACCCGGTAAAAATAAAAATATTAGGAAGTTGTCAGTAGTTTTATAATATCAGAAAATTATGATCTTTATATATTTTGAAATAAATTTATTAACTGTTCTCTGAGAAGCTCCACCCAGCAGCTAACCAGGACAGATGCAGGAACCCACAGCCAATTAGACAGAGCTGGAGAAGTCTTGTGGAAGGGTTGGGAGAATTATCTGGGATGCTGCCAGGAATAGAGACTCCACAGGATCCCTGGAAGACTCTCAGAGGTTAAACAACAATGGAAAAGCATACAGAGGCTGGACATAAGGTACCCTGTACATATGTAGCATATGTACATGTTGGTCTATATGGGTTCCCCAGTAACCCTTGCTTTTCTGTGAATTGTGTTCTCCTAAGTGGTCTCTCTGGCCTCAGTCAGAGAGGATGTGCATAATTCTACAGTGACTTGGGGTGCTAGGGTGGGTTTTTTAGCAAAAAGGGGTTTCTCCATTACTGAGACGAAGGAGCAGGGTGGAGAAGGAGCCATGAAGGTGATGACAGGAAGGAGACGGGCAGCTGTGATTCAAATATAAACTGCATAACGAAATTAATGGAAAAAAAACAAATAAAGCTCATCCTAAAGTATATAGACAGATTGATATAAATATATACTTACTATTCCACTACTAAGCCATCACATAGGACTATGTATTTATACTTTATTGAATGGTATATCGTATCTAATATTTGGAATATATTTCAATACTATAAAATTTTAGTTTTATAAAAGGTTGTGATTGGATAACCGCACTCAATATTTTCTAGTTTCTTCTGTTCGCCTAAAATTTCATGAAGTCATTGTTTTTAACAGCTGAGTATTTTTCCACTGTGTAAATACATCACATTTTCTGTATTCATTGTTCTGTTGAGGGACATCTGGGTTTTTTCCAGCTTCTGGCTATTATAAATAAGGTTGCTATGAGCATGCTGAAGCATGTGTCCTTGTTATACATATGAGAGTATTTTAGGTATATGACCAGGAATGGTATAACTGGGTCCTCAGGTAGCAGTATGTCCAAATTTTTGAGAAATTGCCAGATAGAATTTCAGAGTTTCCCCAGTATAGGTGATGCCAGAGTGATGAGGTGGGGGTGGGTGTTTGTGAGTGGGCACATCTTTATGGAATCAAAGGGAGAAGGGAGGGGGAACAAGGAGAGAGGGGAAAGGGGATTGCATTTGAAATGTAAATACATAAAATAACCAATAAATAAAATTTTTGAAAAAAGATTATATATATACATATATATATATATATATATATATATATATATATATATATATATATATATATATATATGTTGTTTTAATTGTGCGTGTGTTTGTGTGTTTGTGTGTGTGGGTGTGTGTTTGCATACCTGCATGGAAATGAAGAAATCTGCAGAGGCTAGGAAAAGTTTTCTTTTCCCTGATAGTTACAGACTGTTAGGAGCTTGGTGCTAGAAAGTGAGCATGAGTTCTCTTGATAAGGTGTAAACATCTTAAGAGCTTAGCCATAAATTTGTACCATCAGCCACTTTGAATGTTTAATTGTAATGTCAAACTTACATGAGAGTTAAAAGAATTAATGTTGAAAATAGATTTTCTAAAATGGATTTTCTGCTAAGGGTTCTCAGACTTGATTTCCTTGTATCTTGGGAAAAAGAAGGGTGGATATCTGGGGTTAAGGAAGTTGAGTGAGGAGATAGGAAGAGTAGAAGGAGGAGAAATTGTGATTGTAATGTGCTGTAAGAGAGAAGAGAATTTTAATAAAATATTTAAAGCAAGGGCACCTCCGTGAAGACAAGTGGAGGAGAAGGGAGGATGGGATCTGGGTGGGGGAAGAGAATAACATTTCAAATGTAAATACAAAGATTTATAAAAATCTAATAAAAATATAAAAATATAAAAAAATAAAGTGCATGCATTTGTGTTCCTTATGCTTTATGTAAAGATAAATGTCATGATTATGTTCACTTTACACACACACACACACACACACACACACACACACACATAATTGTGTGTGTGTGACAATTTCTATGTCTATATGTACCATAAACACGCAGAGGCACAGACACACACAGACACACACATACACACACATACACACACACACACACACACACACACACACACACACACACACACACACATTGAGGTCCATAGCCAATTATCAGCTAGCTTATTTGTTCACTTCCTTACAAAGTTAGATCCACTGGTCTTGCCTATATGAGAATTTGGTGTAGGAATTTCAAATATACTCATGCCTTGATACAACACTAATCAGAATTTGAAAATGTTTACATATGGACTATTTTAGATTCTAAATACAAATACGTGTTTTACAATGTCTGACCAATTGCACATAATATAATATTTTTTAGATCTTTATCAAACTCACCGAAGTGGTTGCTTTCCTTTTCTTCTGAAGTAATGAAATAATTTTTGTAGATATCTATGCAGAGATATCTAGCATGCATATATGTCAACATTTGTTGATTGATAATACCCATCCATCTGTTGATGAGTTTTAAATTGTGCTCACATAAAACTTTGCTACTGTGAAAAAGAGTGTATAAATACCCTCATCCTGTTGATTGTATTTAATGTATATATACTCCGAACAGAATGAATGTGTCATGCTTAAAGGTGGTACTTTGTGTTTTAGTTTTATGTGTTATTTTCAATATGAGGATCCTCTAATGAATATATCAATTTATATCTTCTTCAAGAAGTTTAGCATCTACAAATACTTACTGGCATGGATTTCATAGGATTCCTTCTGACAGCCAGGAATTGGCCGCATATTGATAGATTTACAGTGGTCTGTGATTAGTCATCTCCATTATCTTTGTGCATGCAGTGGGCCTGTCTAAGCCTATTTTAACAAATGTCTACTAGGTATATTGTCCATTTGTAAACTTAGATTACTTTTTTTTATTCTGTTTTGTTACTCAGTTATATTACTTATTTTATGTTAGGTTACAATTTCTTCATTAATATATTATCTGTAAATATCTATATCTTGCTTTTTCAAAATGTTATTTCTATATCTGGTGAAGCACCACATCTCATCCTGGTAATTGTTTAATTAATTAATTTAATTAATTAATGATTTTTAACCACTGAGCGATTAAAAATACAATAATTTAAAACACCAAATATACTTGTTTCTATTTCCTTTACTGAAATCTCCTTGGCTTCACATTTTCTTGCATAGTACATCTCTTATCAAGAAAGTTCTCACAGACTAGTCTGGTCAGATTTTGGTTAACTTGTTGGCAACTTCATAGACAACCTTCTGTTTACGTCACATTTTCTTCAACATCTTTCTGAAACATGTAGCATCTTCCTAATCTGGTATATTCTGTGGTGTGAAAATTGGGCTGAGCCTCTCGTGATTTCACTTGCTCAAACTACTGTCTTCCTGTAACATAGAGAATTCTTCTCTTGGTTTAGCCCCTATAAGTTGCCCCCATATCAGGAGGCACCTATAGCCAATGATTATTTTACTTGGTAGTTCTATGTTTGATGTGAACCTATGTGGAGCATTTTTCTGAAGGGCTATTCCAAGAACAAAGTTCTACATATCCTCAGTTGTAGTGTGACCAGTTCTCTCTTTTCTTGTTTAATCTTCTGCTCTTTACAGATGTCTCATAATCTGTAAAATCTGCATAATCTTCTATCTGCAAAATCCCTCTTCAGTCTCTACCAAACAGATTACAGAAGACATTTGAATACACAGCCTTCTCTTCAAGAGTTTCGCTATACTACTTTTTGTGACTTTATAAACCACTATAGAGTGTTTTATGTAGGTATACACAAGGGAATACAAGCAGATGTTTGCACCTAGTGAAAATTACCCTAATTGCCCCAAAAGAAGAGCCACGACTTACGTTCAGCTGAATGAGCTTGTTGCAAAAGGATATGATCTCATTAGTCTTATGCTTAGTCTCAGTACCATTAAGTTGTGAGAAATACACTTCCCAAATAAACTATTCCTATCTGTCACTTTATTTTCTGCAGCAAATAAATTCTAATTATACCAGTGGGATTAAGGTCCTGCCACATTCTGATGATGGTAGTCACTGATGTGTGCTTAAACAGTATGCTGGGTTTCAAAAGCAAAGTCAAATACAATTAGTAAGATAGGTGGTTGCTCATTAAATTGTATAGCACTTTATATAGCATTTGGTAGAATCTTTATTTTATTAAAAATAAACAACTGAGGGCTAGAGACAGAGGGGACAGCTCATCAGTTAAGAACATTGATTGCTTTTCCAGAGTACTAAGGTTAAATTCTCAGGTCCTACATGGCACCACATAAACATCTTTAACTCCAGTTCTAGAAAATCTGATACCGTTTTATACTCTCCAAGGGTACCAGTTTATACAGACGGTGGTACAGACAGGTTGTGCAAGCAAAACAACCCATGTGCATCAATAATAGTTAAAGAAAATTAAACAAAACACATGGCAACATCAATGAGTGTTGCCTATTTTTGTACTTTTATATTATGTAAAATATTATTCTTAATATGGATTTTACTTTAAATTATGTGTCTGAGTCTATGTGATGTAATTTGCAAATGAGTGCTCTTATGTGGGGAGAGCAGAAGAGGGCAGAGAATGTCCTGGAGCTGAAGGTAGAGGCCTCTGACCTTCCAGGGGTTTGGGGAACTGAATCTGATAATCTGAAAATCAGTCTCTGAACCACTGAGCCTTCTCTCCAGCCCTTCTAAAGTTTTAAATGTTTGAAAATGCCTTCAAAATACATAAGACTTATTAAGAATTAGCTCCTTAATTACTGTATTGTTTCCTTTGTGAAATTCAAAATTCATGACATTTGCCAAAACACAGCCCCATGAAATAACATTTACTTTTGCAGGACAATTTTCAGATGACAAAACATAACAATTTGTTCAAAATTATGATGAACAAGAAATCTGGCAAAATGCAAAATGTAATTAGAATATCCATTTGAAATATACTTATTAATAATCTTAACACTGCATGGAGTTTTCAGAATTTCCACACTGTAATTAAATTAACACTGTTTATGCTTTCGGTATTTAAATTCTGAAATTGCAAGCAATAACCATAAAATGAAGTAATAAATAATGATAATAACTAATTACTACAGAAATGGAAGAAAACCATAGTAATAATTACAGTTTTTTTATTGACAACAGCTCCTTTATAGCACTCCAACTTACTGGGTGATTCTACCAAGATTATTTTTATTACCAACAGAACTTTTGGTCTCTCTCATTAACTAGGGCAAGGAGGTTCCCAATCACTCCAATCGCATGTCAATTCTTTCAGTTAAAAAAAAAATTAAAAGGCTAAAAGCCCTAAATTTCACTCTGATTCTGTGGCTTTCTTGTAGAATCTGAAAAATGCAATGTTTAAAAACCACTTCAAAACAATTTTTATAGTAATTCACTATGTAAAGAATAATTTCAGTGTGTGCACAAACACATACACATGCACACACTAAAAACACACACACATGCACACACTAAACACACACACACACACACATAAACACACACACACACACAAACACACATGTTCCATCCTCTTCCCTTTCAACAAGCACAAAGGTTGTATTTTTGAAGCATGAACTGTAGAAATTTCCTAGACATTATGGAACTGCGAAATAAAGCAGCTAGGATAAAGATTCTTGGTTAATGGAGGGGTCTATATAATTACTGGTTAGCACTTTCCTGTTAAACATAGAAAAAGAATTAAGGAAAACTACTAGTTGAATGATATGATGTCTAAAAAATAGTGTAATTCCAAGTATTTTGCATATTTAGCTTCATAGAGCAATAGTGCTGCTTCCAGACAAAAATTGAATAGAATAACCATTACCTCAGAATTGATGATGATTTATTAAACACAATGAAACAATTAGCATGGAAAGAAAAATGAATGAAGTTGATTACATTAATTTGAGAAAATTGGTTATCAAAAACACCAACCCAATGGTAAGGTCAAGAAACACATCTGGGATATCATGCTAGCTGTGATTCATGAAAAAAAACATATATAATGAAAGTCCGGCATGCAGGTTTTAGGTTTTAAGTGTGATAAACCCCATAAAACCCACACACACACACACACACACACACACACACACACACACACACACAGACTCAACCAAGCATTTATGAACATAGTGTTTACAATGTCAATAACCACTGGGTAATCTCAACAAGGTATGTACCACTGTGGGCCTTAAAATTCATTTTGTTGCCCTAATGAAACATGATCTCACTTGATTGTAACCAAGAAAGGAGAAAGGATGCTCACAGAAGTTAATGGGAAGTATAAAATGGAATTCTCCTTTGAAAATTATTCAACATAATTTCTTAGCAATGATTATATGAATATGTAATTGACTGGTGATTCACTTACAAGAATGACTTAAAAGTAATAACATTTCTGTATATATTGTGAGACAGAAACAAGGAGTACATGATCATGTTATTTATAATCACCTGAAGGTGAAAAAAAAATAAATCAGAGAGTAGAAAAAAATAAATCATATAAAAAATCTGTGTTAAGTAGACTTAATAAACACATCACAATATAGGTATATAATATGAAATCATAATTAAATTGTGCATGTTGGTATTTAATGAACATATGTATGACATGTAGTCATTGTGTTGTTCCTTTGTGTTATGTGCACATTGCTCATTTTCTCATGCTTCAATTTATATGCTGTGTCTATGTGTGGTTGTGTGTGTGTCTGTCTGTCTGTCTGGGTGTGTGTGTCTGTGATATACAGACATATCAATAAAAATAATGTACTCTGGACTTCAATATCTAATAAAATTTCACATTAATACATAGATATAAACAAAGATGTATTATACAATATTATATATAAAGCTTACTTTTTTGACTTTGGAAAACATCTATTCTATTTTGAATTATAAATACAGACAAAAATGTTCAAATTTTCCATTTAAATCCACATTATATGAGAAACCTAATAATTTTGATTATTGTTTCAGTTTTTGTCCACAAATGTTGATTATGAAATACATTGTGGAGGTTTGTTTGAGAACAACAGACATAGGTTAATATATGTATGAATGCTTAGTCACCAGGAAATGACACTATTTGAAAGGATATAAGGAATCATGAGATATGGACATTTTTAAGAAAGTGTGTTACTCTATGTCCCTGTATTTTTATCTATGAATATTTTTTCTACCTTCTAAGAATGACTGATGTATCCAAGTTTTCCTGTTCCTTCTTTTTTTTTATTTTTATTTTTTAAACGACTTTATTTTGCAAAACAAAGATAAATGTACAGATTTTAAACATTTTTTGCTTAAAATTATACATTTTTGTCAGTATTGTTTTTTCAGACATTAAAATAAATTTTACATAAAACCATGTAAATATATTTTTTAGTCAGTACTTGATTTTTTTCAAGGGCTTGACAGTATGCATTGAAAACCTACTAGTTGCAATAAGCGTAAAGTACATGCAAAACAAAACGCAACATGGAAATATTCAAAGTCTTCTTGTTTTGTGAATATATGTATATTTTTTGTTTTCTTTATTTCTTGGACTTCATACAGTCTGTGAGTTGTTTCTAGGGGAGTGCAAGCCTCTGGGGTTAGCATCCCACTATCAGTGACTGCATATTATGTCTGTTCTTTTGTGACTGGGTTATCTCACTCAGGATGATCTTCTCTAGATGCAGCCATTTTCTTAAGAATTTGGTTAAGTCATTGTTTCTGGTGGCTGAGTAGTATTCCATTGTGTATATGTACCACAATTTTTGTATCCATTCGTCTTCTGAAGGACATCTGGGTTCCTTCCAGCTTCTGGCTATTATAAATAGAGCCACTATGAACATTGTGGTGCATATATCTTTGTTGTGTATTAAAGTGTCTCTGGGGTATATGCCCAGAAGTGGAATGGCTGGGTCTTCAGGTAGTACTATATCCAATTTTCTGAGGTATCGCCAGACAGATTTCCAGAGTGGTTGTATTAGCTTGCAACCCCACCAACAGTGGAGAAGTGTTCCTATTTCTCCGCAGCCTCGCCAGCATCTGCTGTCATCTGAGCTTTTGATCTTAGCCATTCTGACTTGTGTGAGGCAGAGTCTAAGTGTTGTTTTAATTTGCATTTTTCTGATGAATAAAGATGTTGAACATTTCTTTAGATGCTTCTCAGTCATCCAATATTTGTTAGTTGAGAGTTCATTGTTTAGCTCTGTACCCCATTTTTAGTAGGATTATTTGGTTTTCTGGAGTCTAACTTCTTGAGTTCTCTGTATACATAGGCTATTAACCCTCTATGAGATGTGGAATTGGTAATGTTCTTTTGTCGATCTGTTTGTTGCCATTTTGTCCTACTGACAGTGTGCTTTCACTTACAGAAGCCTTTCAGTTTTATAATGTTCCATTCTTGATTTTAGATCATAAGCCATTAGTATTCAGTTTACAAAAATTTACCTTGTGCCTATGCATTTGAGGCTCTTTTCACTTTCTGTTTTACTGGTTTGAGTGTATCTGACTTTATGTGGAGATCCTTGATCCACTTAGACTCGAGTTTTGTAGAAGGAGAGAAGAATGAATTGATTTGCATTCTTTTACATACTGAAGTCCAGCTGAACCAGCACCATTGGCTGAAAATGTCTTTTTTCATTGGATGTTTTTAACTCCTTTGTCAAAGATCTAGTGATTTAGGTGTGTAGGTTCCTTTCTTGGTCTTCAATTCTATTCCATTGATCACTAACACCATGCCATGTTTTTTTTTTTTTTTTTTTATCATGATTACTCTGTAACACATCTTGAGATCAGAGATGTTCTTTTCTTATTGAGAATAGTTTTCACTATTCTGGTTATTTTGTTATTTGAATTGAATTTGTAAATTGCTTTTCTAACTCTCCAAATATTGAGTTGAAATTTTGATGGGGATTGCATTGAAATCTGTAGAGTACTTTGTGTGAAGAGGGCATTTATACTGTATTAATTTTTCCAACCTATAAGCAAGGGAAACATTTTCACCTTCTGAAATCTTCTCTGATTTCTTTCTTCACAGCCTAAAAGTTTTTCATGCATATCTTTTACTTGCTTGGTTATAGTCACAACATGGTATTTCATATTATTTGTGACTATTGTAAAGGGTGTTCTTTCCCTAATTTTATTTTCAGCCTTGGGTTTTTCAGCCAAAGGATTCAATTTATCCTTTGATCAGAGGAAGGATACTAATTTGAGTTAGTATCATATCCAAACATTTTGCTGAAGTTGTTTTTCAGCTGTAAGAGTTCTTTTGTGGAATTTTGGGAATCACTTAAGTATATCACGTTACCTGCAAACAGTGCTATTTTGATTTCTTCCTTTCCAATTTATATCTCTTTGTCTTTTTTATTTTTATTTATTTATTTATTTTTATTTATTTATTTAGTTATTTGTCTAATGGTTAAGATGTCAAGTACTATATTTAATAGGCAAGAAGAGAGTGGGCAACCTTGTCCAGTCTCTGATTTTAGTGGGATTTCTTCATCTTTCTCCCCATTTAGTTTGATGTTGGCAACTGATTTGCTGTATATTACTTTTAATGTGTTTATGTATGGGTCTTAGATTCTTGATCTTTCTAAGACATTCCCATGTAGGAATATCAAATTTTGTCAAACGGTTTCTCAGCATCTATTAGGTAAACCTATGTTTTTTTTTTCCATTTTTGAGTTTGTTTTTGTGGTTGATTTAGTTGATGTATTTTCATATATTGAACCATGCCTTCATCACTGGGATGAAGCCTACTTGATCATGATGGATGATTTTTTGATGTGTTTTTGGATTATGTTGTGAGAATTTTATTGAGTATTTTTTTTTCAATAGTTATAAGGGAAATTGGTCTGAAGTGGAGCAGAGACTGAAGAAAAGACCATTCAAAAACTGCCCCACCTGGGGATCTATCCTATATGCAGCCACCAAATCTACTCACAATTGCTGATGCCAAGTGCTTTGCTGAGCCTGATATGAATGTCTCCTGATAGGCTTTGCCAGATGCTGACTAATAGAGTCTGAAGACTGGGTTGAGATGGGATCTCCAATGAAAAACATAAAGAAAGAACTCGGAGCTAAAGGGGTTTGCAACCCCATAGGAAAAACAATAATATCTATCAATCAGACTCCCCAGAGCTTCCAAGGACTAAACCACCAACCAAACAGCAGACATTGAGGGACTTCAGGCTCCCACTGTATATGTATCAAAGGATGGCATCAATAGGAGGAGAAGCCTTCATCCTCTTAGGGCTCATTTCCCCAAAGTATGAGAATGCCAGGTGACGAGGAAGAAGTGGGTTTGTGGGAGGAAGAACATCATCACAGAAGAAGGGGAAGGGAGAAATTGGACAGGGAGAAATCAGAAAAGGGTGTAATATTTAAAATGAAAATACTTAATATATCCAATTAACTTTTTTAAAGAAATGTGTCACTATCAGGTGGGATTTGAGGTTTCCAAAGCTCACTTGCCTGCTGGTATGCCATGTTCCCTACCATGATGTTAATAGACTTAACCTCTGGAACGTTAAGAAAACCTCAATTAAACATTTTCTTTTATAAGTGTTGTCTTGGCCAGGATATCTCTTCACAGTAAAAGAACACTAACTTAAGAAATATAGTAAAACATCTCATTTTATGCTTTTAATGGCTATTTAGACTCTCATATGAAATAACTTAAAGTAGAAGAATTTGTGTGAGCACAGCTTATGTGCTAAGTACACCATAAGGACTCAACACTGGAAGAGCAAGAAAGAGTTGGTCTCATAGCATCTGCAGAGGGAAGAAGGAAGCAATGAGTGTTTGCATTTCTCTCAGTTTCTCATCTTAGATAATCCAGGATGCCAGCTCAAGAATGGTGACACCAGTGGACAGGTCTTCTTACTAGAACCAATATAATCAAAAATATTGCCTGCAGTCATGCATAAAATTTCATCTTTCTGATAATTCTACATCTCATCATGTTGACTACTAATCAGTATGCTATCAATTAAAAGTAAATGAAGTTGTGACACAAATACAATTTTTCAGTCTTGGAACATTTTAATAATTTAGAGAAAATAGTTGTGTTTTTTTTTTTGTGTGTGTGTGTGTGTGTGTGTGTGTGTGTTGTGTACACTATGATCATATGGGTGTGTGTTCCATTTTCTCCCACTAGAGTTGTCTTATCTGGGATCGGGGAAATAAAATAGACCCTCTTTGAGATTGGCGAATCCTGTTAACCAAAGAGCCATCTAGAGATGTCTAATTGCATCCTCACTTCCCATCCTGATGGCAACCACTATGAATAGCTTCTGGATAATTCTGACAAATGGAATTATTTCTAAGCATGTCTTTTTGGAGTAAAATATCCACAACACAGAACCAGTTATATTGATGATTCTAAATCATAAATGAACATGGTATAGTCTTTAAACTGTATTTGAATAATAAAATGTAGGCTGCATGTATAAATTTACTATTTGACTTAATTTAGTTCCAATATCATCCACTGAATATTCCTTATGATTTTTCCTTCTAATTTTATGTCATTTTGATTTTACTTTTCTGTAACTATTTCAGATGAGCATTTAGATGATTTCTAGGCATACAATTTTCATTGTTCTAAAGGAGACACATTTTTGCTAATATTTACTTTGGCCTCTTAATTCTGTTTCGTTTCTAAATCTTATCTTCATATCCAAGTATACTTTATAATTACATTTTAAATTTAAAATCCATACTTTTTTCAGATTATTTATACTAACCTCATTTTGTATCACATACATTTAGTATTGTATACTTCTATGTGTTTACAAGAATGCATTGCTCAACTAAACTCTTCTACAGATATATGGTTTTATTCTCCAAAATTTTTACTTAGAAATATATAGTTTCTCAAGAAATATGCTCAAGAATATAAATCAATATGAAAATATAAATTAAGCTCCAGTGGAACTTCTCTTAGAATTACCTAGAGGGAAATGATTGACATCTCTCATAGTGTTAAAAAACACAAAACAGTCCCTTCAGTTTGGATGCAAGTGTCAGTGAGTTTCATTTCACAGGATGCTATGCTGCCCAGTATGTCAGCAAAGACAGTGAATTTGAATAAAATCCAATGCCACTGACAGTTTAGGGTTTTTAAATTGGCAGTAGTGATTTAACCCAGCTTAGGGCCAGGCACACTTGAAATCATCTTTTCTATGTTTAGAATGTCTGTGACCTAAGGTGTACCATACAATTGATGTCCAATGGCTTTAAACTTGATTTTAAAACTCAGCACTTTAACCAAGAGCTAGAATCTTAGTGCAAAATCAACCTTTCCGGCTCACTAACCACAAAATCTCAAATCTCAAAATTTACTGACTAGACTTTAATGTGTAAAATATTCCTACATCTTTGTCTATCTCACTTTGATTTTTAACCAACATTTACATTTGCCATATCCCATTATTTATTGTAAATACAACTTTTCTTTTAATTCACCTTAAATCATTAGTTCACTTTTTTTCCCATTTTATAAAATATTTATACAAATTTTGCCCTGAGTGTTTGTACTGATTCTGTATAATTTAAGTACTGGCTTTGTAAGCTTTCTTTTCCATCTCACAAGCCCATAGAATGTTTTCTTTTTATATTAACAGTGGTGACTCTCAACTGTCTAATTATGTTCCATTAATGCACTTCCCTTAATTATAGCAGCCTCTCTGGTGGTTAGTAGACAATACTTAGGACACTACTCTGTCCTTTGGATGCATATAAGGTGTTCTTTAAGTAGGTTGAGTATGTCTAAGTGTGTGTAAGTGTGGGCATGTGCATTTGTGTGTGTGTGTGTGTGTGTGTGTGTGTGTGTGTGTGTCTGTGTGTATGCATGGGCAGAAAGTCGCACAATTGGTTTATAGCCATACACTTTCTTCTTGCTTTTCTATTATTTTAAGTTTGGAGTGCCATAGGTCATTCTACTAGACAATTAACTTACATTTTGTTTCTTCTCATGTGTTAAAAACCTATTGGTGGCGCTGACAAGGTGGAGCAGGAAATAAATGAGCTTCATATCAGATCTCATGACCTGAATTTGATCCTCAGCATCCACATGAGAGGAGAGAACTGACTCCATCAGATTGTCCTCTGAGCTACACACTTATTCCCTGTAGAATTAAATGCATGAAGTCAGACGTAAGCGCCTCAGCTGTCCACACAGATGCACGACCTTCGACTCCCATGTTCCTAGCCTAATGGAATAACTAGAATATAAAACCTGATATGTCTAAAACACATGATATATAATTTTGCAATTAACATGGACGTTTCAACTCTACTGCACATAATAATTATATACTTATCTGAAACACAAGTTTTTGAAGACTTAACAACAGACAGAGATTCTGTTCTGTATTTGAGTCAGAGAACTTGCATTTCGCAAAATTTTCCAGGAACTACTGATGCTGTTTTTGTCATTGCTACCCTGGGACAGAGGCAGAGAACAGGCTGTAGAAAACCACCAGGGAAGGGAGTTGTGCAGACAAGTTGGGCCATTGTGGCAACTCAGACAAAGTGACAGAGGTGTGTGTGCCTCTGTATCAAAATTGGGCCTGAGGAGTGAGACCACAGGGCTGTTAAAGAGAGAAACCATTTTTATTTTTTTAATATTTACTGTAACAACAGCATGATTAAGCATGTAATATAAATATTCTAGTTCCTGGTACCAACTACTACTTTCGCTATTGTTTGTTGCAGTGAGATGATACTCTGATTATTGAAATGCTTATAAGAGTAAGCATTTAATAGTGGGGCTGTTTACATGTTTGCTACAGTAAATGTTAAAGAGATCTATCAACCCTCACTATAGCCTGCATTGTTAGAGCCTTATGAATCCCTGGGGTATATTAATCTCAGCAATGGCCACCCTCTGGTTTTCTGGTCTCAGAGACCTGGCTTTCTGGGCCCAGCAACCACAGTGTTTGCTAGACATATGTTGATACCTCCCTCTTCCAGAAGAGAACCAGCTGTGAACTCTGGTTATACTCTCATCAGCCTGACAAACTCAAAATTCCAGAAGCTTGTAATTTAACAATGTTTTATCTCTGATCATGTCAGTAAATTTGCAATCCACAAAATGGCCACAAAATAAACTCAGAGCCAAATGGTATGATAAAATGTTCCCACCTACACATGACAAGTAGTCTTATACTAATCCAACCCTTATAAGATATTCATAACAAATAGTTACTATAGAGAGCCAGGCAGAGATGGTTTATTTTCATCCTTTTCTTGCTTCTCTCTTTACTGACTTCTTTTCTGGCATCCAAAACTCTATTCACCCCTAACATTTCTTTTCTGTCCAATCATAGGCCTCATTTTATCTTGTGCCTGCCTTCACCTGCATAAAGACAACAATCTACATGCATTGTATTGGATGATGCACCTTCTTTAGTATTGGTTTCCACAGTGGGATGCTCCCTGTGATGAATGATAGCACATGTAACCAACTTTGAGGAGTCTAGGAATCTCAGAATGGCTCATTTTCTGTGATTCTCTGTTGTGTTAAGCATTATGGTTTTTGATGAATGAGATATATCATTAAAGTACAGGGAGATCGTCAACATCACTCATGAGAAGAAATTTAGTACAGTCTTAAATGTAGCATGAATGAGATGGTAACACAGTTTATTATGTTATGGCAGAGGTTACTGGCTATTTGTTGCACGCCTAACGTCTCACCAGCAAGAACAATGTGTGGCAACAGGATTCCTCTGTGAACAACCTTTATTGTACAGTACTCTTGAGCAGGGGAACCCGAGGAAGAAAAGTGCACAGCTTATATATGCTCAGGAGACTTGTGTTGCTACCTGATTGGTGCGCCCTCCAGTATCTCATTAGCATGCCTCGAGAGAGGGCTGTGATGTGTGTGGTACATGCGCACTATGTCCCCCGGGCTGGGCAACGTCTCTGTTTGCTGAATCATCGGCAGGAAGCCAGTGCCATCTTTGGGTACGGCACAAACAGCTACCAACATCTCCCCCTTTTTTCTTAAATAAAACATGGCCAAATACCATCAGGCTCTTGTTGGACCTTTAGAGTTTGAGACCATGATCAGCAATAATTTTGGGTAAGGCACCTTCCTGCATGTAACAGGAACGAGCTCTGCACGCTGCAAAGGCTACCTATGTGTAGGACACCCATTCCTGGTGCAATGCCTCAAAGGCTCAGGGTGCAAGGGCTATCCAGACACAGACCCATCATTTTTCTTTATGCATACTAAGCCAAACAGAGGGAGAGGTGCCCATTTCAAGTGCAGCAAGAGCTTGCGCTATGACGACTTTGTCATGTTGTTGTTGGGTACGGAGTTTGCACACCATCCAGAGCAGAAACACAGTCCCTCCCCACAAAAGCTTGCAACCCCTATTACACCCGCCCATTCCTTGAAGTGATTCATGGCTGAGGATATCCAAGTTGTCGCAGCTTTTCTTGCAATGAATCAAATTCAGCAGACCAGTTTCCTAAAAGACACTGAGATAATTGTTTAGAATAATTTGCAGCTTCAGTACTGATCCATTGATAAACAGGCCTTTGTCACCTGCATCCAATCAGCAGGAGTCATTACCGTACTTGCCAACCTCTCTATCTGGGACATGGTATAATTAGCAGTGACTCCATAAGTTCGGACTGACTCTGCCAACTCTTTAACTTGCTTATGCTCGAGGAGGTGATGACCACGGGCACCATTATCATCCTTGAACATGGGAAACATTTGCCTGATGGCATGGTGTGTCTCCGGTGAACAGAAGGAGAACTCGTACTTCCTCTCTGGATAAGGCGGAGGAGCAGAGCCCACCGTGGTGACTGCTTTAAGAGCTTTCGGTTTCGCCACAGGAGCCCTCCACCCTGGATGATATCTCCCTGCCTCATTTTCTGCTGCCTCCTCCTCTAGATCTTTCTCTTCAGACTCAAAGAACTCATCCTCTAACACGTTGTCTGCCAGCTCTAAAGCTTTTAGCTCTTTTAGCAGATACAGAGTATCCTCTCCCGGGAACTTGTAATTTGTTTTCCCAGGCTCAATTGTTTTTTCTCCTGGCAATCTTTTCGGGGCTCAACTATTTTTTTCTTGGTGGTTTTTCCACTTTTCTTTCTTTTTCTTTTTCTTTGGTTTTCTTTCACTTTTATTTTGATGTGGGCAGCAAGACATGGAATTGAGACTTAGGTCCTAGCCAGGGATGGTGTGGTATTGACTTTATTAAGGACCTACTGTCTTGAGAAAATGTGAAGCAAATGCTATGCATTGCATTTGATTTTATTAGAAATGTGATAGGATGATAAAATGGAGATATTGGCTTGTCATTTCTTTTATAGGTGAAATATTGATACAAGGAAGAAAGTACAGTTGCACCTTGGTCAAAATTCTTTTCTTGGAATCTAAAGTCTTGGAACTTATGGGAATAATCAGACAGGGGTAGGGATAAAATGAAACCAAAATAATAGAAAATATTCCTCATGTTCAACCTTCAACATAGAGAAAAAAATTATAGTTCAACATTCCTATGGAGCCTTATCAATATCCCAGTGCAAGAAAATAAAATAACTAGAGACTCTGTGAACAGCTTGAAATAGGAAATGCATGCATATGTGCATATATTTACAAATGTGCTTGCATACATGCATAGAGGTATATATGAACACGCACATATATGGAGAAGCATATACATACACACATATAAACATGTATATGTACTTTTTTATTAGTGAATATTGAGTGTTTCTTTGTACTACATAAGAATATTTTTATTTGCCTCAGGCCTTCTTCCGTTTACCTTATTAACAGTTGTTGGGATAGCATCCTCTGACACGTATTGTATTATATTGGCTATAAAGTATTTATTTGTGTTTTCAATTGTTAATTGCTGAACTGGCAGAGGCAGGTGCTAGAAGGATATGTAAATATTTGTTACTTCCCCACCTGACAAATGAATGAAGACTTTCTGAAATTCTCTTGTTAAAAAATGACCTGCTGTGAGTGTTATCATTGCATATCATGTTGCCCTCAATCTGATCAAAGGTAAAACTAAGAGATTGCCTGGCATAGTCCTGCTGCTGCTGCTTGGTTCAGAATGAGTAAGATGTGGAATCATTTACATTATGCTAATAGCTTTTTGGATAGAAAGAAATGTGGGTTTTGGTAATAAAGAGCTGTTGAATGGAGCTGGGTTAGAGGAGTAGAGGAAGCCGAACAGGAGCAAGCCATTGAGACTGTGTAGCCTTAGTTGAGGAGCTGAAGAATTGCCCCCAACATTCAGGCTAAAAGCCTTAAACTATAAAGATTCTCCATGTCTTTATATTATTGAACTCCATGTGAGAACTCCTGTCCCCCCAAAATATCTTAGGCAACAAATGGCATCCAATTTGCAGCATAGGATTCAGGCAAAGGGTAGACATCACTCCCTCCAAGGCCTATGGAACATTACAGAAGAGTGATCAGAATTATTGTAAAAATGGAAATGGTGATGAAGTTCTTGGTAACTATTTTGTTTTTCTAAACTGATAGATATTTTGTCCCACTGCTAGGAGGGAAACTCATGAAACATTTGAAGCTCATGAATTTCACATGACTCAGAAGATTACATAACAAGATGTGAGAATTCAGAGGCTTGCATCCTTATTGAGGACAGACATCCAGTTTCTATACAAAGGAAATTATTTCTGAGAAATTCTCTATTGAAAGTATTTGCTAGAAGGACAAGAGATTCAGAGATGGAACCAGCGTGAGTCTTCACTCTTATGGGTTGAAATTCCTATGATACAGCTACTTTGATGTCACACATGCTTCTTCCTAAACTTTTTGTCACTCTGAATGAATCACTATCCCTTCACCCACAGTTAAATGGAATGTTTTTCTTTAGTTTGCCATCAATGCTCTGAGGCGAATAGATGGTCCTATCTCCCAGGAAAATTCAGGCAAAAACCACAAACCACATTAACGATCACATTAGACCCACATCAAAGTGGGTTTATTCAATGGTACATTTGATGACATGAGGGAGAGGGAGACAAGGTAGGTCCAGACCTTGACACTCAGTGCTTTCCGATAAACTTTTTTAGCTTCTGCAGTGTAGACTTTTTGATCTTGACACCATATTTTTCTATTTACAAAAGTTTCTCTACACCATTCCCATTGAGAAGGGTGATTGAATACCCTTCTTTCCTACAAATCGAACTCACACTTAGCATTGCACGGTTCTTTATGTCTTTCTAGCTGATTTTTAAATGTTAGGAAATAGCCTTTTTCTAAAACTCTCCTTGAATATTCTCATGTGACCTACCCTTGTCTTACTGGCTTACCTACCCAGACAAAACAAACTATGGGTTTGGAAATTACCAGATTACACCTGTGGATACTAAAATCACTACAGAAAAGCTAAATCTATTTTTCTCACTGTTTAACCATTTCCATTTTTCCCTTAGAGACTTCAGCGGTTCGATGTAATTTCCAGGCTTACTCTTGAATCCACTTTGTTTCCAGGGATATCATTTCCCACTCTTCAATGGGCGGTTAACATGGTGAAACTGCCCAGATATTTGGGAGTTCAGCAAATACTGATATTGAACTGAATAATACTACAGAAAATGGAAAATAATCTCCAATATCAAACTGCTTTCAATCACACATTGCCCTGTTGGAAGTAAATGACAGACTTTGCCTTTGGCCACAGCTGGTGTCATTTATGCGGCTGTGGGGAGAAAAATGGGCATTTTCTTACTTTCTTCAACTTCTATGTTTTGACTCTTCTTAACAATAAATGTGGCCACTTCTTGCATTCCACGATAGGATTACTATAAGAAAAGCTGCATCTATGTTTATATAAGGTTCATGACTATCCACAACAGTCCAGTCTTGCCTCAGTGATTACCAAGTTCCCGAAATATTTTCAAGATTTTGAGTTAAAAACTATAAGGATAAAAGGACTATTAAACTATAAGTTTTTTATCTGTATTTATTTATTTGTGTGTATGAGTGTGGTGTATGTGATATGAGATTTATACATACATGTGTAGAACAACATGCCTATGCATGCTTGCAGAACGTGTAAAAAAATATCAGGTCACCTGCTTTATCATTCTTTGATTGTTTCCTTTGACAGTATCTCTCCCTGAAGCTGTAGCTCGATTATCAGACATGAGCACTGGAAATACTATTGTCTCTGTTCCTTACAGTTCCAGGTTTAGACTTGCATTAGGCATATTAGGCTTTTTCCAAGTGGACTAGCATTTGAACTTGGGTCTTTACTCTTGTTCATCAAGTGTGCTGTTTATCTGTGAAGGCATCTTTCCTGCGTCCAGACAACAATGTAGGGAAACAAATTATTACTAGTCTTGTTGGCCCAGTTATTGGGTAGCCCTTGCACATTTACCTCAAAGTATCGCTTCTAAACCAGTTAACTCAGTCATAACATTCTGTCACTTTTCCATCCGCACAAATTGATAGTGATGATATAAAGACATATCTACAATATGTAACAGAATAAAAAAATTTCCTCTTCTTATAGCTTGAGGTAACGTCTCATACAAATTTAAATTTTCTATTTGATGTAGACATAAAAAATGTCGTACGGCCTTTTTTTTTTGGCAAAATGTTAAAAATATCATAGGCTGTGTGTTTTAAATAATAATAAAGACGGTTTTTTGTTTGTTTTTTTTTTCAAGTCTGAGAAAGCTGAAGGTCATTCACAGGTCCAGATATGCCCAGAGGGCACCCTTGGGTACAGAGAAATAACTGGATCTAGAAAGAGAGCAACACTCCGCAGAATGAATATGATGAGACCTGGGAGTGAAAGCAGACACCAAACGTTGATGTCCAAAGACCCTCCACAATTTCTTCATACAAAAGTTGTCTTTTGGCTGGCACTGTTTTGCTTTGTTAAACACAGCCCAGGTATGGTTTTCTGGAAACTGGCCTCTGTAAATGTTAACCTGGATGTTTCTTTCTTTCCAGTGTAACAGAAATCTGTCTTTGAGCTTCCCAAGGTCTCCCTCCCTGGATAGATTGTATCTGCATCTTACCTACACATCAGAATCTTCCTTGTGTCTGTATATTTCCCAATTCTTGCCTTTCACTCAGACTAAAAACAAACATACCCTGGAAAAGGATACCCATGTGAACTCACAAGCACATTTGTTTAAACACTGATTTCAAGGAAAGCCATCTTCTGAGACAGAGAGTTTGGGATTCAATGTGAATTCAAAATTCAACATATACAGCTTGCCAGTGGATCTGAATTACAACTACAAGTAGGGGAAAATACACCATGGAGAGGCAGAAGTATGACTGTAGTCCCAGGCAACCCCAGGGTACAGAGTTAATTCTTTTTTCAAGTAGACAAGTAAGTAAAATTTTAAAAATATCTAAAGGAAAAATATATAAACAATGAATTTAAAAAACATTGACAACTCTGCTGACAGTTTTGGCTCATAATTCTGTGTAAGAAATTGTTAGTTTTGTTTCTATCTTGGAAGTGTTACAACTAACAAAAGACAAAACAAAAGCTGCCAAATTCACATATGCAAATTTTGTGCTGGGGTCCAATTACAGGGCCAGGACCAGTTACTTCCTGAGAGATTTATATTTCTCCAGGTGGGCCATTTTCATTCCCAGGAAGATATTCCTGTAAGGATTCTAATTCCTTGCTACCTTCTCTCATAATTGTTTCATGTATTTGCCAGAATGAAGAACTTCCTGAGCTTATGTGAGATAAAGGATTAAAGAAAAGATTAATTTAAAAAAATAATGAGCTATGTTCCTACTGGGATAAGTGGTCATCATTCATAAAAAATTAAGGTACAACAGAAGAGACAAATAGACAGGGTCATGTAATAAAAATATGATATAGATGAATATATAGATAGACAAATAAATAGATATTGATAGATATGGATATAGATATATAGACATAGATTAGATATAGATGATATAGATAAAGACACAGATATAGATATAGGTAGATATATTACAACCTTATATACAGCCAATATTTACACAAATGATAGGTAAGTAGATGGATGTATAAAAAAGATAATTAAAAAGACAACTAGATGCTGGTGATAGAGAGGTAGTTAGAAAAATAAATCATTAGATGAACAAGTGATACAGGATAATAGTTAAGTAGTCAGATGACATGGAAATAAATGACTTGGATGATAGATATCTAACATATATATGATACTTAGACAACAGGTTATAAATAGACATGTGATTAATAGATGTGAGAAAGAGAAGTGACAGATGCCTGTGTTCATAAAGAAATGACCAGTAGTAGAAAAATATGAATGTAAATGGAAATGACTTAGATTTCAAATACTGAAATGTATTTAATAAGTGAAAAAATAAAATAACAGAAAATAAGGTGCAATAAGACAGTTTAGCATAGCATGGTTATGAGGAGGGTGGGATACTTCAAGTTCATGAGCAAATTACCTTGCACTGTCTTAAGCCCTTTTGTATCAACTTATTGTCCTTCTTTGTATGTAACCACATATATTTGTGACTATCAGGTAAATCATTTTGGAAGATATGAACATATTTTTATTTCCCACTTACCACAAAGACTAGCATACTAACAAATAACATTTTAGGTTTATAACAGAATTTCTTGCTTTGCCACCTATGTGACATTTCAACAATAAGTATGAAAAGTGTCTTGAAGAGATTTTCTGGGTTTTATTACTATCTAACTTCAGGACCCTGTTAGCATGTTAGAACATGGAGTTTAAGAAAACTTGAATCTATGCTTCTGGGTCATACTCATATCTGGCTCCAGAAAAAAAAAAAAAAAAAAAAGTCTTCTTCATTCTTCGATATAAAGTTGTTTGTCTCTTGGTTTACAGATAGTCTTAATGCTCATGTAAATTTATCTCTAGACCAATTTCCTTTGATACTCCCTAGTAAGATTGTAGAGTAGGCAGAATGTTGATTGTCATCTTTGCTCCAATTTTAGTGAAGACCTTGTATCAATGAAATTATATAAAGCAGGACACTCCAGATTCTTCTCAGATTTCTATATATGCACATGAGTGAGCATAAACACACACACACACATGCACACACACACACACATTTCTTGATTGTACTTGACTCTTTGAACCATATTTGAATATCATATTTATTCCTTATATTTTAAAACATCTCTCTCTCTCTCTCTCTCTCTCTCTCTCTATATATATATATATATATATATATATATATATATATATATATATATATGTAATAGACTTGTATAAAACTGGAAAATCATATACTACAAGAGTATAATTTATAAAATTGTCTTTTTCTATGTTCTAAATATTTATTTTACTTTCTCAATAAAATAAAATCATATAAAATTATAAATTATGGTATCATAAATGTTCACATTATAGAAAAGATTCTTAGCTACTTAATTTTTTTATTGTGAAAGTTTTAATAAAAATTGTTCAGAATGGAAACAGCCAACTTGGGAGATATGTTGTTGGGAGGACCCTCCATAAGATACTAGAGACCTTGAAGGTAAGAGACCCTTAGGACTCTAAGAGGAGGTGGGGGTGCTAAATATAATGTCTTACAGTGGGGAAAGGGAACTTGTAGAGCCACCTCCAGCAGAAAAACAAGGCATCAAGTGAGAGACAGGGTTGCTATCCCACAGTCAAAACTCTGACCCATAATTGTACTTATCTGAAATAACTGCAGGAGAGAAGCCTGACTAAAAGAAGGTACAGGGAAAGGCTCTTAAGAAAAATCCAGCTCAAGGGAGGCCTCAAGGCCTGACACCATTACTGAGGCTATGGAGCAGTCACCAAAAGGAACCAATCATGACTGCTCCCGAAAGACCCAACAGGCAGCTGAGTCAGATGCAGATATTTGCACCCAACCAACCAACAGAAGCTGCTGACCCTTGTGGTGAAAATAAAAGGCTAATAAACAGCCAAAGGTGCTGAGTACACCTTCCCCTCCAAGAAAAGAAAATGCTTCAATCTTATCAAGCTACAGTCCCTGGAACATCTTTAAGACATCAAGCAGCCCTTCCTCACAGGAAGAAATGCCCCAAACATATCTAGACACCTGCCCCTAATCTGGCAAAGTTTAGCCCCTGGAGTGAGGGTCATGACATCCTAGCACAGCTTAGTCCCTGGAGTGTGTGTTTAGAAACCCAACTCGGCTCAAGTCAGGAGCATCCAATCACCTTAAAAGTCAAATGACTCCTCCAATGCTTGCATACCTAATCACCACTGGTATAGCCTGCCCTTTACAAAATGTATAAAACTGTACTAATGGGAAGTTTGGGGTTACCTCTTCTCTGGATGTAGGCAAGCCTAGTGTACTGGACTAATAAACTGCTTGCTTTTGCACCAATCTCCTATCTCTTCTCTCATTCAAGGGAGTTTCTAGTAGCTAAATCTCTTAGAGTCTTAAAGTGGTTGAATTAGGGAAAATCTGGAGAAAGCTTGAGTAGGCTGACCCTGTAAATCCTACACTAATCTGGATCTCTGAGATCTTTCAGACATTGAATCACCAACCAGGCAGCATACACCAGATGATATGAGGCCCCCAACATATGTACAGCAGAGGACTCTCTAGTCTGGGTTCAGTCAGAAAAGATGCGACCAACACTCAAGAGACTGGAGGCTCCAGAACGTGTAAAGTTCTGGCAGGGTGGATTAGGTGGTGACATCCTTGTGGAGGCACGGGGCCAGAGAGGAGCTATAGCATGTGGAACAGTAGGAAGGTGGACCAGGAGGGGAATTAAAAATAATATATTATTATATGTTTTTAATAATAAAATTTATTATTATATATTTTAATTATAAGTTAATTATTTAATAAAATGTATTTTTAATTTTAATTTATTTTATTTAATTAATTAAATAAATTATTTTATTATTGGATGAAAAAATTTAATTATTTAGGCATGACAATTGGTTTTAAATGCATCTACAAAACCGAAGTTATTATTAAATATGGAAAATATTAATTTTTATATTTATATTTGACATTTTATATACTCAATTTATTTCTTGCACCTAAAAATTTTCATTACCATAAGTTTAGTTTTCCAATTTTATAAAATGTAGGATTGGGGTGTATTTCCTTATATAACTGTTGCTTTGTTAATTTACCCTACTGTGTAGACTGAAAAAAATGAAGGCAGAGGTAGAGGGGTTTTTTTCTCTGATTTTTTTTTCCTATTTTTCAGAGTTCTGATATTATGTTCTAAGCACAAATGAACACTTAAGAAACATAAAAGTTTTTTTTCTCAACATAAATGAATAAAATCTTTATCTGATAATAAAGAATTATTTTATTTCATAGACATACTAAAGTAAGTGCTGCTTTTACATGTCGATGATTAGATCCTTTCTGCTTCTTTTAGAAAAGTTTCTCTAGTTGTTAACTTTATGTACATGTCCCTGGGTATGTGAATTTCTCTATCACATACATGCATGTTTCTGCAGCAGGTAGAAGAAAGAAAAAGATGCCCTAAAACTACAAAATAGTCATGAGTTTGTCTCCTATGAGTGGGGCATAAATCTCAGTTCTCTAAGAGAGGAATAAGCACTGTTATTAACTGCTGAGCATTCTCTCCAGGTTCCTTTTCTGTAAATTTTGTGCCACATGTGTTTATGTCTAATATTCTATGTGTATAATATTCAAATGTTTTTATATATACTTAGACATTTGGAAGGATTATTTTATAACTTCATTACTGTTATAAATTACCTATGAAATATCTTACTCAATTCACCTTCACTTCATATACAACTGCAAACATATCTGTGACCAATGCTGCTTTAAGAATTTCAGACACAGTGATGTGCTTTCTTTCTCCCTTCCTGTCTCTGTCTTTGCCTCTGCCTATCTGTCTGTCTATGTATAGGTCTGTTTCTCATTCTCTCTTGGGTGTGTGTGTGTGTGTGTGTGTGTGTGTGTGTGTGTGTGTGTGTATCAGAGAACAATGTGTGTTCACCTTGAGGCAGAGTTTCTAAGCTGTCTGTCCTGTATAAGCAAGACCGGAAGACTTATGAGTTTACCAGAACTCTCCTATTGGAATGTACCTTGCCATGGGTATCCTGGGATTACAAATGTGCACATGCCCTAGTGTTCTAGTGTTCATTCTTTGTTCTATTTTTTAAAGATGAATTCTAGGATTTAAATTCAGAACCTCATGGTTTCACGACAAAATTTTTACCCAACCAACCATCTACTTAGAAAAGTAGTAAAGTTTATAATAGAAGCAATACTTTTAATGATGAAAATTAAATATGGAACATTTTACTTTATTTAAATAATCCTTATTTTCAGACTAGTGACACAATGTTACATTGTGAATGTTCCAATGCTACTCTGTGAGTTTATTATGAGATTTAACATTTGATATACTCCTATACTCATTGTATATTGGTTTTTAATAGTTACTTACACTTAACTCTGACATGTCTTAGGTAGGAATTCATTATAACAATATGCAGTATCTCATTTAGGCTTTTATCAGTATGATGAAAAAGCAAACTACATATACAAAAAGACAATGAAGACTTTTTTCATTTATTTATTTTCCTTATTTTTTATTTAATTTATTTATCATTAAACAAATTGAACTCTCTACTTATTGGGGTGATGAAGTTTAAGACAAACCTGAAAAACACACTAGAAAATGTCTGTATTTCATTAGGACAAAGTGCATGAAACTTTAGGAATTGCTGAGCCTTCTAGTGGCTTCTATTTATATGCCTGTAATCTATTTTGAAAACACATTTGGTGTTTCTTATTTAGTAAAGAATGTTACTATCAGCTGTTCATGTTGGCTCTTTATTTCTGTTTTAAATGCATCTTCCCTTAGCTTTGCAGAACATTTTATCTCCTGTAAATCACCACTGAAATCCCGTGGAGTTTTTAGTATTCATGTGTGTTTAACACAGTGCAAGGCAAGATGTCAGGCAGACTTATATACTGCAAAAATATGAATGTGAACAATTATAGTTTTATAAAATTCCAATCTGGCTGGGGTGTAGAAACATCAGGTCTTTTAATTACTGTAGTTTACAAATGTAATTGCTTTTGGAGAGAAGAAAGACAATGTAGAGTGTCATGGTTGAAAAAGTTTCACATGCCTGTGGCAGCAGTGAAGAGGAACTTTGATGATGTTTGACAGTGTTGAGATTTAAATGAAAGGACATGCACCAGGCCTGTAATTGGACAAGAAGGAAGGGTAGTTGGGAATAAAGTTTTAGAAAGAGAAAGAGAGAATAAGCCAAGAGAGGCAAGATGGAGGAAGAGGTGGATGACACCATGTGTGTCTTTGCATAGCTACAGTTTGTTATAAATATTTTATAAGGGATAGATTTGTACAGGATGGTTTTTCTTGTCTAGATGGGCAAATTATACCATATCATTTGGCTGTGAGGTTATGATGTGGACTTTTTGTGGAGTGTAGATTTTGGTGAGAAAATATAAGATGAAACCATTGTTAAATTACAAGCTTCTGGAGTTTTAAATTTGTTGGGCTGGTTGGAGTGTGGGTAGCATCTCTGTGTGGCCCTCTGCTGGAAGAGAGAATGACCAGAGAGTGGCGGCTGATGAGATAAACACAATGTTGGTTCTATATGGTCGACCAGTGCCAGCATTAATGTGGGAGAGGCCTCCACTGAGATGAATTATTGTTAGTTCTTTGTGGTCGGACTGTGCTGGCACTAATGAAGACTACCTCAGGCAGCTGCGGTGACACAAAAGAACCTGCTGCTGTCCTTTTAGTATTTACCACAACAAGTGCGAATAGAAATTAATGTACAATATCAAACAATGTTGAGGTGAAATTTTGACAGAAGAGAGTGAATTGGGGGTGGAGAATGCATAAGAAAAACTGTCATAAGAAAGCAGGATATCTGAGTCACAGTGATATTAGTAGAAATATGTAATAAAGAAAGAGAAAGCTCTTAGAATGGTTTGAAAAGTATTGCTATTTGGAGAAAGTATGTACCTGTCACTTCCTTTACATTGGTTTATTTGTGTGTATACATGCCACATAACACAACACACTTGTGAGTATCAGAGGAAAATGCATGGTAGTCTGTTCTGTCCTTCAACCATGTGTGAGTCTCAGGATTAGAACACAGATCCCAAAGATTGCTAGCACCTTCCCTTCTCATTGAACTCTTTTGATGACCACCACTCCCAAATTTATAAATTGCTCTAAAGTTGTGTATATTGTGTCTAATATAGGTATTTTCTGACTTTATTGTATTCTGTGTGTGTGCTGCATTTTAGTTTTTCCCTTTCTTGTATAACCACTGCACTCAGAGGTGGTTTCTTGTATGTGTGCAAAGCTGAGCTTTTATTGTTGTTGCTTTTTATGGGTTGTTTTTGGGGGTGTTGTTTGCTTGTTAGCTTTTCTTTTTGTTTTTTTTTTCAAATCTAAGTGTTACTCTATTTTAATTAAATTTTTTAATATTTCAATATGAAATATATATCAATATGTAGTATTCTCCTACATATAGTTTTAATATTTCACCCCACTAATTAATGGGGTATATGCTACAATGGGAGTGTGTTAATCAGAGGGTGACTTGTAAAACTGGGTCCTGTCTTTTCCCTCTGTGGTTTCCGGATTCTAACTTCTACACATCAGACAGGCCAGCAAGCTCCATTATCCACTGAGCCATCATTCTGGCCCTGGACACATATTCCATGGTGTGATTTGTATAGTACTTTGATATCTACTCTTCTTTTTTGATAGAGTGTTTATTGTAGTTGTATTTATTGATTCACATATATAAATTCAGTTCCACTGAAGAATTTTGTTTCATACAATGCAAACATGTTACATTAGTAAACAAAGAACCACTCATCTTCCACCATAAACAAAGTGAGTTTCTGAAGCATTGGAATACTTGTGAATAGAACATTATAGCGGTCTTCTTGAACTAAGACAGGTTTGCTAAACTGGTAATTTATGAATTATATTCAGAGAATGGTGAATGAATGCCTACTACTTTGCAATTAGTATCAAGCCGTTTGGTGATAGGAATTCATGTCCATTAAATTAAAAATCAAGTTTTTATATTTTATCATGTGTATTCATGACAGTATTTACAGGCATGTCCTTGAACTACAAGGCTCCCTGAATAATCATTATTGTTCATAAGTGGAAGCTTGTATAAAAAGATTCTGCTCAAATGATAATACTTTTTGCATCAATATGTATTTTAAGCCTATGAGGAAGCATTGTGTGTGCACGCAGGCTTCTTTAAGACTGTTTTCCATGTAAACAGCAGTTGGAAGCCTGCACACTCCAGGGAATGGCTGACAGATGGGCCAGGGATTTCTGTAGGCAAAATTCTTGCTAGGAAATACAGTTTTTGTTTTCTTTTTTCGTTTTAAAACATTTTGTGAAATATTATTCCAAAATTTAGAGTCCAAAGCAGGCTGAAATTGGGTTACTGCTAACTGCAACATCAATATAAAGGCTTCGGATATTTGCCCCTAAAATGAAGATTACAGAATAAAAAGCCATTTCATAATTCCAAGACAAGAGTCACAGAATAAATATGTATCATTATACTGTGATGTGATGTATCAAGAAGAAGAACATGCAATGTGGTGTCTCCCTTCACTAGTTCAGAGAAATAGAATCATTTTAATTTTTCATGGATCATGAGTTCATACATGTAACTCTCCTCAGTATTTTCTTCATCTACCAAGAGAAACAACACAAATGTTACAGCAGTTACAATTGTGAGAAAGAAAATTGTTGGTGTTCAAGGGTTAGAGAGTTGAAAGGTCTGCGATGTACTAGAGAATGAGTTTCAAAACTAGAAAGGTTAGTAGTCTGGAAAAATACCCTCTTGAAATGAATACCCATATTCAAAAGCACCTCAGCCTAGCAGAAACAAAGACGGCCATAACCAAGAAGCACAGAGTGACTCTTACTTCAGGCTTTATATTGAAAATGACTCAAAAGAATAAAGGAATAATTCAGACTAGTTTTAATTCTCTATTTGCTAAAAATGTCTATGCTCTTTCTATGGATGTGTGTATTTCTCTTTTCATCTACTTATCTCTCTTTACATATATGAAAATAAAGTTATACCCTAGGTATGTATTTATTTTTCTATCTATATATAATTTTAAATCCATAATTACCTACACAACATATATATATATATATATATATATATATATATATATATATATATATATATGTAGTATATAAAGAAAGATGCAATTTGTGTGTGTGCGTGTGTGTGCGCGCGCACATGTGCGCATGCACACCCTTGTGAAGGCCAGAGATCAATATACATGTCTTTCTCCATTTCATGATTTTATGAAACAGGTCCTCTTACTGAACCCAGATCTCACCATCTGGGCTGAACTGTCTGGCCCAGCCATAGTAATAATCCTGGTTTCATTTTCAGAAGATGCAGTTACAGATGCAGGAATATGTGATTTTCATTCTTTCTTGGGATCAGATTTTAGAAACTCCTACTTTCACAACAAGCTCCTTTCCAACTGACAATCTCACTTGTCTTATTAAATATTTTTATTGTTAGAACCAACTGTTAAAAGCAAAACCTGCAAGGAAATGTTAAAGTTAAATTGAATATCTGAGAAGCACCTAAGAAATGTTCAACATGCCTAGTCATCAGGGAAATGAAAATAAAAACAACCCTGAAATTCCACCTCACACCACTCAGTATGGCTAAGACCAAAAACTCAGGTGACAGCAGATGCTGGTAAGGATGTGTAGAAAGAACACTCCTCTGTTGCTAGAGGAATTGCAAGCTGATACAACCGCTCTGGAAATCAGTTTGGTGGTTCCTCAGAAAATTGGACATAGTACATAGTTGAGGCCCCAGCTATTCAACTCCTGGACATATACACAAAAGTCACTCCAATATATAACAATGACACATGCCTCACCATGTTCATAGCATCCTTATTGGTGATATCCAGAAGCTGGAAATAAACCAGATGTCCTTCCACAGAGTAATAGATACAGAAATTAGAGTACATTTACACAATGGAATACTACTCAGCTATCAAAAACAATGATTTCATGAAATTTCTAGGCAAATGGATGGAACTTAATGATGTCATCCTGAGCAAGGAACTCAATCACAAAAGAACACACATGATATGTCCTCAATGATATGTGGATACTAGCCAAAAAAAAAAAAAAAAGAAAAATTCTGAATACTCAAGAAACAATTCACAGATCTTAATGAAGCTCAAAAAAAAAGGAAGGCTAGAATGTGGATACCCCAGTCTTTCTTAGAAGGCAGAACAAAAACTCAAAGGTGGAGATACAGGGACACACAAAGGAACAGGGATTGAGGAAAAGATCATTCAGAGATTGCCGCACCTGAGGAACCACCCCATATGCAGCCACCAAACCCAAGCACTATTGCTGATTTCAAGAAGTGCTTACTGGCAGGAGGCAGATGTGGATGCCACTTCAGAGGCTCTGCCAAAGTTATACAGATGCAGTTGAGGATGCTTGCTGCTAACCATTGGACTAAACATTGTACTGAACATGGAGACCTCAATGAAAGAGCTAGAGAAAGAACCAACAGAACTGAAAGGGGTTGCAACCCCATGGGAAGAACATTATCAACCAACCAAAACCTCCACAACTCCCAGGGACTAGAAAACCATCCAATGAGCACACATGGAGAGACAGACCCATGGCTTCAGTTGCATATGTAGCTGAAGCTAGCATTGACTGTAATCAATGGGAGAAGAGGCCTTTGGTCAGTGAAGGCTTGTTTTCCCAGTATAAGGGAACTCCAGGACACTGAGGTGGAGAGAATGCTTGGAAGAGAGAGCACCTTTATAAAAGTAAGTGAAATAGGGATGGAAATTGGAGGAAAGACATTTACATACATATGTAAATACAGAGAATATCCAATTTAAAATGTGGTGTTTTAATAGAGTGCAGTTTATAAATGCACACTGTCTGAAATTATTATTCAACTTTTATTTCAGATGAGTAAAAATCCAAATTCCATTGCTAGTTTTTTTGCATTAATCTAAATAATTATTTAAACATGTAGATTATTTTATCAATATAAATATAAATAAAAATCTCTGAATTCAACAAATCATTTTTTATGAATTCATGGCATTGAAAAGTATAAAATAAATAATATTTAAGCATATAGAATTGATTTATAATGAAATATAAGCAGTTTAATCACATTAATAATCTTAAGTTGATTACTCTTATTTTCACCTCTGAGAAACAGCATATGAATAAAAATGGCTATTTTTTTTTACATTCTTTTTAATAAGGACACCAACAACAGTTCTGCATTTTAAAATTATTAAGTATTTTTTTTCAATAAAACTAAAGTATTTCACTTGATAATATTTTTAGCGATAAGCAAAATTAAATTCAGATTCTTTTTAATGGGCTTGTTTTCTGAACGAACACTATTTTTACATCTCTGTCTTTAAAATGTGTTATCCTGCTTGCACTTTGTCCTTTTCTGTACTTCAGTGGCATCTGTAAGTTATTCATAAAAGATGAGGGATGCATTTTATATGAAATTGCCCATACTTTTAAGTGCCCATTGAGCTGGTAATCAATAGCATTTGAAAGGAGCTGCAATTGCTTACCTTTGCTGCTGCTTCCTTTGCTAACATAGGACACCTGTCAAGAATCATCAGTATTTCACTCAGGAGACACTATGGGCTGGAGAGTGTGTCTTCCTCTGTATCTCTCAAGAGGAAACAGGGCAGATGGAAGCAACATGTGCTGTGACTTTCTTGTCAAATATTAATATGAGTATATTCTCTCATATACTGCCTTGATCTGCAGGAAGCATTTGATTTGAAACATACATTATTTCCTTTTCCCCCTTCCTTGTACTGTCATAAATCTATATATTGTTTGTTTTCCTGATATTTTTTCTTCCTATATAAACTGAAGGAAACTGCCTCAGAAATAGCAAGTGCTACAAATTTCTTGACTCATAAGGCATGGAAGAATTTCTTTTTACCCTTTTTATAAATACATTTAAATATCTTAAGATAAGAAATTACAGTCCACAAGTTAAATGAAAACAGATTATTGTGAAAGATTAGGCAGCTATGTTCACATATGTTTTGTATTTTGTATTTAAAATTGGGGTCTTTTCACTAGATGTCTCAAAATGGCCCATCAACTACAGATTGTACATTGTCAGTCATATATTACATATATTGTCTCTAGTACAACTTGAAATCAGAATTGGTGATAGTTCTCAAATTAGGTTATTTAACAGGACTATTGAAGATATCTTGTTTTATTTTAATTTTTATCTCTTTCTTTTCCATATAAAGTTGAGAATTGTTCACTAAAAGTCTCTAATAAGTTATATTGAAATTTTTATGGGAATTTCATTGAATCTATACACTGTCTTTTAGTAAGTTTACCTTGTTTATTATAGTAATCATTGATCCATCATACTGATTAATCATATTTATCTTTCCATTTTTGGATATATTCTTTAATTTCTTTCTTCAGAGACTTGAACGTCCTATCATCCCAGTCTTTCACTTTCTTGGTTAAGTCAATCCAATATATTTTATATTATTTTTGAGTATTGTGAAGGGTTTTATTTCCCTGATATCCTGTTTAGCCATTTTAATCATTTGTTAAAAGGAGGCAACTTATTTTTTTTGGAATTAGTCTTGTATCTAGACAATTTTCTGAAGGTGTTTATCACCTCTAAAAGTTCTTTAGTAGAAGTATTGGGGTCACATATTTACAGTATTATATCATCTGCAAATACCAATACTTTGACTTTTCTTTTCCAATTTGTACAGAGTATATGCTTTTGAAATAAGAACTAATAATTCTTTTGATTTACTTGGTGTCAGTTATGTCTCTCTTTTCATTTCTGGTTTTGTTAATTTAGATATTGTTTCTCTATCTCTGTTAGTTTGGTTAAGAGTTTGTCTATTTCGTTGATTTTCACAATGAACCAGCTCTTGGTTTCACTGATTCTTTGAATATTCTCCTTGTTTCTAACTTTTAAATTTCAACCTTGAATTTGATTATTTTCTGCCATCTATATTTGGTGGGGGTGTTAATTCTTTTCGTTTTAGAGTTATTAGATATGCTTTTAAGTAGTTAGTATGGGATTTCTCCAGGGTTGTTTCTCTTTGTTTTTTTAATGGAGGCAATTAGTGCTATGGACTTTCCTCTGATTACTGCGTTCATTGTGCCCATGAATTTGGGTGTGTAGTGCCTATATTTTCATTGAATTCTAGAAAGTATTTATTTTTTTCCTTATTTGTTTTTTCACCCATTGATCATTGAGTTGAATGTTGCTCAGTTTCCAAGACTTTGTAAGCTTTCTGCTCTTTCTGTTGTTGAAGTCCAACTTTAATCCATGAGAAAATGATTAGATGCAAGGGACTATTTCAGTCTTCTTGTATATGTTGAGGCTTGATTTATGAATGACTATGTCGTCAATTTTGGAGAAGGTTCCATGAGGTGCTAAAAGAAAACGTATCCTTTTGTGTTTCAGTGAAATGTTCTACAGATACCTGTTAGGTCTCT
This sequence comes from Micromys minutus, assembly GCF_963924665.1. Classification (NCBI taxonomy): domain Eukaryota; kingdom Metazoa; phylum Chordata; class Mammalia; order Rodentia; family Muridae; genus Micromys; species Micromys minutus. The sequence continues at coordinate 7,673,132 of NC_137953.1, forward strand.
TTGATTCATTACCTCTTTTAGTTTCACTATTTCTTTGTTTAGTTTATTTCTAGATGACCTGCCCATTGGAGAAAGGGGAATGTTCAAGTTTTCTACTATTAATGTGTGGTTTTTGATGTGTGATGTAAACTGTGGTAATTTTAATTTTAAGAATGTGTATGCTCTTTTCTGTGTGTGTTGTGTTCCTTGTATACACCAGAAGAATGAACACTGTTTATAGAACCACTTTGTTAATCTGTATTTTTTTATAAAATAAATGATTCTACTGATGTTGAAATTTATTAATGATTAATGTTAATTCCTGTTATTTTGATGATGTTTTTGGTAGTGTGTGTGTATGTGTGTGTGTGTGTGTGTGTGTGTGTGTGTGTGTATGTGCGTTACTTTGCATGTGTGCATGCTCATGTGCTTTCATGTTTGCGTGTATCCTTGCTGGTATATGTTTGTATTCTTTTAGTTTACTGATATGAAATTATTTATTTCTTGTGTTCTCTTGCATGTATTTATCACTATTGAGTTGAACTTTTTCTTCTAATATCCTCTTTAGGGGTATTAGTGTAAAAATATTATTTTAAATTTGGTTTTGTCCTGGAATATCATAGTTTTTACATCTATGGTGTTATAGTCTGAGCTGACATTAGTTGTCTCTTAGGCTCTGTAAGAAATATCCTCAGGTCCTTCTGGCTTTTAGAGTTTCTATTGAGAAGTCAGCTGAAAAGTCTGATATGTCAACCTTTGTGAGTTTCTTAATTTTTACCCTGGAAGCTTTTAATATTTTTTGTGCTGTCCAGTTTGTATTTTGATTTTTATGTAGTAGGAATTTTTTTCTTATAGGTTCTTATCTATTTGGTGTTTTATTGTGTGGTGTGTGGGGGGGTACTCTACTGCTCTGAAGGAAGGTAGCTCCACACTACATGTCCCAGGGAAGGCTGCTTTTGGGGCTCTCTGCCTGGCCTGCCTGAGTTCAGACTAGGAGGTGTGGGAATGAATCCCAGCAGGGTGCCACCAGGCCTCTGAACTCTGGAAGGCCAGTGCTCAGCCAGGTGCTAAGATTATAACCCTGCTGGGCAGGGCCATAAACTCCTGCCTGACTGTTAGAAGAGTGCAGAACCTGTGATAAGGCTCTGAAACCGAGCATTCACGTAAGAAGAAGGTGTCAGGACCACAAAGGAGCCAGGAACAAGGAGAAATTTCAAAGTGTGTCTTTATTTTCATGCCCTTCTCTCCTTTGTTCTGTTCTTTTTAAACATCCTGGGATCCAACCACCGGATTCCCATTCCTTTGCCTCTGAGATTGGCCGTAGTCGTTTTTCTAATACTATGTGTGTGTGCAGGGGAGGGACTTAGGGGTTGTCTGATCTGGCTAGAATATATGTCACTATCTCCTGTGTAGATGAGATTTGGGGCTTGTCTAGAGCCTTGTACATCTGCCCAATTGTGGTGCATCCAGGCAAAGTGGATTTGCAACTGGGAGTTCAGAAAGCACCTGCTGGTTGACAGTCACCTGTCCTCGGGGCTTAAACTGACATTAACCTTTTGCATTTCCAACTTTGACCCATCAAACGCACAAGTTGTTATTCTCTATGCTTTTATATATTTGAAATTATTTATTCCTTTAGGTTGAGATTTTTTTTATTATATTGTTGAAAATATTTTAGGGCATTTGAGGTAGGAATTGCCTTTTTCTATTCTGATTATTAATAATGTCTCAAATTTTCTGAGTATTTTGTTTCATGGACATTTTGGGTTTTTCATTTCTTTGACCCAAGTGCTCATTTATTCTATTGTATTTTCTTTAAGATTCTTCATTTTGTCTTTTGTATTCTGTTGGTGATTCTTCTGTCTGCAGTTCCTGATTTCTTTCATAGATTTTTCATCTCCAGAATTGTCTCATAGAATATCATGACTCAAGATGGTAAAATTTCTTTGGAGTCTAACTTCTTAAGCATTTTGAATATATTGAATGTTAGTCCTCTATCAGATATAGGAATGAAAAAGATCTTTTTCCAATCTGTTGCTGTTTTGTCCTATTGATAGTGTCCTTTGCCTTACAGTAGTCTTGTAATTTTATGAGGTCCTATTTGTTGATGCTTGATCTTACAACAGAAGTCATTGGTGTTCTGTTCAGGAAAATTTTCCCTGTGCCTATGTGTTTTAACCTCTTCTCTGCTTTATCTTTTATTAGATTCAATATATCTGCATTTATGTGGAGGTCCATAATCCACTTGGGTATGAGCTTTGTACATAGAGATAAGAATTGATAGATTTTTATTCTTTTGAATGCCAAGAGGAACCTACAGAAATGTTCAACATTCATAGTCATCAGAAAAACACAAACCAAAAAACCCCTGAGATTTCACCTCACACAAGTCAGAATGGCTAAAATCAAAAACTCAGTGACAACACATGCTGACAAAGAAGTGGAGAAAAAGGAGCATGCCTCCATTGCTGGTGGGACTGTAAGCTGCTAAGGTCACATTGGAAATCAATCTGGCATTTCCTGAAAAAACTGGAAATAGTTCTAGCTGAAGACCCAGCTACATCACTCCTGGGCATATACCACAAATCAGCCCCAACATATGACAAGGACACATGTTCCACTATGTTCATAGCAGCCTTATTTATAATACCAATAGCCAGAAGCTTGAAAGAACACAGATGTAATTCAACAGTGGAATAGATGCATAAAATGTGGTACATTTACTCAATAGAGTAGTACTTAACTATTAAAAACAGTGACTTTATGAAATTCCTAGGCAAATGGATGTAACCAGAAAATATCACACTGAGTGAGGTAACACAATCATTAAAAAAAAAAAAAAAAAAAAAAGAAAAAAGAAAAAAAAACACACACACACACACAAGGTATGCATCAGTGATAAGTGGATATTAGCCCAAAAGCTGAGAATTCCCAAGATAAAATTTATAGACCATGTGAAGCTCAAGAAGTAGGAAGACAAAAATTTGGATACTTCAGTTCTTAGAAGGGGGAACAAAAATATTCAGAAGAGAAAATATTGAGATAAAATTTGGAGCAGAGACTGAAGTAAAGGCCATCCAGCGATTAGCCCTCCTGGGGATCAATTCCTTACACAGCCACCAAAACCAGATCATACTGTGAATGCCAAGAAGTGTGTGCTGACAGGAGCCTGATAGAGGTGCCTACTGAGAGGCTCTGCCAGAGCCTGCCAAATACAGAGGCAAATGCTGGTAGCCAATCATTGAACTGCCAACTGAGCCCCCAATGGAGGAATCAAAGAAAAGACTGAAGGAACAGAAGAAGTTTGCAACCCCCATAAGAACAATTATATCCACCAACCAGACCCCCTCAGAACTCCCAGGAAACCACCATTTAAGGAGTACAAATGGATGGACCCAATAATGGGAGAAGACACCTTGTTTCTGACAAAGCTAGATGCCCCCCAATATAGGGGAATGTCAGGGCATGGAGGTAATAAGGGGTGGGTGGGTGGAAGAGCACCTTCATAGAAGCAAGGGGAAAGGGAGTGGGATAGGTGGTTCCTGGAGGTGAAAGTGATGTAAACAAAGAAAAAAAAAACTGTGATAAATGAATAAGAAGAAAATATAGTGGTAAAATACATAGAAGTCAAGATAAAATTTGAGAAATGTTTTTAAAATGGCTTGATTTTTCAACTCAAATTAAATAAATAAAATATGTATCTAAAAGAATTTAAAAGATAAAATTTCTTGGCATCTAAAAGGATGATACTAGTTAGATTATCATATATATATATATATATATATATATATATATATATATATATATATATATATATATATATATATATTGTCAAACAGAGAAACAGAAAGCTTGTAGATTCTTACATGTATATTTAGTAAATAATATAAAATGTGTAAAATTGATGACATTACATTTTATTTTTCATAAAATGCTTAACATTTAAAGAAACAAAACTAATAAAATAGATAAAATATTTATGAAAATTAATAACCTTGTAAAACATGAATTTCTGTGTATAGTAAAGGCATCCTTAATTTGAATACGTAAGATGTCCCTAGATACTAAAAATATCTGAAGTATGATACTGTAATTGATCAGAATTGATCAGAGAAAAAGAGGTTCAGTAATTTTGCTGGTGTCAGTAGGTCACACTTCAATCTGGCACAGGATGAGATCTTAAACTTCTGGGAGAACACAGGGTTTCCAGGGCAGAGGTGAGGTCTCTCCATTTTATAGCTTCAGCTTTTTATTGTTATTTTTCTCTGGGCTGAGGCTTTAAGAGGACCCTACTTAATTTCATCCTCTCTGCTACCATCGATCCTCTGACTTGTCAAGTTTAGCTTTTTCGTGATGTCTCCGTTCCAGAAAACTTTAGTTCTTTTCTCCTGCTCACATCTCCAATCCAAGAAAGAACTCTTTCTGTTACGTGTTGCTCTAGTGAGTAAATTTAGTTATCCATATCTTCTTGTGTTTTTCTCCTGCCCCTCATTTTTTTGAATAATAAAATCAAGTCATTTCTGTTTACATTCAGGTGCAACAGAGCTTCTTGTGTTTAGACTACTGTAGCTGGAGCCAAAGGGAGCTTTGAGACAACAGTTGTGGGTTGTCTCAGATCAACAACTAAATTTGGGTCTACGGAAAGAGCAGTAGTTGTTCCTAACCACTGAACCATTACTGTTGCTCTGTATTTTGGAGGGAGCTACCAATGAAGTTTGCTTTCCATCATCAGTATAAGAAAGTTTGTGGTTAAGCAAGAAAAAAATTCTTCATCCTCTCCTTGAGTTTACATATTCACTCTCCTCTGTGATCAAAGTTTCAACTATGGCAAAAAGAAAGACTGTTAAAAACTTTTATTATTAGAATATCTAGAAATTGGATTTTTCACTATGATATTGTGAATATTTAACTTAATATTATTTCCTGATCCACGGTTATTATGCATTAATCCTTTCCAATGATCTACATTTCCATTTTATGCTAAGCATCTTTCCCACTTGAGAAATGATTAATTGTCCACCATCATTTACATACCTTTCTGATCAAATTCAGATGCAACTTTAAGTAATGTTCTATTACTTTTATTATCATTATTATCATTATTATTATTATTATTATTATTATTATTATTATTATTATTATTATTATTTGTAATACCTATTTTTTGTTAAACCATGAAAACAATATTGCACAGGTTGATGAAAGGAAAAGCCTTAGAAACATCGATAATCATCGACATAGATTTGGGAGCTTGCCAGTGCTCAAAGGGGAAAAATGGAAACTCAAAACAAATTGTTTTTCACTATGTTCTCTTAATATGGATTCTACAGTTCTTCATTTTAGGCTAATTCAAAGTCACTTAGATTTTTCTAATTTAATTCAAAGTTCCTCATAAATGAAACCTTTTCAAATGAATCAAAATTATGAGCAATATTTAGCTAACATAGTGTGTTATCATAAAAAGTAAGTAAAAAAATAGTTATTTCTCTCAACCTCAGGCTCACAGACTAACAATTCTGAGATTCAAAATATACATACAAACACCTCAGCCATAAGCTTTTGTTTGTTCTTTGATTAGATCATAACATAGTATCCCAATTGCTATAATCTATTTTCTACCAACAACCACGTGGCTGGTTAATTCTGGTGGGTTCTAATTCTCTGCGCTCTTGTGTATATCTGAGCAAATATCTGCTTACCTGTATTCAAAAACACTTTTTGCATCCTGGATGTTCTACCTTATATTCTGGCCTTTCTAATAGGTCATTGTTTTGTTTTCTTTTCTTTTTTCTTTTTTATTGTTATTGACAAATGATGTGACCCCATGCAGTACACAAGACATGCATTCTACAGAAAAATAACATTTAATAAATGATGATATGTTCTTTGTCAATGAGAAGAGTTTTAAAATCAAAGAGAACTTTGCAAACATAAATTGGATTACTGGTAATTAATATATACTAGTTTGTTCCTAAAATGGGTATATATTAAAAATTTTGTATAATAGAACACATCACACTATCTATTTTCTTAAGATTACTTAAAACATATTTAAGCCAGAATTATCATTTCTATTTTGCCTAATATGATCACTATTTTCTCTCCAGTTTCTGTTGGGAGAAGTTAGCAATATGAAAACTAATTGCAACATAGCTGTAAAATTAGTGAAACTAGTCATGAGATGATCTTGTGTGATATAAAATCAAACATATAAAACAGGAAGGCAGGAGCCTATAGCTTAGAGAGATTTAGGAAGTTGTACACATCCAAATTACAGATATGGAGGCAAAGGGACAAGAGTTATGTTTAGCAAAGGTAACAGCTTACTTGAATAATTTCATTAAAATACTGTTCCTTTTGTTTGCTTTGTCTTAATACCTTTCTTTTATATGCCTAGGGGTTAGATGGTTTGCCCCCAAATGAAATTTAATTTATATCGGGAATAGTAGTGTTGAATCACATGAAATTTACTGCCATACAAATCATAAATACTCTAGAACATGAATAATCCTAAAACTTCTTTCTGGAATTGATTTTTACATTTGATGCATATCTAAATATCTTCCTTACATGAGCCAATGTTATTCCAACATACTCCCCCTAGTGGCCTTCTATTGAGATAAACAGTAAATACCATGGTCATTGTTTTCCTTCTTTTTTATTATACAAATTATAATCACCAAGGGAACTATACTTAGAAGAGTGGTTAAGTGTGGTGGCATAGGTCTATAATCCCAGAAGACCAGATTATTGGGGAGAGACCAGCTTTATAAAATAAAAGTAATGATGGTGGTGGTAGTAGTAATGTTAGAAGTGTTAATAATAATAATACAGAGATACTTTATGTGATAATATTAAAAATAGTAATAATACACAGACATTATGCATGTGCTCACTTTTGCACTGTTCTTAATATATAAATCACAAAACTATTTACAGATAGGTATTTTCATCAGTTCTGTGACCTGGACATATAAAGCTATAGAAAGAGAGGCATATAGTTATTTTTTAACACAGGGAGTTAAAACCTAGTTTTAAATTAATTATTGAAGATAACAATCTTTTCAAGAATTAGCAAGACTATAAAAATAACTTTGAAGTATCAAAAAATATTTCTCTACTACATGATGACTCACATGAAATAAAATAGAAAGAATAGTACATCCAGTTTTTTTAAAAGCATACCATGCCTAAATAATTTTATGAGAGCACCCATTCTGACTGGAGAGAAGCAACACCTGAGGTTTCAATTGTATTGTTCTGCTGAATCTAAAAGCTCTGAGAAACTATTGGACATTTCCTCTGGTTCCTTTTAATTTGTTTATTATTAGTATACAAAGAATTAGGCTCTATCATTGTACTTTCAAACAAACCTTACCTTTCTTGTTTCTTTTCCTTCCTTGCTTCCCACACATCCTCTTCCTCATTTACTGTCTCTACATTCATGATTCTGTAGCTTTGACCTCATCCTATGGGTGTTTTGCTCCCACAAGAGAAGTGTCTGTTGAAATCATTTGCCCATTTTTAATAGAATTACCTTTCAGTAAGTTTCTAAAGTTTTGTCTATGATGTGGATGTGAAGCCCCTGTCAGATATTAACCTATTTCTACTTAGCTATTCCTTTGCAGTGCAGAAGCATCAGAGTTTTATTACACTCCAATTGGACAATTTATGCTTTTATTCTCTATAATGTCAGAGTTCTGCCTAAAAAACAATTACTGGCACTAACAGTTTTAAAGTCTGTTTTTAATAATAAATTTGAAAATCTACTTTAATTATATCTCAACTCTCTATTTTTGTTTTTTTTTTTTTATTTTTTTTACTGCCTCTTTTGTTTTGTTTTGTTTTTTTTTTTTTTAATGGGATATTCTTTGTATTTACCTTTCAGGTGTTATCACCTTCATCCAGTCCTATTCCACCACCCTCACCATTGCCTCCCTGAAGGAGCTCCTCTCCAAACAACCCTTTTCCACCTCAGCTTCTTGGCATTCCCCTAAACTGGGAAAAGGAGCCTTTGCTGTCCCAAAGGCCTCTTCTCTCATTGAATGTTATCCTCTGATGCATATGTACCTGGAGTCATATGCTTGAATGGGTCTCTCCATTCAAACGCATTGGTTGGTGTGACAGTCTCTGAGAGCTGTCGTACGTTTGGTTAATTGATAATTTTGTTTTTCCCACAGTTTTTCAGAACCTCTAAGCTCCTTCAGTTCTTTCTCTAGCTCCTTTATTATGGTCCCTATGTTCAGTCTGATTGTTACCTGTAAGCCTCTGTATCAGTATGGCTCTGGCAGAGCCTCTGAAGAGGTAGTCATATCAGGTTCTTTCCAGTAAGCAATATTTGGTATCAGCAATAGTGCATGGGTTTGGTGGCTGCATATAGGGTGGATCTCCAGGTGAGGCAGACTCTGGATGACCTTTTCTCTAATCCCTGCTCCTTTATTTGTCACATTAATTCCTCCCATGAATGTATTGTTCTCCCTCCAAGAAGGACTGAGGCATCCACCTTCTGCCCTTCCATTATTTAAACTTCATAATTTCTGTGAATTCTTTCTTGGGAATTCTGAGCTTTTGGGGGCTAGTATCTGCTTATCAGTGAGTACATACCATGAATGTTCTTTTGTGACTGGATTTACTCACTCAGGATGATAGTCTCTAGTTCCGTCCATTTGCCTAGAAATTTCATGAAGTCATTCTTTTTAATAGCTGAGTAGTACTCCATTGTGTAAATATACCGCAATTTCTATATTCATTCTTCTGTTGAGAACATCTGGGTTCTTTCCAGATTCTGACTATAATAAATAAGGCTTTTGTCCTTGTTAGATGTTGGAGTTTTATTTGGTTATATGCCCAGGAGTGGAATACCTGGGTCCTCGGGTAGTACTATGTCCAGTTTTCTGAGGAACCACCAGACTGATTTCCAGAGTGGTTGTATCAGCTTATAACCCAACCAATAGTGGATGAGTTTTCCTCTTTCTCCACATCCTGTTCAGCATCTGCTGACACCTGAGTTTTGATCTTAGCCATTCTGACTGGTGTGAGGTGAAATCTTAGGGTGGTTTTGATTTGCATCCCCCTGATGATGAGGGATGTTGAGCATTTCTTTAAGTGTTTCTTAACCATTCCATATTCCTCACTTAAGAATTCTTTGTTTTGCTCTGTACTCCATTTTTTTTTTTTAACTAAGATTATTTGGTTTTCTAGAGTCTAACTTCTTCAGTTTTTGTATATATTGGATATTAGCCATTTGTCAGATGTAGGATTGGTAAAGATCTTTTCCAATCTGTTGGTTTCCATTTTGTCCTTTTGACTATGTACTTTGCCTTACAGAAGCTTTGCAATTTAATGAGGCTCCATTTTTCGATACTTGATCTTAGACATAAGCCATTAGTATTCTGTTCAGGAAATTTTTCCCTGTGCCTATGTGTTCTATGTTCTTCCTCACTTTCTGTTCTATTAATTTTAGTGTACTTGTTTTCATGTAGAAGTCTTTGATCCACTTGGACTTGAGTTTTGTACAAAAATGTAAGAAAAGATCTATTTGCATTCTTCTGTATTCTGATTGCCTATTGAAACAACACCATTTGTTGAAGAGGTTGTCCTTTATCCATTGAATGTTTCTAGCTCCTTTGTCAAAGATCAAGTGACCATAGGTGTGTGGGTTCATTTCATGGTCTTCAAATCTAATCCATTGACCTACCTGCCTGTCTCTGTACCAATACCATGCAGTTTTTATCACAATTGATCTGTAATATAGTTTGAGGTCCAACTATCTATTTTTAAATGTATAGTAGACTTTCTAATTTTCATTTCTTTGTTTCTTCACTATTTTTTGGAGAATAGATATTTTGTTTAATTTCATAGTTTTAATATCTTATTTATATAAAGTATTGATTCGTATGGGTGATCAAATATTAAAATATTAGTATTTTTAATTTATCCACACATATAATATATATTATGTTATAATTATTTTTGAATGTTTATTACTTTTGTAATTATATGTACTGTGCATACAGGTATATATATGTGAGTACAAGAACCTATGTTTACCCGAGTTATTGGATCCCTTGTGTCTGTTAGCCTTGGCAAGTATGTGCCTTTTATGTGAACTGTGCAAAATGAACTCAGGTGTTCAGGGGGGTTTGTACATATTTTTACCACTAAGCTACCTATACAGCCTGTAATTTCACTAATTCCTGCTGAGCATGTCACTTGTTCAAAGACTTTTTCAATTACAGACAAGTTTAATAGAAGATGCTTAAAAAGTGTCTAAGTATATGGGAAATTTAACAGAAATTGTATTGTCACATCAATATGAAAATGTAAAATCTGGCTAACTGAGACAGTATGCTTCCTCTATTTTTTGTGGCTATTCTCTTTCTTTCTCCAAAAAAAATTTCTTCCAAATTATGATTTACAGTTCTGCACAAAAAAAGTACTACCATTATGGTGAAACCAAATGTTTAAGTAACAATAAAAGGTGCGGTTGCAGCTATGTGTGAAGATCAACAAGCTGACCAGAGAAGAGGAATATTTGTGTATCTAGTACATTCAATTTCAGCTGACCAATCTGTAAGGATGGCATCTAAGGAAGCCTCCATATGTTATATCTCTGCTCCTGACAGTCTCTAAGGAGGCTTCCGCAGTGATATTTGCCCTCCACAAATGACTTGGAGTACTTACTCACTAACAGCCAAAGGTACTGATGAGGGTGGTATGGGAGATTAATAAGTGATTATCAATCAAGTTGCCTCTGACCCCTGAAGCAGGGGGGCTGGGCTTGTTTTCCATGCTGCTGTGAAAATACCTCAGAGAAAGGAGCCATGCTTGCCCTTGGCATTCTCATGCTCTAACACCTACTTTATAAATATTTATAAGTACATCTCAAGAGTCTACAGTGAAGAACTAAGTCACTAGGCCATTTTTGCCTTGGGAAAGCCCATTGCAATCTCTTCAGTGTTTGCTTAGTTTAGCTTTGCAAAATAAACTTCTGCTCAAACTTGTCCACTTCACAAAGACCAGAGCCAAAAGTCCCCACCTCACCCATCTGTCACATCCTCACTCTAAGTTTGCTTTGTGCTTCATTTTATACAATAAAAGAGTATGTTATAGTTTTCTGAATATAAGAATTTTTTTTCAGTTACTTATTTTTACTGTATTTCATTTCAATTTTCTATATGGCTTGTGTGTTTTGATTTTAAATTTCTATGCATGATATTTAGACCTCACTGGCATTTATATTATGTAGAGTTTCTATCTGATAAAATCTACTATAAATGTTATTTTTTTAGTTCCTATATTTAATTTGGGACAATGTATTTGAGTATGTTTTTATAATGTCCTCTGTTATAATCAGTTTTGTTATAAGTGGGTGTTTGATTGAAAAGTATTGTGAATGAGAGTTATCAGAAAGAAGTTATGCCTCCCATCTGAACTAGATTCAAATCACCATAAATTCGGTGTTCTAATGTGGAAGCAGTTTCATTATATTTTTTATAATAATAGAGCAACAGAAGTCATAAATCAAGAGTCTTTTTTAAGGACAACAGTAGAGATATCAGAGAGGGGGTTTCAACCCTTATGATAAGCCTCATATGTTATCTGTTGACACTATTAGGGGAAGCCACAGTCCTTTATGATGATACTTTCCAAGAGAAGAGGATATGTTTGTTTGTGTGCTCTGAACGATTTATAAATGAATGGTGCATTCTGAGATTAGGCTGCCAAATGGTACAAGAATCACACAGACCGTTTCCCCACTATTCTACAGTTGTGGAAAGCATATCTTGTCACAAAAATGGAGCAATGAGGATCATCACATACTAGCTTATTTCATTTTGTAATTTGGCCTTTTAATTGTACATCTGGTATTTCATATTTGTGTAGCTTACATGACACTTCTTATCTCAATTGCTTTTATATTACTGTGGTAGAACGCCATGACCAAAAGTTGCTTGAAGAGGAAAAGGTCTGTTTGGTTTATATTTCTTGATTACTTTTCACCAAGAAGGGTATTAAGGGTAGGGATTCAAGGAAGGAAACTGGAGATAGTAAGTAAAACAGGAAAACATGAAGTAACACTGCTTATTGGCTTTCTCCCCCAGGATTGTTCATCCTGCTTTCTGAAGGAGCTCAGGATCATGTGCACAAAGGGGGCACCACCCACAGCAGACTAGGTCTAACCCTCCTATGTCTGCCTGAAAGACTTTCTTACAGTTCACTCTGATGGTGGCATTCTCTCATTGAAATTTGTTTTCCGAGATAATACAGTTTTGTGTCAGATTAACCAATAAAATAACAAGCAAATCAAGACATTAGCCCACTTTTACCTCTATTTTGAACTTTATTCCAGATGTTTATGTTTGTAAATGAATATGTATATATGTTTATATATATATATATATATATATATATATATATATATATATATATGCATCAGTATGTCTCTGTGTTATGTGTAAGTGTACATATATATGTATATATGAGTGTGAGAGACTGTGTGCTTATATATGTGTGCACATATGTATCACTATATGTACATATTTTTTTCACTTGAATTAAATTCCATCTCTCTACACTCTTACTGTTATTAAGAGATGCTCTCTATAATGATAATGGCTATTATTTCCTAGTTGCTATGGTCACTGCAAACAACTTATTTTTTAGAGCAAATGTCATGATTTTTAATGTTACATGTTATTTTACTTCATATACTAATTCTGAATAAATGCTAATTATAGTATAGTGTTTTGTATTTCAATAGATTTACCTACAAAATCTGGATTAGTAAGATTCTACTTGCACTCCTTCTTGTTCAGTTTGTTTTGTTTTAGACAGACTTACTGTGTAGCCTGGAATTCATAATTTAGCTAAATCGAGCCAGTCTCCTGATCCCCCTGCTCTAACCCTTAAGGCCAACATTCCTGCCATTGCCAACTTTTGACAAAAACCCTAATGCATGTTAAGTTTGCTGGTATCATCACATGTTCATGATTTGTGATCATACTGACGTCGTATTTCTTTGAAAACTATTATCTTTTATTCAATTTATATGCACAATGATGGATTGCATTAGACTTTCTTGTTGTGATTCATATTTCTAGAGACAATGCGAACAGTGAAACTGGCTGAATTCTTCTACTTTTAGAGGAGCTGTAAATTTTTATGCACTTCTTTTTTAAAGCAGTTCACCAATAAGTATCTGAAGCCATAAATGTATTCATATTATTTGAAAAGGTAATACTGTTTCTGGGAAGTGATCCCAAAGTAATAAAGCAATATAAGTGAAAAGGCTTAGAGTGGAGTTATTCATTTCCCCATTATCCATTATAGTGAAAGAGCAGAAACAATAGAAAGACATCATTGATGCTCACGGCACTTTCAACATGTTTGTTTATCAATTGAATTGCTCCGTATTTATTTTATACCCCAAGGACTCTCTAGAGAGATTATCGGTTATCAAGAGTGGAGCACTTAATGTCCATCTCTGGTAAGTGCCTACCCATTACACGGAGGATAAATTTTATTTGCATACATCCTTTTGTATTGAAAACAGATTATTTTCTCATATAATTATCCAGACCACAATTTCCCTTCTCTCCACCACCTTTCTTATCTTTCAGACAAACTCCCCCTCAGTTTACTCTTCTGAAAAAAAGGGGCCTGGAGAAGACCACAGACAAGTAAGACAAAACAAGGTACAACAAGTCAACGGAAAAGTCTTCATATTGGAGCTGGGCAGGGGAAACAAATAGAAACAAAATAATGTCAAGAACAGGCCAAAGCATTAAAGAAATACCTACTCTGACTCTTAAGCAGTCCCACAGGAGCAAATAGCCATACTTATATGGAAAGGACCTGGTACAAACCCATAGACACAGTGCTTGTTGCCTCGGTCTGATTATATATATATATAAAAAAATGCTGTTTTTTTTTGTTTGTGTTGTTGTTTATTCGTTTTATATTTCCTTATTTCTCAGTTGAAGTGCTTTTAGATTCTAATCAAAGTCACAAAATTAAAATATTTTACTAAAATCTCTTCTTGACAGGGGTTTCTTTTAAGTACCTTTTTCTTTTATTTTCTTTTGTTCTCTTTTTTATTAGATACTCTGAATTTACATTTGAGATGTTATCCCCTTTACCCATTCTCACTCTCATCCTCTCTCCCCCTCCATTTGCCTTTACAATGGTGCACTTCCTTCTGATCCCATTCTTCACCCCATTGCCTTTGCATTCCCCTACAGTGGGAAAATGTGACTTCCACTTTAAGAGGGAATGGGGCTGAGTCTCAACCACATAGCCCTGGCTATCCTGGAACTCACCCTGTAGACCATGGTGACCACAAGCTAAAAAAAAATTGGTCTGTCTCTACCTCTGTCTCCCGATTGCTTAGATAAAAGTCATGGTCCACCATGCCCAAGATATCTGGGTGCTTCTCTATTGGAAAATAGTCATTTCTGAAAAAAAAATGTTGCCTTCAAGAATAGCCATATAACCAAAGATGACTTCATGAGATTACTATGAGGTAGAAGCCTGATAACATCATCAGCACTTCAGTGTAATATAATGACACATTAATTCATTGGTGGTATTGTAGAAAACAAAATACTCCTTATAGGAAACTCTACCATGCACAGTCACATGTAGTATGTGAGACTTTAGGTGTTTGTGTATGAATGTGTCACTGGCTTATATATTTTGCACTATGCATTTAAAAGTGTTTTGTGTCCTGTATATAAATTAATGTTAACTGTAAGGGAATGTGTTGTGTCAAGCTGGTGGCAACGTCATACATCTTGTGTTTAGATCAACCATTCACTTTGATTGATTGACTGCTTTGTCTGGATTTTTGTTATGTTTACTCCATCATGTTCATTAACACTGAGATCTCCTCAGGAGCTCCTCTTCAACAATGCATAGCTGGATAAAGGGATACTTATCTTCACTGAGCACCTTAATCATGTGGGACTTACAATATTTAATATGAAGCAGGAAACTCATGAACACCAACCACTGTTACATGAATATTGATAGCAAGCATCAGACTGATAACTTCAGTAGCATGGAGGTATGAGCTGTGACACCCTTTCAATTCCTTGTCTGTGGAGAAGTTTTAGTTAAGATAGAGTGGGAAGCACATTCCTCAAACACTTCTTTTGTGATGCTGAGAATCAACCAATGCCTCAACTCCTGAGCTATATCTGCAACTAATATATTATAATACTGCCCATCTACCTAAAGCTAGGAAAAAATGATGATTGGAAATTAAAAATCTAAGGTTAAAATCATGTTTGAGTAATCTGTACTCCATATACTTGGAGGAGATAGTGTGTCTTAGCAGAGAAGGTTCTAGGTCAATAATTACACATCTTACTGGTGTCTTTCTAACACCATTCTTTTATATTCTAAAAATCAGTGTTGCCATGGTATGAGATTACTGCAAGTTTACTGACCTTGGTTCTTCATGAATACATGTACCACACTTTGGACAGGGCAATGCTCAATTTAGGATAAAATGCTTCCTATATTTCTGGTCTTCTTCATGCTTATAAGTGTTCAGCAACTTCAGATTAGTTGAGTCTCAGTTCTTCATGTTTTAATTGTCATGTGTCCATGTTAGTAAAGAATCATTTTTTTCTTTTATTGGATATTTTTTAATTTATATTTCAAATGTAATTCCCTTTCACAGTGTCTCCTCCAGAATCCCTATCTCCTGTGCCCCTGCTTCTATTTACCACACACCCACTCCATTCTGCCTCCCTGTTCTGGCTCCTACACTGGCACATCAAAAGCCTTCACAGTACCACAGGCCTCTGCTCCCGTTGATGCCTTACAAGGCCATTCTCTTCTACATATGCAGCTGAAGCAATGGATCTCTTCATGTGTACTCTTCGGTTGGTGGTTTAGTCCCTTGAAGCTCAGGGGTAGGATGGGGGTTGGGGCAGGTATCTCCTTGATTGATATTGTTGTTCTTCCTATGGGGTTGTAAATGCATTCAGCTCCTTCAAGTCCTTTCTCTAATACCTCCATTGGGGACCTTGTTTTCTGTCCAGTGGTTGGCTGTGAGCATCTGCCTCTGAATTTGTCAGGCTCTGACAGAGCCTCTCAGCAGACAGTTATATCAGTCTTCTCCCAGCATGCACTTCTTGGCATCCACAATATTGTCTGCGTTTGGTGACTGTATTTAGGATGGATCCCTAGGTGGAACAATCTCTGGATGGACTTTCCTTCAGTCTCAGCTCCACACTGTGTCTCCGCAATTCTCCTGTGATTATTTTGTTTCCCCTTCTAAGACAGACTGAAACATACACACTTTGGTCTTCCTTTCTGAACTTCATGTGGTCTGTGAGTTGTATCTTGGGTATGCTGAGATTTTGGTCTAATATCCACTTATCAGTAAGTGCATACCTTTTGTGTGTGTGTTTGTGTGTGTGTGTGTGTGTGTGTGTGTGTGTATGTGAGAGAGAGAGAGAGAGAGAGAGATTTGGTTACCTCACTCAGGATGGTATTTTCTAGTTCCATCCACTTGCCTAAGAATTTCATGAAGTCATTGTTTTTAATAGCTGAGTAGTACTGCATTGTGTAAATATACCACATTTCCAGTAAACAGAGTTTTTTTAGAGCACTGGTTCTCAACCTTCCTAATGCAATGAACTTTTAATAATTTTCTTATGTTGTGGTGGTTGCCAACCATAAAGTTATTCATTGTTAGTTCATACCAATAATTTTGCTTCTGTTATGAACCCTGACATAAATATATTTAGAGATAGAGGTTTGCCAAAGGAATCATGGCCCTTTGAATGGGAATCAGTGCTCTAGGCCTCTGATCCAGTTCCTACTTTTAGGTTTCTCTCCTGACTTCTCTTCATGAAAGACTGTGATCAAGACACGTAAGCTAAAATAAACCCTTTCTTCTTGCCTTCCCCACACCCCAAAAGAAAGGAGACAGACATGACTGATAGGAAAATGGAATTTTATAAAGGTACAAAGGGAAACCCTGTATTAGGTGAAATATTTAATTTCAGTTGGGCATATTAATTAGATGAGCCACAGAAGGGATTTTCATTGTTGGACTTCAATACTTTGATAACTAGATTTTGTAGTTGATCTCAGGAGGAGAAAGTGGCCAAATAAGGGAACAGATCTTGGTTGTTTGCTTTAGGAATACAATCTGATGGTTTTAATCAAGGTGATGGTAATTTTGAAGACGACAAGGGAAGAAAGGCATATGCTTGAATGGGCTGCTACTTTATCCTATTTTGCAATTGGTTTTATTTTAATAACTCCTAGATGTTATGCCTGCAAGTCTATACTCTTATAAACTTGTTTTTTTAAACCCTTTTGTGTTTAGTGTTTTTATTAATGTGCCTCAAAATTATGAAGAATTTAATGTGAATTTTTTTCTTTTTTCATATTTCCAGTAATTTTTTGAAGTATTTCATTTGTAAATATTTATTTTATGTATGACAGAAATAGAGCAAGAAGAAAAGTAGGCAGGAAGAAAGAGAAATAGACTGAGAAAATAAGAAAAGAAAGACAGAAAGAAAGGCAATTAGTAGTTGGAACCATTCATACTTAGAGAAAATAGACAAGCTGATTTCAATGTATCTAAAATATATTGGAATCCAAAAATAAATGTGAAGAAACAATGAACATTCTGTTCAAAAACATTTATCTTAACACAGCATTTAAATAATACTCTTCAGAAATACTATTTATTCTCCAAACTACAACACATATTGTAATTTTCAACCATTGTTTTCTGGATAGGTGTTATTGTCTGCTTAAAAGCATTTTCAGCTACTAGTTATTTAGTAAGTCTTATGCCTTTGCTTTATTTTTATCACTTATTCTGCACATACATAGTGTAGGTGTTAAATGAATAGTTTCTCATTGTTAAATTTAAGTATATAATTAATCATACAAGTGACATTACCAGGCATGTTAAATATTTAGGATTATAATGTATGTAACTTATTCTTGGTTATAATTTTTACCTGTGTTGAACGTACATTCTTATTTATGTGAAAATTGTAGCATTGTTGGCATAAAATATTTTAGTTAGATATGCTAAAAAGGTATAAGATGGAATGTGTGTTCCCTTGAACGAGGAAATGTTTAACGAAAGGCTATAACTAGGTAGTTTGTGTATTATTACGTGTTATCTAATGTTCTCAACATCTCATCAGCAGAACATAATATTTACACAGCAATGAGAACATGAGCATGAAATCACTCATTCATATTTGATTTGCTTCTTTATCACAAGACCTATAGCTCAGGATTTTTCTGTAAGTATATCTGTTATTGTAATTTTTTTGGAAATACTTAGCCGTTTGAATTTCTTTCAACATGTCAATTCTAAAACTTATTATTTTGTTATTTAAATAATTTGATTTATTTGTTTCTGGAATAGTTACCAGTAACAACTGTGAATGTCATAAAGACCCCTTTACATTCCACAGAGGAGAATGGAAATTATATTGTCAACTATAGTTTAAATATAATAATGATTTAAGATTTGAAACTGGAACAACTAAGCTAAACCAAACATTAAAACCCAGTAAAATTTTGCAGTATATTTATTGATAAACACATCACATAAAAAATGATCTCAGATTCTGATTCAACTCTTTCTGCCCTGGAGAAAACACAAAAAGATCTATGGAATTTGGATTTTAAAAGTTATATAACATTATTGGGAACTTTCGGTTGTCACAAGGAAATAATGTACTTTATTACTAGCTATATAATTTTTAATTTTAAGAAATAAAGTAAAGATAAATCAATTTATATATGTATGCAGACTTTACTTACTACAATAAAAAAGCATAAAAGTTAAATAAATATGATAAATAGATTTTAAAAGGTGATAAGAGAAAAAGAGTTATAAAATATTGATGAACAACAAATATTAAAAATTAAAAAATCAATTGATGCTAAGTTAGAGACAAGGATTTTAATCTCATTTGTATGTGTATTTTTCTTCCTTCTACACCATGAAGCAAAGAGTGTTCAGAGGCCATTCCGAGATGTAACAAAAAAAATTTAAAAAAAAAATAAAAAAGAAGGAAGGACTGAAGGAAGGGAGGTTAAAGGGAAGAAGGTATAAAGGGAGGAAGAAGGTAGAAGGGAGAGGACAGTTGGGTAGAGGGAGAAAGAAAAGTAGTTCAGAGATCAACTAAAATTTTAAAAAGAGATAAAATCAGGAAAACTAAATAAGAAAATAGAATTTGTTTTAAAAGACAGATGTTTGTATTAAGCATAAACTTTCTAAGTTCTGCCCCAGTTACCTGGCAACAGCAGTGTATGCTGGACAGTATAACAGAGGCTGCTTGTCCCCCTCTCTCTTGCTTCCTTACTCTTGATTTTCCTTCCCTTTTACTCCCCATTTGCACCCTCCCATCTCTTCACTTGCTCATGGATGAACCCTACTTCTCTACTGTGACTATCTGTCTCTGTCTCTTTTTTGCTTCTCTCTGCCTCTGCCTTTAACTCTGTCTTTCTCTGTTTTTGTCTCTCTGTCTCTCTATCTCTCTCTTTCTCTCTCTCTCTTCCTTTCATGCCTCTACTACCCTTTGACTCTCCTTTCCATGCTCTGAATAAAGTCTATTCTGGTACCTCATGGGGAAGGAATGCCTCAGCAAGGCCATCCCCTTCCTCCACACCTCACCACACTTCCATAGAACATATACCTCTAACTTTATCTTTGTATAAACATCTCCATAAGAACAGTACTAATTTCATTCATTGTCTGCACTTAAAGGCAATTAATAAAAACAGTTATGGTATGTTAGAAGAATTACATTATTGAAACTATTGGAGATATTTATCTGTACTCTCAGAAGCTATTAAAAAAGTTTGCATATTAGAGCTTCAAAATAAACACAACAATGATGATATTTTGGAAGATGGGACAAAACAGATGATAAGGATAAAGTAGAACATTAATGAACTTGAGAGCTGACTAGCAGAAAGTAGTGTAAAGATGGATGTCAAGATGGTAGAGTTCACAGTGTGTGGGGAAAACTTTTAAATGCCTTTTATCTGAAGTCCTAAAGTGATATGAGGAATTATTTTGTGCTTAGAATAAATATCACAAAAATTTACAAAGTTATGAACATATAAGTAAAAAGCTTCAGGAATCAACAGAATATTTAAGAAGACCATCCTAACAAGATAATCAATAAAATTCCAATAAAGAAAAAAAAGCCAAGCACTGAAACAGTTGTATTTGTATACATTTATGCAAAAATGTTTAAATTTTTTTATCTTTGTTCTTTAAAATAAAGTCTAAAAAAATTCCAATAAAGAAAGATAAAAGAAAAATTATACAATGTAGCCTGAAAATATAAACACAAATTCAAAGATACCCTTCCTTTCAGGTCAGTCCCTGAGATCCAACCAAAAAGATTATGAATAAAGGTGCAAGAATACCCACATGTAAAAAAAAAAATGTGTGTGTGTGTGTGTGTGTGTGTGTGTGTACATGGGAAATTTTACATAGCATGAGCTACAAAATAGAGATTACATAATTCAGATAGCTATATTTAATTAATTTCTAAAAGACTATACTGATTTAATTTTATGATACCAGTATATATAGCTTAATATTTATATTTATAGTTTTAATATTCTAAGAATATTCAGTAATTGTTCAACACTCACAAATGTACATGGAAGGTATCATTCTACCTTTCCTCTAACATTATGCCTATACATAAAAATAAACTATGTGATAAATTTATGCATTTTATCCAATACATTTTAAAATTACATATCTTCTACTGGATTCAGAGACTTTATATTTTGACTTTCCAGAATAATTTCACTGAGTACATTTTATATTTATCAACATGCTGTAAAGCAGTTCAATGCATTTGGCATTACATATTCAATGTACTTTATACTGAAGGATCTTAGGTTGTATTGATGCAAATTCCTATCTTCCACTTGTATTAAAATTCATAAAATTTCCCTTTTTTATAAATTATTTTATTTATTTACATTTTGGAAGTTTTTTCTCCCTATTCCCCTCACATAGTTCTTCATCCCCTTCCCCTCACCCTTTGTCTCTGGGAAGTTGCTCCATCCATCCTTTCCTACTGAGTCCAGACAAAGCACTCCTCTGCTATGCATATGCCAGTCTTATCTTTTTGAGGCTCCAAGGAATGCATCAAGGGATCAGAGCAAGAGGTTTATTCATCCAGTGCACTGGGGTGGCCCACATCCAGAGGAGACGCAACCCCAAAAGTCTGTTACAAATAGTTTTTATAGTTTTTATGGGTAAAGGTTACATTAGCAAGGTTATAATTTAAATTCAGTGGCTAAGCATACTGACCTTTAAACCTATTGGTTAGTGAGCATATGGGTTAGGACTCTAACTGAGACTCTCTAGAGGGTCAGATGGCTATCATTCAGCACATTTTACCATTTTCCTGAGAATTGTTTACTCAAAGAAGTCCCTTAGGCCTAGACAGTGTGGGTGACTGGGCCATTGTTTTTACACAGGTATGGGGTAGATAATTTGTTACTTCTTTCCATCAAAGATCATGTGTCCAAAGTCAGGCATGTTTATTTCTGGTTCTTCAATTCTATTCCATTGATCCATCAGTATGGGGCAATCTTTACCACTATTGCTCTGTAGTATGGCTTGAGGTCAGCAATGGTGATTCTTCCAGTTGATCTTTCATTGTGAAAAATTATTTTGATATCCTGGGTCTGTTTTCCATATGAAACAAAATTTCTCTTTTTATGTCTGTGAAGAATTGTGTCGGTATTTTGATGGGGGATTTCACTGAATCACTAGACTGCTTTTTGTAATATGATGTTTTTTTCATTATGTCAATTCTACCAAACTATGAGCATGAGAGATCTTTTCTTCTGAGGTCTTCTTCATCATATTTCTTTGGAGATTTAAGTTTCTTGTAATACAGAGGTGTAACATGCTTGGTTAGTTTTATACCAAGGTATTTATATTATTTGTGGCAATTGTAAATTGAGTTGTTTCCCCAATTTTTTTCTCATTCTGTTTATCATTTATATAAAGGTGACTCTAGTTCCAGGGAATACAATGATTACTTCTGACCTCATAAGCCACTGAACACATATGATGCACTCAGAGACATCCAACCAAAACACACAGACAAATAAAGGAAATAGAAACAAAATTACAACTCTAGTAATAAATAGCAGAATATGTGACAGAGACATCTTAGTTACTATTATTGTTGTGACCAAATGCAAATAAGAAAATAATTATTTGGCTCAGAGGGTTTATTCAGTTCATTATGGCACAAAGGCAAATGGCTCCATATGGCAGGAATTTGTACCTAGGACTCAGTGCCTCCCATCTTGGCAGAACCATATAAAGGAAGGTTACTTATTTGTTTAAGCTAATTTCATATCCAGGCACTGTGTTTTATTTGTTTAATAGCTATATAAGCTCTCTTATTGAATTTCGGGGTGATACTTATGTAAACTATCATATCATCTACAAATAGTAATACTTTGATTCTTCCTTTCCAACTTGTATCAACAAGATTGTCTTTTCCTGTCTAATTGTTCCAGCTAGAAATTTAAGTACCATATTTAAGAGATAGGTAGAGAGTAGACAATGCTATTTTTCCCCTGATTTTAGATTTTTTCCATTAAATTTGATGGTGGCTGTTGGTTGGCTGTATATCAATTTTATTGTGTTTACATTTGTGAAGTGAATTCAAGATCTTTTTGAGTTTTTTCACAAGAAAGGGTGTTGTATGTTGTGAGAGGCATTTTCAGTATCTAATTAGATAATTGTGTGATTGTTTTGGTTTAAATTTTCTTTATTTCTTTTATAATATATTATTATGCCTCACAAAATTTCTTACATAATCATATATGATGAATATACAATTTCTTTTTTTTCTTTTTTTTTTTTTTGTTTTTTTTTTGAGCTTCATAAGGTCTGTGAGATGTTTCTTGGGTATTCAGAGCTTTCTAGGGCTAGTATCCAATCATCAGTGACTGCATACCACTTGTGTTCTTTTCTGACTGGGTTACCTCACTAAGGATGATATTCTCTAGTTTCATTCATTTGCCTAGAAATTTTGTAAAGTTATTGTTTTTAATAGCTGAGTAGTACTCCATTGTGTAAATGTGCCATACTTACTGTATTCATTCCTCTGTTGAATGATATTTGGGTTATTTAAAACTTCTGGCTATGATAAATAAGGCTGCAATGTACATGCTGGAGCATGTGTCTTTATTATGTTTGAGCATCTTTGCAGTATATGCCTAGAAGTGGCATAGCTGGGTCCTCAGGTAATATTATGTCCAATCTTCTAAGGAACTACCAGACCTATTTCCAGAGTGGTTGTATCAGCTTAAAACCCCACGAACAATGGAGGAGTGTACCGGTTTCTCAGCATTCTCGCCAACATCTGCTGTCATCTGAGTTTTTGTTCTTAGCCATTCTGACTGGTGTGACGTGAAATTTCAGTGTTGTTTTGGTTTTCAATTCCCTGATGACTAAGGATATTGAACATTTCTTTGTTTAGCTTTGTACCCCATTTTTTAATAGGATTCTTTGATTATCTGGTGTCTAACTTCTTTAGTTCTTTGTATATATTGGATATGAGATGTGAGATTGGTAAAGATCTTTATCCAGTCCATTGACTGCCATTTTATTTTCTTGAAAGTGTCCTTAGTCTTACATAAACTTTGAATTTTATGAGGTCACATTTATCGATTCTTCATCTTAAAGAATAAGCAATTGGTGTTCTGTTCAAGAAATTTTTCCCTGTGTCTATATGTAATCAGCTTTCTCCCAGTTTTTCTTCTAATAGTTTCAGTGTATCTGGTTTTATTTGGAGATCTTTGATCCACTTGCAGTTGAACTATGTACAAGGAGAAAAGAAAGGATTGATTTGCATTTTTCTGCACGCTAACTGCCAGTTGAACCACCACCATTTGTTGAAGATGCTGACCTTTTTTCATTGAAAGTTTCTAGTTCCTTTGTGAAAGATCAAGTGACCATAAGTGTGAGGATACATTTATGGGTCTTCAATTCTTTTCCATTGAACTACTTGCTTATCTCTGTAACAATACTATGAAATTTTTAACATCATTGCTTTGTAATATAGGTTGAGGTCAGGAATGGTGATTATTAATTATTTTGAAATTAATGGTAAAATTGATTATTTTGAAATTAATGGTGAATTAATGATGAAATTAATTATTTTACTAATTAAAATAGGAAGGTTCTGATCAAGTCACCTGAGTACAGGACTAAGCAGCTCTTTTGTGAAAATACAAAGGACTGCAGGACAATCTACATTTCCCTCTTTTCATCCAGGTAAAAGGCTCTTTTCCCTCTACTATATAATGAGTACAACTCTTACCATCTACAGTTCATGAAGTATAAGTCAGCCTTAACACCTATCTATCAATTTTATCTATTAAATAAAGCACTTTCCCTAAATGACTACAATTCTACACCTGACTTATATCTTGGTTTTAGATTGTATCTCATCTGAACCACCTTTTTAGATCTATACTAACTTTCTCAATGCTAAACATCTTCAATCATATCAGAAACCACAGAATGATTAATATTACCTGCTATATGAGAAGCACAAAACATAGCTTCCAAAACTGGCCAACTTATAGAGACTGCTGATCACTTGGACAGTATGTCATCTTTCCAAACATTGGAGCATTCTGGCCCAGGAGCATATCTGACACAGCTTTGTAATACAAAATTTTGAAGGGCTGGTAATTTTGGCTTGGCATATTGTCAGTTGACTATTTTGCATGAAGTGTCCATTTCTGGACAGTATTGCCTCTAAATAAATGATGCAAATCTTGCCTAGTGACTATCTCAACACAACTGGAGCAAATCTAAATTTACACAATATCTGACCTCAAAACCAGCATTACAACGAATTGTAGGTGGAAAACCCAATACAATGAGAGGAACTATATCCTAGTAAAAACAAGAAAACTCCTAAGCATAAAATCCAAAAGAAGGAAAAGACACAGACACAACTCTACCTACAAAAGCAATAATAGCAGGAAGCAGAAACCACTATTACTTGATATCTATTAACATAAATGGTCTCAACTCCCCAATAAAGAAACATAGGCTATCAGACTGGATACAGAAACAAAATCCAGCATTTTGTTGCATACAGGAAACTCATCTCAGAGACAAAGACAGACATTATCTCAGAGTAAAAAGTTTGGAAAAAAAACTTCCAAGCAAACAGCCCCAAGAATCAAGTTAGAGTGTCTATTCTAATATCGAATAAAGTAAATTTCCAACCAAAAGTTATCAAAAAAAATAAAGAAGGACACTCTTTTACTCATTACAGGGGAAATCTGTAAGGTGTAACTCTCAAACTTTAACATATATGCTTCAAATACAAAAGCAACCACATTCATAAAAGAAACCCTACTAAAGCTCAAAAAATGCATTTCACCCCAAACAATAATAGTGGGCAACTTTAACACCCCACTCTCACCAATGGACAGAACATGGAAACAGAAATTGGACAAGGCCACTGTAAAACTAGCAGAGACTATGAACCAACTGGAATTGATAGTTATCTATAAAACATATCACCCGAAAGTAAAATAATACACTTTCTTCTCAGCACCCCATGGCACCTTCTCGAAATTTGACGACATAATTGGACACAGAATGATCCTCAATTGATATAAGAAGATTGAAATATTTCCATGCATCCTCTCAGATCACCATGGTCTAAGGCTGGTCTTTAACAACAACAAAGATAACAAAAATCCTACATACACATGAAAACTAAACAATGCTCTGTTAAATGATAGCAGGGTCAAAGAAGAAATAAAAAAAGAAATTAAGGATTTTCTAGAATTTACTGAACATGTAAACACAACATACCCAACCTTATGGGATGCAATAAAAGCAGTTCTGCGAGGAAAACTCATAGTCCTGAGTGCTTCCAAAAAGAAACTGGAGAGAGCATACATCAGAAACTTGACAGCACAGCTCAAAGCTCTAGACCAAAAGGAAGCAGATACACCCAAAAGGAGTAGACGGTAAGAAATAATGAAAATTAGAAATAGACCAAATAGAAACAAAAGGAACCATCCAAAGAATCGACAAAACCAAGAGCTGGTTCTTTGAGAAAATCAACCAGACTGATAAACCCCTAGCCAGACTAACTAGAGAGCAAAGAGAGAGTATACAAATTAACAAAATCAGAAAGGAAAGTGGAGACATAACAACTGAAACTGAGGAAATTCAAAAAATCATCAGATCCTCCTACAAAAGCCTATACTCCAGAAAGTTGGAAAATCTGGAGGAAATGGATGAATTCCTAGACAGATACAAGATCCCACAGTTTAACCAGGACCAGCTAAACCATTTAAATAATCCCATAACACCTAAAGAAATAGAAGTCATCACAAGCCTCCAAACCAAAAATGCCCAGGTCCAGATGGGTTCAGTGCAGAATTTTATCAGACATGTATTGCGGACATAACACCAATACTGTCCAAATTTTCCACAAGATAGAATCAGATGGAATACTACCTAACTCATTTTTTGAGGCTTAAATAACCCTCATTCCTAAACCACACATAGACCCTACAAGGAAAGAGAACTTCAGACCAATCTCACTTATGAACATTGATGCAAAAATATTCAACAAAATCCTTGAAAACCAAATCCAAGAACACATCAAAGTGATCATTCACCATGACCAAGTAGGCTTCATTGCTGCGATGCAGGGATGGTTTAATATAAGGAAATCCATCAATGTAATCCACCATATAAACAAACATAAGGAACAAAATCACATAATCATCTCACTAGATGCTGAGAAAGCATTTGATAAAATTCAACATGCCTTTATGTTAGAAGTCCAGGAAAGAACAGGAATCCAAGGTCCACACCTAAACATAATAAAAGCAATATACAGCAAACCAACAGCCAACATCTAACTTAACAGTGGGAAACATGAAGCAATCCCACTAAAATCAGGGACTCGAGAAGGCTGCCCACTATTGCCCTACATATTCAACATAGTACTGGAAGTCCTGGCTGGAGCAATTAGACAGCAAAAGAAGATCAAAGAAAGGAAAGAGTAAAAACAACACTCTTTGCAGATGACATGATAGTGTACTTAAGTGACCCCACAAATTCGACCAGAGAACACCTACAGTTGATAAACAAGTTCAGCAAAGTGGCTGGATATAATATTATCTCTAACAAATCAGTAGCCTTCCTACATTCAAAGGAGAAACATGTGGAGAAAGAAATTAGGGAAAAGATACCCTTCACAATAGTCACAGAAACTATGAAATACCTTGGTGTGACTCTAACTATGGAAGTGAAGGATCTGTATTACAAGAATTTTAAACCTCTAAAGAAGGAAATCAAGGAAGATCTCAGGAAATGGAAAGATCTCCCATGCTAATGGATTGGAAGGATCAACAATTTAAAAATGGCCATCCTACCTAAAGCAATCTACAGATTCAATGCAATCCCCATCAAAATTCCAACCCAGTTCTTCATGATTTGGAATGAATAATGTGCAATTTTATCTGGAATAACAAAAGACCTACAATAGCAAAATTTTTCCTCAACAACAAGAAAACATCAACGGGAATCACTATCCATGACCTCATGCTATATTATAAGGCAATTGTGCAGAAAACTGCATGGTACTTTTACAGAAATACTCACTTGGATCACTGGAATAGAATAGAAAATCCAGAAATGAGCCCTAACATATATGGTCACCTGATTTTTGACAAAGAAGCTGTAAACATTCAATGGTAAAAGGACAGCCTATTCAACAAATGGTGCTGGTCCAACTAGCACTCATCATGCAAAAGAATGAAAATAGACCCTTTCTTATCTCAAGTGTAAGTGGATCAAAGATCTCCACATTAAACCAGATACACTGAAACTATTAGATGAGAAAGTAGCGAAAACCTTAGAACACATAAGCACAAGAGAAAATTTTCTGAACAAAACACCAATGGCTCAAGCTCTATGGTCAAAGATTAACAAATGGGACTTAATGAGATTGCAAAGTTTCTGTAAGGCTAAGTACATTGTCAGGAAAACAAAATGGCAACCAACAGAATGCGAAAAGATCTTTACCAACTCCACATAAGATAGAGGCATAATATCCAATGTATACAAATAACTCAAAAAGCTAGACACCAGAGAATCAAATAACCCTATTAAAAATGGGGAACAGAGCTAAACAAAACGTTCTCAATTGAGGAATATCGAATGGCTGAGAAACATCTAAGGAAGTTCTTGACATCCTTAGCCATCAGGGAAATGGAAATCAAAACAAACCTGAGATTCCACCTCACACCAGTCAGACTGGCCAAGATCTAAAACTCTGAACAGCAGATTCTGGCGAAGTTGCGGAGAAAGAGGAACACATCTCCAGTGTTGGTGGGGTTGTAAACTGATACAACCACTCTGGAAATCAGCCTGGCACTTTCTCAAAAAATTGGACATAGTACTACCTGAAGATCCAGCTATTCCACTTCTGGGCATATACCCCAGAGACACTCCAATATACAACAAAGATATATGCACCACAATGTTCATAGCAGCTCTATTTATAATAGCCAGAAGCTGGAAAGAACCCAGATGTTTCAGTAGATGAATGGATACAAACATTATTGTACATTTACACAATGGAATACTACTCAGCCACCAGAAACAATGACTTAACCAAATCCTTAAGAAAATGGTTGCATCTAGAGAATATCATCCTGAGTGAGATAACCCAGTCACCAAAGAACAGACATAATATACAGTCACTGATATTGGGATGCTAACGCCAGAGGCTCGGACTGCCCCAGAAACAACTCACAGACTGTGTGAAGTTCAAGAAAAAAAAAAAAAAAAAAAAAAAAAAAAGAAAAAACAAAGCAAAACAAAAAAAAAAGGTCATGCTTAATCCTTACACACCAAGAAAACTTTGACTAATTACGGGTTAACTCCTGTTTTACATGTACTTTTTGCTCATTGTAGCTAGTAAGAACTTAATGCAGAGTATCAAACCTTTAAAAGAAAAAGAAAAAAAAATCCAAGCACTGACACAATTATATTTGTATACATTTATGCAAAATTGTTTAACTTTTTTTTCTTTATCTTTGTTTTTTAAAATAAATTAAAAAAAAAAAGACTAAGCTGTCAATAGGTGCTTGCTGATAGGAGCCTGAATTTAATGTCTCCTGAGAGGCTTTGCCAGAGCCTTACTGATACAGATGAGGATGCTAGCAGCTAACCATTGGATCGAGTATTGGGACCCCAAAGGAGAAGTTAAAGAAAGGACTGAAGGAGGTAAAGCGGCTTGGAACCCCATAGGAAGAACAACAGTAACAACCAGCCAGACCCCTCAGAGCAACCAAGGACTAAACCACCAACCAAAGAGCACACGTGTAGAGACCCATGATTCCAACTGCATATGTAATAGAGGACGGCATTGTCTGGCATCAACATGAGAAGTGCTTAGTCCTGTGAAGGCTTGTTTTGCCAGTATAGGGGAATGTCAGAGTAGTAAGGTGGGATTGCATGGGTGAGAAGGGGAGCCTTTTTATAGAAGTAGATGGAGAGGTAATAAGAGGGGAAACCAGGAAAGTAGATTACCTTTGAAATTTAAGTACATAAAATATCCAAAAATAAAAAAAGGAAAAAGAAAAGACAAAAAAAAAATATCCAATATATACTACTTACAACAAACTACTCTGTGATGGGAGATGACATTAATGTGTTTTTGCAGGGGATTCTGGTTCAATTTGTAGTACCTACAATATTGATAACACCCATAAAATAGCTCCAGAAAACTCCATATACTTTTCTAATCACCAGAGAACCAGGCATGCAAGTATGCTCAAATGTAAATACTCATATTAAATATTTATATTGCTTGAAATAATAAATATATAATAAAATATAATCATGAAGAAATATAAAGTTTAAATAAATTTTAGAGAAGAAATATAAAATATTTTCAACACAAGTTTTAATATCTGTGATTGTTAGAGATCTTTAGTGATTCTATATGTGATTCTGAATTGTTATTTTTTTCTAAATCTGTGAATAATATCATTAAAATAGCAAAATTAACAGCAAGGGATAGAACAGAAAATACACAAATTTTTACATATTAAAAATTATATTTTGGAATCAAATGCTGCCACTGAGAAATCATGGGTGAAATGACAATATACTTAGAGGCAAATAAAATGAAATTATAACATTTCATCTACTCTGGAACACAGATACAGTGCCCTAAGAGCAACATTTATAGCAGTGTTTACTCACATTAAGAAATTAGAATAATCTCAAAAGCATAGCCTGGAACTGTATGTTAAGACTCTTAGGAAACAAAAATATTGAATAAGATTGCAAAAAATTTAGTATGCTAGGAAAAATAAGAATAGTACATAGAATAATACATAGGATCAACCAACCTAAGAGCCCTTTAAAGAGTTACAAGACTGAAAAGCTTTTGCCCACATTAGCCAAATGAAAGAATAAGCAAATCCAAATAAAACAGGAGACCAAAACACTTGTCCATGATGGAAACTGCATGCAAACCACAGTTTACTTCAGACAGTATGACCATTTTTACAATGAAAATTAAGCTAATGTAGGAGCCTTGGCAGTGTCTCCAACTTCTGTTAATCTCTATAATTATTCAATGACTAAATATTTTTCTTATGTTTTATTTCACTTTCTCATTGAGATATATTCCAACATACTTTATGGCCTAATATGTGTTCAGTTTTAGAGACTGTTTAATATCTGCTGATAAGAATGTATATTCTTTATCGCAGTGAATGTGTTCTGTATAATACCCAAGTTCAGTAGCTCTTTTGTATAATTTAGCTCTGATATTTCCTGGAAGATTTTTATCTTAGAAAATGTATCTAGATATGACAAAGAATTTAGGTTATAAATAATTATCTTGTTAAAAGAACTACTTCATGACATACAAATATATAGAAGATAGATAAATATAGAAGATAGATAAAATTATATTTGTTATGTATGAAAATCCACTCAGTATAAGGAGATATGACTTTATTTAACCATTTCATCATATAAACATAATAAAATTTAATTGCAATATAGACATTTGTAAGGTTCTCTACAAATAAGCTAACAAAGAAAGAAAGTATGTGGTGTCTCATACAGAAGTCATATCCTTGTTGATATCAAGGCAATACATGACTGGAGAGTAGATAGTGGGTGAGAACAAAATTTTGGTAAATCAGAAGAGGAGGAGAAATTAGGAGATTCACAATGGAGGCAGCAGAGAAGGATGGTTCAGTTCAAGGTGAATTAGATTGATTTTATATTGTTTAGGTAGGTGTTTTAGATCTTTATTAATAGGCAGTACGTTTATTGTTTAGATGTAGTGTGGATTGAGAATTTCACATATAAATTTGTTTTATAATTACTGATTGTTGAATCATGATTTTACCAGGCTGTGGAGAAGAGAGTTTGAAAGCAATGGCTCATAGGCAGCTGGAGTCAGCAGTTCCAGCTCTGTTGCCCTTGAGAGGTGAGGGCACTCAGAGCATGTGGAACAAGATGTGTCTAGGTGTTGGGCTCGGTAAATAACGATCTTATGGGACTGTTATCAGCTCCACACTGTACTGGCTCCCAGAGTGAGATGTCCTGTGGAGTCTCACTTCACTGGACCAATATCAACAGAGCTATTTAGTAATTTTCTAGTCTGTATTTAATAATTACTGCAACAATAACCAAGCCTGACCCTTAAGATTTTATTTTGATTTTATATGTATAATGTCAACCAGATTTCTGAAATAAAAATTGGTATAGTTTATATGCAGGTGAGAAAGTCTAAAAAGTGTCTTTACTGGTTTCTCTTCCATATACATATCGGAAATGCTTCAGACACACAACTGAACTGAACAAATATAACAAAGAACAAAGATTATCAACATTTTTAATAATTATGTAGGAAATGGTATAAAACATGATTCACAGAGATTATTTTGATTTAAATGCTATATTTATCACGTTGCAAGGAAACAGACCTGTGAACATCAGAGAACACTAATTTGATTTGGATACACTACAAAAATGTTAATGAGTTTGGAGATTGGAATCAGTTTATGTCTGGAAGGCTCATTAAAAGTCATTTGTTACTTTTTCTACTAATGAATTATATTAATAGCAATCATCAGATATCCTACAGTGCTGTGATCAAGGAATACTCATTTTGTTTCCTAAAAAAATCATTTAAGAGAGAGCAATAGATCAAAATGTTCATTTTGATGCAAAAATATGTTTTTAATATGTTGATGCTCATACACTTAAAGGATTGCACAGCATTTCATGAAGTAAGAAATGAAAATAAAGCAAAAATAACATGCTTCATTACCTGCAGACTGACTCTCTGGGATTTCCTATAAAATCATCAAAAAAATCACATAAGTAGAAATTTGTCACTTTGATATTTACTTTTCTACTTCCAAATTTGACCTTAATAAAAATTTTCATCTCCAAATATAAAACAATAGAATAGAGAAAGCTGAATAGTTTTAAAATGTAAAATACAATCTGACTAATTAGCTAATTTTCATACTCATACAGTAGCACACCACATATAGAAATAACTAACTGTGTGGTATACTGTCTCAATATGATAGAAGGTAGATTCATCACAGAAGAAGGAACCTCAGTTGAGCAAATGCCTCCATGAGATTCAGTTCTAAGTCATTTCTCAATTAATGATTAATGAGGGAGGGCTCATTCCTTTATGGATGGTTTCATCTTTGTGCAGACTGTTCTAGTTGTATTAGAAAGGTTGGTTATGCCAAGGGAAGCATCCCTCCTTGTCCTCTGCATCAGTTCCTGCCTAGAAGTTGCTGTCCTGTTTGAATTTATGACTTTAATTCCTTCAATAATTAATGGCAATGTGTTTGTGCAAGCCAAATACCCTTTCCTTCTCAAATTACTTGTTTAGTCATGGTGTTCTGAAAACAGAAACCTAACTAATACAAGTTGGTACTAATTTAGCATGGACATTTTGTGACATAACAGTGTTTTGGGGGAGGACTGTGAAAGAACTTTGGAATGCTGGACTTAAAGGAAGCCTTTAGTATTAAAAATATCAGTGGGATATTCTGTAGGAGTTTGGAAGATAATGTTGATAGCAGTGTAAAAGATGCAATTCTGCCTTGGGATGATTTAGAAGTTTGTTTAAGGATTCAATCAGGGCTATTTGCTATATTAGTTGATGTAAGATTCTGTGGTTCTGGTTAGCTGGGACTTAAGCATCTGTGATTTACAAGATACAAGAACTACTGAAATGAAGTCTTTGCTGGAATACTTGATGCTGGTTGTCTGGAGCTGAAAATTTAGTGCTGAATAAAGAGAGGTGAGCATCAAAAAGGTGAAATCTTGGAACCATTTTCTAAGTGTCAGCACAAAGAAACTGTGGTCCTGAGGTGATCCCATATTTGTACCTCACATTGGCTATTAGACATTGTAATATATAGCAATCATCCAGGTCATACTTGTTTTGGAGGCATGTACAGTATCTTTGAGAACATAAGAGGCTTGGCTTTGTGAGAAACCAGGAGAAGCCATTGGTGAAGGTACAGACTTAGTAGCTGTTGAAGCCCAGGATTGAAGGGTTTATGCAAAGAAGTGGAGGTTGGGTAAAATGAAAAGAGCCCATGAGAGGCTATTGGTGAATGCACAGCCCAGTTGCAACAAAAGGCCTCAGAATTTTTGAAGATTCCAGTACTATAGCAACAGCAGTTGAATTAAGCCAGGCAGAGCCTAGAAAACACACTGTGTGGGACACAGCCCTGGATATCTAAGTTCAGAACCAGGTTCCATTTGAATATTAAAAAACATACTCTACAAAATTTTCTTCTGACTGCACACACTAATGTGAAGTGGCATCTGTACTCACACATATACTACTACTTCTACTAGTAGTGGTAGTTTAAGAGAAAAGAATGGATTATAAAGAGAATGCATAGAGCTAATAATAGTTATATATATATTAATACTGACATTGGGATTAATAGCTTTGCTACCCAATATTGGCTAGCCTACATTTCCTCCAAAGTACTTAAGTTTTCACTCTTGAAACTGGTTGCATTTTTTAAAACTTTCTTTATATCTGAAAACAGACATTTATATATCTCTATAAGAATGTGAGTACATATATTCTATCTATCTATCTATCTATCTATCTATCTATCTATCTATCTGTCTGTCTGTCTGTCTATTTACCTATCTCATTGGAGATAAATGTAAATTACATACTACCATATGGACTAGGGAGGTGGTTAAGCAGTTAAGAGCACATGCTGCTCTTTTATTTCAGTGAAAAGGTGCATGAATTCCAATATGGTAGTTAAGAGCCAACTGTAATCCAGTTCCAGGCAATACAATGATTACTTCTGACCTCCTAAGCCACTGAACACACATGATTCACTCACAGACATTCAACCTAAACACACAGACACATAAAGTAAATAGAAACAAAATGAAAACACTAGTAATAATAGCAGAACATGTGACAGAGGCATCTTAGTAAGTATTATTGTTGTGCCAAAATGCAAATAAGAAAATAATTATTTGGCTCGCAGGCTTCATTCAGTTCATTGTGACACAAAGGCTGATGGCTTCATAGGGGCAGGAGTTTGTACCTAGGACTCAGTACCTCCCATCTTGGCAAAACCATTATATTAAGAAGACATGTGGTAGTAAAGGAGGACAAGACCTCAAGACCCGCTTTTAGTTATTTCAATGACTCTTCTCCTGATTTTCCACATTTTGAGATCGCACCACTGGCTGGCACAATCCTGTGAGATATGTCTAATGTTCAGACCACAACAGAAAGTGATTTTAAAAATTCTGGAAAAAAATTCAATAATATTCATTAATCTGATTTTGTGAATGAATCTGGAGCTGGCCAAATTGCTATAAGGAACAGTTACATTCATTGTTCACAGAGAGTACAAAAGTAACAAAATATGTATTTATCAATGGGTAGATGAATTTAAAAATTAGAGAATTGAGCCCTATTATTTATTTATTTATTTATTTATTTATTATTTTTATTTATTTATTTTTAATTTAAATTAGTTCCCATTGTGGATTTACTTACTGGGCTTAGAAATTGAAAGGAAAGTCTACAGAATATTAGTGTGTCATGGGCTGCCAAAGATTAGCAAATTATTGTAGGTTTTTGTCACTGTGGAAATCCTTGACATTCTTCTAGCAGTCTCCAAAGCCCTTCAGTGGTTTTTCTTTACAAGTTGATGCCATTCAGCTCTCTCTTGTTTCTGACTTACTTTCCCAATTTTCCTCTCACAAACATGTGTCTCCAATGAAAACTAGATAATTGAAAACAATCAATTTACCTGTTCATCTTTCATAGTTCTGAATGCCTTTTTATTTTTATTGGATATTTTCTTTACTTACATTTCACATGTTATCCCCTTTCTTAATTTTTTTCTCCAGAATCCCCCTATCCCATCCACCTTTGTCCTGCCTCTGTGAAAGTGCTCCCCCCACCTACCTACTCTCTTTCAACCACCCATTGCCTCCCACTTCCCAGGTCTGGCATTCTACTGCACTGGGGCATCCAGCCCTCAAAGGATCGAGGGCCTCTCCTCCCATTGATGCCTGGTAAGGCTATCCTCTGTTATATATGCAGCTGGAGCTATGAGTCCCTCCATACCCAATCACTAAATTCAGACAATATTGCAGATGCCAAGAAGTACATGCTGATGGGAGCCTGACATAGCTGTCTCTTTAGAATATCTGCCAGAAATTAACAAACACAAAGGTGGATGCTCTCAGCCAAACCTTGGAGTGAGCTCTTTTAAAATAAAAAAAGATTCTACATAGATTTTATAGGTGAATTTGGGGTGAGAGGCCTACTTCGCTAAGCTAAGTGACCCAGTGTTGGAAGCCCTTTGTGCTGCACCCAAAGATGGCACTGGTTTCCTGCCGATGATTCAGCAAACAGAGCTGTTGTCCAGCCCAAGGGACATAGTGCGCATGTACCATGCACATCACAGCCCGCTCTAGGGGTATGCTAATGAGATACTGGAGGGCGCACCAATCAGGTAGCGACACGAGTCTCCTGGGCATTTATAAGCAGTGCATTTTTCTTCCACGTGGTCCCCTGCTCAGTACAGTACAAAAAAGGTTGTTCACAAAAGAATCCTGTTGTCAAGCATTGTGCTTGCTGGCGAGAAGTAGGGTGTGTGACAACCCAGAAACAAATGCATTATCATGCTAATATCTGTAGTCAAAGCCTACTAAACACATAGAAGTAAGAACAGAATGACTGTCACAAATGCCAAAGGAATAGGATATTAGATACTTCTCAGTTATGAATCACTTTCTTCTGGACTCTTCTTTTATTAGTTAGGTAGAAGGACTGAGCTTCAGAGTTCTATTCTACACCATCATGACTAAAGTTGGCACCAATTATCTTCTTGCAAAAGTCAGTCAGAAATGTTCCCACTGCTAAAACTGGAAACTAACTAAATTGTGTGTATAGTCATTGATTACCTGTTGTTCAAAAGACATAAAACCTACTTCGATAAGATAAATAATTTAAAGAGATATCCCATACATCATAGTGATTATAATGAATAAAATTACATTGTAAACTTGAAAACTATTCAAGAGTAGATGATGCTTTTATTAAAGTACTTGATGTGGCACAACATATGAGACATAGGATGAGACATAAGTTTATGTAAATTTTTAGTGTACTTGTTTTAACTTTATGTTTATGAGTAATATTCTAAAGTTATAGATGTGCATTGCAAGCATGCCTGCTACCTGTGGAAGCCAGGAATGTGAGAACCCTGGAAATAGAGTTACAGATGGCTGTGAACTGCCATCTGAGTGCTGTGGATGAAATATAAGTCCTCTGGAATAGCAGCTTGTGTTCTTATCAGCTTAATGACTTCTTTTGTCCAGTATATATGTTAATTTTTATTTGTTTTAAAAATGAAGAAAAATAAATGACTTATATTTAAATTAGCAGGTAGTGAGTGGAAGAATGGATCTGGAACTTCCTGCAGTGCCCTACTGGTGCAGATTTGAAATTTTCCTTTGACTTGGCAGACCCCCAAGAACCTCAACTGCACAGATTGTGTTGACTTGGTCTGAGCCAAAACTCACAGTAAACAGGTTTTACTCCAGACAACGCGTTGACAGGAATCAGCAGCAATATTTCAATATCACAACTGACTGAGCCAGTAATGCCAGTTGAGGCAAATGCAAAGCACTTAAAAGGAGCATCAGAAGATATTGTCCAGAGAGGGTTAGTAAACCTCTGCAGTGTTCCTGAAGAACAGCAAAGAGAAGTGTATACATGGGTCTGTGCATGCTTAGGAAGACCCAAAAACTTCCTAACATTTTTTTTTTGGTCAGGTGTCCATCAAAATCCCAGTCAGCAGTAAGCTTATGCCTTGACAGGGACATATGACTTCTCAGGTGATGGACATTTAAGGACATTTTCCCACTTAGCTACATATGTAACAAATCAATTCATCAGTAGAGAAAACACTTCATGCTAGTTTAAAAATTTACTAAGGCAAATAAATGCTAATGGCAAGTAATATCTAACCTCTAAGGAACTGAAAATCCTAGTTTTTATATTAGCCATATTGTCTGGGTCTATTCTTCCATTTGGAAAAATCTTAAGACATAATTATGAATCAGAAAATTAATAAATATCCTCAGGAAAATAAGTTAAAAGAGATGGCTATGGAAAATCTAGATTCGTCTTTATTTTCAAGGATTTGTACTGGGTGTTCAGTGCTTGCTACAAGGGACTATAGTGATTTCTCAGCCCATACTGATCATGCAGAGAATCACAGCATCGCCTCCATCATCCATATTGTGCAGCTAAAAAAAATCACATGTGACATCAGCTGAATCGCATTTGATACCCTCTTCCAGGCACCAGCAACACCCACACACATGCACACAAATAATGAAATACTTTTGTAAAAAAAAAAAAAAAAAAAAAAAAAGGTAAACAAAACTCAAAGTAAGACTTAGTTACAAGTCCTATGTTAAAGTCTTACTAATGAACTTCTGGGGTGTTTGAAGAAATGTGACATTAAGAATGGAAAATTAGAATAAAGTGAGAAATTACAAAGAAAGCTAAAAGTATGAAGTGTGACAATGACAGCCATAGCCATTAAAGGTGATCATTCATAAGAATGTTTCAGGCTTAGAACTATGTTGCCAGAAGAATGTATCAGTAATACTTTGGGTAGATCACATGTGCTTAATGAGAGTGTGCAACAGTAACTTTAAAAGGGAAGAAGGTATTAAATTAGCCTTAGAGACAAACAGGGTAAGAGCATTATACAAATACTTGCATCATGCAAATTATTAATGCAAAAAATTAAGAAATGATAAAGAAACAAATATTTTGCCCAAACTTGCCAAATATAATGTGTGTGTTGTTACATTTCTTTGTACAAAGGATATAATGCTATAAGCAAAAGGACTCACTCAAACTCCCATTGCCTAAACACAAACAGAAATCTGGACCATCTCAATAAGAGAAGTAGTCAATTTACTCATGGTCAATAAGGAAGAATCTTCAGCTGCTGATTTCTTATAAGAGAGAGATCAGCAATATCATGTGTGCGTTCAAGGTCTGAAAAGATACTGCCAGCCAAGATTCCATGTCTACCATAATCATCCTTTAAGTATCAAAAGTAGATGAAATCATTTTGAAATAAGCACAACCCAAGTGAATTCTTTTCTTACAAATATGAACTGCATGAAACACTGGGGGGAAAAGAAAGCACTCAATCTGAAAAGAAAAGTGAGAAACTAATCAAATAAGCATAAAGAATGTATCTAAACTAACCAATCCCAGCACGGGCACAGCCAAAGAACATTGCTGTGTATCTTCCTGTCTTCTTTACTCTTCTCTTTGAATAGTAAATTCTGGTAGGTATGGAGAATCACTAAGACAATCCCAGCACTCAGGATGCTACAGCAAGGGTTTTATCATGTAAAACACTGGCCTTTGCTACAACAGTGAGTTGTAAATAAGGTTTACTATAAAGCAAGGTCTGACTTATAAACTTAAATACTTAAATAATAAATAAATATTTCACAGAACTCAGGGAAATTTATGCTTGAAGTTGTACATTATAGGAAATACAGCAAAAATGAAGCCAATGTGAGGATAATTTTCTAAGAGAAAAGTTTCTATTATTGAAATGAAGCTTTTACTTGTCTCAAGTAGGTTGTTAAAATTAGTTCTCTAAGCAGTCACTAAGAAAATAGACATAATAACTATTTTAAGAGAAAACAAAAAAATTAAGATCACATTATAGAAATATTTACTGTTGACAAAGTTATCAAATGATAGATAGATGTTCTTTCAAATAATATCAACAACTTATACTTTAAGGAGGGCCTATGTAAGTTGATGTCAAGCCAATACATGATTGGATAATAAAGAGTGGGGCAGGGACAAAGATTTCTGTAAGAGAGGGGAGGAAGGAGGATAAACTATATGAAAGCAGACATAAATATTTCTGTCTTCCTATCTCTATATGGATACAGGTTGTCATGAATATTTTATAAGGGATAAAATTGTACACGATGATCTGACTTATCTAGGTGGGCAAAGTATATCATACCAATTGGATCAGAGTATTTTGGTGTGTTCTTTGATGTGGCTACTTAATTGAGTTCCAAAGTGGGTGTGGTGGTAGGACACATAAAACAGAGTTGGGATGTGCGTGTGCCAGGTGTGGCAACAAGCCATGAAGGGAAAGTGAGTGAAAGCTTCGCACTCACTGGTGTGGTCATGGATCACCCAGAGCAGACCACCTGGGAAAAGAAAGCCAGGGTTTGGGAATACCTGGGGGCACCATGATGCCACCAAGATAAAGATCCTCCTCAGTGCCATGTGGCCCAAATGGTGGCAGTGGTAGTGTGGGAGTGACTGCCTGGGTCAATGAGAGCTGGAGGCAGCACGGAGTGGTAGAGTTCAAGAACTGGTCTACCTTTTTAAATTTTAACACAACAGACTTAGCTAAGCCTACAAGATACTGTAGAGATACTGTGATATTACTATCTAAATGTATCTGCCCTTAATTATATGGATCCCAACAAGTCTACAGAACATATTAACAGAATGGAATACAGAATAAACAATTTCATCTCTTATGCAGGGACATTGACATTAGCATTTAATCATAGATAGAGAAGAAGATATATAGAAATAAAACAAGTAAGAGTTTTTTAACCAGTTAAGTCTAACACGCATTCTTAGGACACCCTTCTCAGCATGTGTGAAACACAAAATATTTTCCAAACTATTTACCTCATGGTCATTATAATTAAAGATTAATGAAAGTATATAAAAGTAGAGTATAAAGCTAAAACAAGTTTATAGGACATTTTTCACATCTTAAACCCTGAATTTCTAAATGAAAAAGCCAGAAACAAACAATTACATACATTTTCACACAGAGTAGTTAACAGTTTTAAGAACAGGTAGAAAAATTAAATGAGCTAACACAGAGTACATCAGAATAGGCAAGAGAACAGAAAATCAAAAATTATCAACAAAATTTAAATGTGAGAATAACAGAGGTGACCCAGTGAGTTAATGGACAGACATACATTCTGAAAAGCTGTGTTCCATGTTTGTGACCCATGTGGTAAAATAAGGAGAGCTCTAGAAAGAAAGGTTGTCATCTTGTCTTTACACAAATGCTTGCACACAATAAAAATAACAGAGGGAAATTCTTTGAGAACAATAAGAATGTTGAAAATTCGAGCTTACCATGAGCATGATAAAAGATATGATTCTGAATTCATTCTAAATAGAAATGAGGAAAAGATGATATTGTCATCTTCACAAATTTAAATCAGAATAAACATATAGTAAGAGGATTTCATGAAGCTAGATAATTAAATAATAGACAAGGATAAAATCTAGGGAAATACATTAAAGTTTTAAGACAATAAGTTATTAATCACAACAATTCAGGAAAAAAAATAAAGGCTTAACAATTTTTCCTAAGGATGGTCCTAATGTGTTCTGGCTTCAAATATAGGAGCCTGTAAGCACTGTGCCCAGGAGCTATAGACATTTGCCCCATGTGAGAAATTGGAAAGAAGAGAAGTATTAAATCATGCCTCAACTTTATATTAACCCATAAATGGTCTCTTATCAAAATGAGACATCATAGACTGTAAAAATATAACCACACACATACACACACACACACACACACACACACACACACA
This sequence comes from Micromys minutus, assembly GCF_963924665.1. NCBI lineage: Eukaryota > Metazoa > Chordata > Mammalia > Rodentia > Muridae > Micromys > Micromys minutus. Next base: position 7,714,428 of record NC_137953.1, read on the forward strand.
CACACATGCTCAGACACACAATAAAAAATGGCACAAAGTGAAGAATACAACTTTTTGCAATATAAATCCAAGCTTAAAGTTATTTATATACCCAGACCATTTGAGATTTACAACATAAATTTAGAATTGGTTCAATTTTGTCAGATAATATTGATTTTAATAGAGTAAAAAGAAGAAGAATATGGTCTTATCAAGGTATATAGGATAGTTATTTGACAAAATTTGGCTTTCAGAAAAAAAATTAAATAAGCAATAAGCATGAAAAGATTTTGTTACATTGATATTGAGGATTTTTAGAACTTCACATCTAACTGGATAGTTAGTATGCAGTTAACATAAAGAGATAAAACAATTTCACATGCCAAAGTTAGGATCAATAATGAGTATCCACAGTTTCCAAATATATTCTGACTTATACTAGAGGTTCTACCCAAAGGTATTGAGTGGGAAAATAAAAAACAAATTCACCTAGATTAAAGCTTAGCTTGTGTTTTGTAAGTATGTATTCACAGACAACTCACATAATTTTTAAGCTCTTTGCATGTATGGGATATCAGAACTAAGCAATCAGAGTAGCAAGACTTCAGTATACAAAATTAACCAAGCATCTCAATATAAGAGCAAGCAGCAATTCAAATTTAAATTAAGAAAACATCTTTGCTTATAAAAATACGAACATGAAACATTTAAATAGTAATTACACTAATGCCTATAAGGCCTGTTACTGTAAACTAAAAACATCATTGAATGAATTTAGACTGAATAAATGAAAACACATCTCAAATTTGGATCCTATGACCTAATACTGTTAAAAAGCCTCATTAAGAGGCTGAGGAGAAAGCTCAATGGTTGTTTCGACTCAAGCCCCAAGAACTAACTTCACATCCAAGGACACATAAAAGCTAATTACAGCAGCATATATTTATAACCTCAGAGTGGTGGGATTGTGTCAGAGTGAGACATTCATCCAGTCTAGATGGGTGAGCTTCAGCTCAGTGAGAGGCTCCGCAACAACGAACTATGCTTGAGAACCATCAAGGCCAATCAACATCAACCTCTCGTCTCTGGCCTCGACATGTAAGCCCACAAATATGTATATGCTTATATAAACTTGTAAAACACATACATATGTCCTTGAAATGTACAACACCAATAAATAACCTCAGTTTGACTTACAGATTCAGTGCATTCATACAGGTTTCATCTGTTTTTTTTTTTAATAGTAATTGAGAGGAATGCTTTAAATTTTATATTCCAGAGATCCTGTATAGATAAAATGTCTGAAAAAATAAGGAGGTTTTAGGTATTTCAAAGTTATGAAGTACATTGTCTTGGCTAGTGTTGTTAGAATTCTCAATCTGTTGGCAAACAGTAAGAGAAATAATGCAATTCAAGTGATTTTTAAAACAAAAAAAAAACCCCAAAACAAAATGTTTACTGGCAAACTATAATTCATGGAAATAAAATAAAATATATTGAATGATATACAAAAGATTCAAAGGAAGACATTACTTTTGTATATGATGTATTGCATGATTCTGATAAATATGTAGGAAACAGTATTGAATTCTCAGAAGAATACAAAATGTATTGATTAGCTGATACAGGGAACATCTTGAAAGGATTTCCCAGAATGCACAAAACATAAGATGAAATACAATGGAAAAATGTAAATGTAAGGAGGCCGATTTTAAAATGAAGGTTATTAATGATTCTTTGAAAGTCACAAGAAAGGGAATAGAAATGGCAGCTGCAGTCAGAAGCAGCATGCTTTTGAATGGGGATGCAAAATTGTATCTTTTATAATTTATGAAGTGCCTATGTTCTCAACAACATAATCTAAAGACACTTTCACAAAAATATATGGAGAGAGAAGGCATTGTGTGGCTCTCCTGAGGTATGTGAACAAGCACCTTCTGACTAGACACTGGTAACAGAATAAAGCATTATTTCCATAAAGACCAGCTTGCTGATTCAAAGCTTGTAACAAGGTTACTCACTAAAGCATGGGTGACACAAAGTCAGCTAGATGTCTGCTGAGCCTTTGCCTCATGGTGACTCATAAAAGTGAGATGGAGTTCCCTTCACAACCTGTAGAGAGCACTATGGGAGAATCTTTCCATAGAAGCTGTCACACTATTTGTGACTGTGGGCTGGAAACATGAAGGTTAGAAGCTTGGAGAATCTGGGTTTTCATATGTGAAATATGTAGAAGGTCATCCTTAGAAAGCTACCAAAATGTAATTATCGAAGATAAAAATGGTCTTCATACATTAACTGATGAGATACTGGCTCTTTTTCCTAAAACTTGAATGGAGGCAAAGTTAAACAGCCTTGGCCCTGGTTTCTTAATTTTGCAAAATAAAACCCTGTGATCATTTTATGACAACTAAATAAACAGCTTTAATGAAAATAATATAGTAAATAAAGATCAGAAGAAAAATGCTGAGAATCAGATCAAAGGCACAGGTGAGAGCAGATGTCGGCAAGGATATGGAAAAAAAAGAACACTCCCCCATTGCTGGTGGGACAGTAAGCTGGTACAACCACTTTGGTCAATTTGGGAGTTCCTGAGAAAATTGGACCAAGCTATACCTCTCCTGAACATATACCCAAAAGAAGCTCCAATATCTAACAGAGACATATGCTCCACTATGTTTATAGCAATTAATTATTATTAATTCATAATAGCCAGAAGCAGGAAATAACCCAGATTTCCTTCAACAAAGGAATGAATACAAAAATTGTGGTACATTTATACAATGGAGTACTACTCAGCCATTAAAAACAGTGACTTCCCACATCTCCTGTGCAAACTGTAGCCCATCAGAAACACCATACACATATGCTAAAGGTACTAATTTATCCTCAGAGACCCTGAAGACATCCCCTCCCCATGATTTGTAGAAATTTGTTTTGTGTGCTGTGAGTGGTTAATGTAGTCTTGTCATTGTTAATGACTTGTCTGTGAATACTTTTATTTGTACAGTTTTTAATTAATTTATTTTTAGAGATCCTTTTCTTTTTCTGGAAGAGTTCAAAGCACACCAAAGAAATATATTATACATTTTGGCGGAAGATTGTCATTTATGATCCATGGTTTATTTAAGAAAAAAGAAAAGGAAAGAAAGTTGGGAAAACATAAAATATATTTTTAAGCTTACTTGAATGGACAAGGTAATGTGAAAACTCGAGACTCTTCCTGCACGTCCTTTTGCCTCGTGTTGATGAGATTATGTATAGTTTATAGAGATCTTAGTGCAAGGTGCTGTTCCGTGGACACCTTTTAATGCTGTCTTCAGATTGTTACAGTAAATACGAAACATGCAGACCCTCTTTTACAAAGAGAGACCTACAACTTGAATATAGGATAATCCTATATTTGAAAGGTTTATTTGATTTTTTCCCCCTGTTATTCACTTTCAAATAGAAAAGGTAAGGTGTGAACTTGGGTGGGATAACTTATGTACTGTAAACTTGTTAGGACAAAGTGCTCCTGGTGTATAATGAGTTGTTTTATTTATACAACTTTTTCAATGGTAGTTTGCACTATTTATCATGTGACAGGTTTATTTATTAAGAAACAAAGGAATATGTATTTTATGTATTTTGCCATGAGTAGGTTCACTCTGCAATGAATTTATTGGTTCCTGATACACTGAAAGTAAAACCCTAAGAAGTGTACCTCTGTTAGAAAGAATGGTGATGGACAAATGTAATAAAGGTATTCTTCCTATGTATTGCTACATTTAAAAAAAACAAAAAAAAAAAGAACAAAAAAAAAAAAAACAAAAAAAAAAAAAAAAAACAGTGACTTCATGAAATTCTCAGGCAAATGGATGGAACTAGAAAATATCCCAAGTGTGGTAAGCCAGTCCCTAAAGAACACACATGGTATGAACTCACTGATAAATATATATTAGACCAAAAGCTATCAATGTCCATGATACAACCCATAGACTATGTGTAGCTTATAGGGAAGGAAGATTAGAATGGATACTTCAGTTCTGAATTGGGGGGGACAGGATGATCATGAAGGTGAAGAGAGGGCAACTGGGGAGGGAGGGAGAAGGAGAAAACATGAGAAGCAGTATCAGGAAGTAGAGGAGATGTGAGAAAAGCACACATTGTCAGGAATTAAACAAAACTATGTAACAGGGCAGATGAGAAACTGGGGCTTGCAACTCAAGGGTCCCAGACACCAGGGAAATGTGAGGCACCCAGGACCCAATGGGGTTGACTTTAGCTGAAATGTGCTGAATAGGGGGGAGGGGTAGAATCAGTAGAGACCACCTTCAATAGATAGGCATGGCCTCTAGTGGAGGAATGGGGCCACCCACCCATCTCAGTTTTTAACCCGAAAATGTTCCTATCCAAAGGAAAAAAATAGGAACAAAAAAATGGAGCAGAGGCTTAAGGAATGGCCAACTGGAGCCTGCCTCACCTAGGGATCCATCATGTTTTCAGACACAAAACCCAGCACTGTTGCAGTGGTCAAGAGGCTTTTGCTGACAGGAACCTGATATGGTGGTTCCTTAGGAGGTCTGGCCAGCAACTGACCACTATAGATGTGGATGCTTGTATCCAACCATCACACTGAGCTCAGGGAATCTAATAAGGAAGCTAGCAGAAGGCTGAAGGAACAGAAGAGGATTGCAAACTCATTGGAAGAACAACATAGGCTGGCCTGACCACCCAGTTCTCTCAGACACTAGACCACCAACCAAGGAGTGTACCTGGAGGGATCCATGACTGAGGAAACATATGTAGGAAAGAATACAATGGAAGGGAAGGTCCCAGGGAGGTTTGATTCCCTAGCATAAGGGAGTGCTAGACTGGTAGTGCAGGAGATATTATGTAGGGGAGCTCTCTCATACACACAAAGGGTAGGAGGGAGGGCAGATGTGGGATGAGAAGGTTGGTGGTAACTGGGAAAGTGGGATATCATTCGAGATGTAAACAAATGGAATGATTTAAAAAATGTTAAAATATTTTCTAAAATTACATACTAAGGGAGGGAGAGAAGGGTCAATGGTCTTACAGAGCCCTCAAGGTTTTGTGTCCAGCACCCATGTTGATGCTTTCATAGTGACATTCTCTTCCACAGTCATGTGCAAAAATTTGCAAACACACACACACATACATCTAAAAATATCTCTAACAACAACAACAACAACAACAACAACAACAAAAAAACAGTTGTCTTCTAGCCAACTGGGAGAAAAATGAAAATCAATGTTTAGAAATGCAAAAAAGTTTATTAAAAATTTTTGACATTAAGACAGGGATTATAGTTACATGTTTTTAAAATGTTTGTCAAAAATGTTAAGGCAAATTATAATTAATATGATGAAATATATAATTGGCCATTAAAGTCAAACTAAATTGCAGTAGTTAGCTATGTACACTTCTCATGTGCTAGTTACAAACACCTTCCCTTTCTCACATTTACTATTTTTGCTTGTACTTATTCTATCTTACAAGAATTTCAATCAAGACATGTTATTTATAGATCCAGAAATTTGCTTGGCATGCTGAATTTGGGTTAAACGTGTTCTAATTTGTTATACCTCAAATAACCACTTATAAATCCTAGCATTGTGGATAGGTTTATTGAGCTTACAGTAGACATTGTTAGAAGTACAGTTGTATGGAGCACACTCACACATCTGCAAAGGCAATATAACAGCCACTCCCCCCTCTAGCACGTGCTTGTGGGCCCCTGCCCCGTGTGTGTGTGTGTGTGTGTGTGTGTGTGTGTGTGTGTGTGTGTGTGTGTGTGTTCATGCACACATATCTATGTTTACTATAAACCTGGCTACACAGAAGAACTTTCTTGGATGAAGGGAATACACAGCATAAAGAACAACTTCATGAAGTCTTTAGTGACTGATCTGCAGAACCCACTAAGAAAATGAATGATTTTTTCCAGAGGGGTTTGTTCAGAAACAGTAGTTTCTAAATAGACCAACTTTCTAATTATGATATCAGTTGTACTTAGGTAAGTAATTGTTAAGAATGAACTCACACTAGCTGAGTCAGTAGAAGTTGAGATTAATGCCTTCATTAGATTTGACTTGATGTATTCTTTTGTCAAGTTTCTGGAAGAAGAGGCAGGTATATGGATTGAAATGGAAATAAGAAAAGATGTTCTTTCTATGTGAGGTCATTTAAAAAATGCTTTGTTAAAGGGGACATCTGCAACCCTCTTTAATATGTTGATGATAAGCTGCATGACAAAGCAATCAATAATTAAGACTCAGAGTAGTGAACCATGCTTATTCCCAGAGACCCTTTTCTATGACATCAGCACTTCTAATTTTTCCTTCTTAGGATGAAGACCTGTGGGTTTCCTCTTGTGGCTTAATCTAGTTGGAACCAATGCCATGTGTAATCCAATGGCTGTGAACTAATGATGGGACACAGTGAATTGTTCTCCTGCAAGTCTGAATCCCATACTCTTTCTCTCAGCAGCAGACTTTCTTGTCCATCAGGTTCTTTCCTCAGCAGGAAATATCTGTATTATCAGGAGTCTCTTCATCAAGAAACTAAATAATCATTAAAGTTTCTTGGGTTAGATATTATTTTAGTAAATAAAGTTTAGAAAATGTTTTACTGGGGTCTTTGTTTTGGGGTAACATAAAGATGAGTTATTATAACTCAATAGTTAAATTACAAACATCAAAATTTAGAAAAACTCATCTGCCTTAAATAATTTAAAAGAATGAATCAACACTGCATCATTTACATATTTATAAAGGAAGGCAAGATTTAGTAAGATAAAGTTGCATGTCTACTAGTGTTTTGTACATATTTGTTTAGATCAATATTTTAATCGCGTTAGAAACTTTGCATAAGATTTCAAAATCTAATCTTTAAATCAATTAGAGAATTAATAATTGAAGCCTCTAAACTCAGTCATTTACAGTCATGGAAAGTTCAACAACTTCAAAACTGCTGTGGCATCTCATCAACATCATAGCTAGCAACATTCAGAATAGTGCTTTCTCTTGTAAATATCTGGCATCAAACCCGCAGAACTTCCTATCACAACTCATAAAATATTTGAGCTTTGTTTTCCTATTAAAGCTAAAGAAGTCTCCAGTCAATGATGAATTTTCATTTCCAAGGTGATTCTGCTCTCCAAGATGGCTGCTAACTGTTCACATATATATTATAAAAATTACACATAAAATTTTGATGATTATGTCATTCAAAAATTCTAAATTTCTTATAATATTAAAAGTTGTAAAATTTGAGAGTCAAAACTTACTTGTTTGAATGACCTTTGTCTATGCAAACATGGAGTTCTCCAAAGAAAAAAAATTGTTTTAGTTTTATAAAAATAAGAAAATTGTTAAATAATAATTCATATAATATGTTATATACATCATGCTCATGCACACATATATACTTCAAAATAAATTCATGACAAAAATAGTTATCTAAGAACTAATACTATCATAATACTCATGAGGAAGTCATAATACTATCTCCAGTGAAGGTGTTGATGGAAGGCAGTGATGAAGTATGCTTGCCCTGGACTTATCCCTAGGTGGCTTTCACAGGCATTGAGTTCATGTCATATTTTCTGTGGCAAATGTTCCCACAGGTTCCTCCCCACACACTCTGTGAACACCATCACTAATTCTGTTACCTATTATCTATCTGTTCCTCTTGGCTCTTTGTGGCTTTCCTTCAACTGAGTGATAGTCTCCAAGTTAGTAATTGATTTGGACAAGCTTCAGAGGATTGATTTCATCTTAGAATGACCAGGAAGGAAAGTCAGAGAGCTTCTGGCAGCAGCAAGTGATGAAAAAATTTTTTTATAATATCACATGAAATAAAAACAAACGAGAAAAAAGCTTGGGCAACATTCTAAACTTTCCAACACTGTTGTCCTGTACTAACCTATCCTTTTTTTTTTTTCTCTGATTCCACACATTTTCCTCCCCTTTTCCAATTCCCATCTCTGCTATGGGCATAAACTGTTAGAAAGGAGTAACAAAAAAGTCTTATTTGAAAAAAGAGCAAATATTGTTGCCATGACAGGAATTGATGCTGCTATATCTATAGACCTATTTCATTAACAAAAATATATAAATACCACATAAAGCCTAATGCTAAGTTGTATGTTAAATCTCCCTGTTTAAACAGATGATGTTTAGAGCCTAGAGAGATGGTACTATGGCAAAGAACACTAAGTAGTCTTCCAAAAGACAAGGTTTGGGTCTGAACATCCTCACAGCAATGTACAACAATCTAAAATTCCAGTTCTAGATGATTTCACGCCTTTTCTTTTTAACATTTATTTTAGTGTTTTTATTGATTTATTTATTTTAACAATATTATTATAGCTCACTAAATTTACATACTAATATATGATGAATACACTATTTTTTCTTTTTTTTTTCATAAGGACCAAGGCTTCCACATTTTGACCTTCCTTTTTTTTTTTTTTTTTTTTTTTTTTTTTTTTTTTTTTTTTTTTTTTTTTTTTGAGCATCATAAGGTCTGTGAGTTATTTCCTATATATTCAGAGCTTTCTGGGGTGAGTATCCAATTATCAGTGACTGCATACCATGTGTGTTCTTTTGTGTCTGGATTATCTCACTCTGGATGATATTCTCTAGTTTCATGCATTTGCCTAGGAATTTTGTAAAGTTTTTGTTTCTAATAGCTGAGTAATACTCCATTTTATAAATGTTTTCAGTAGCTGAGCAGTACTCTATTGTGTAAATGTACCAGAATATCTGTATCCATTCTTATGTTGAAGGACATCTGGGTTCTTTTCAGCTTCTGGCTATTATAAATAAGGCTGCTAAGAACATAATGGAGCATGTGTTCTTGAAATATATTGGAGCATCTTTTGGATATATGCCCAGAAGTGGAATAAATGGGTCATATGAAAGCAATAAGTATTCATGTGGTACATAGATATACATGTCATTAAAAGATCCTCCCCACAAAAACATAATAAAATTAAAAAAAATTAAGTGACATTTAAGTTTTTTTCTTGTAGATATGAGTTTCTAAATTTGTAAAACAAACAAACAAACAAACAAATAAAAACAAATCACACAAACCAAACAAAATAAACACACAAAGAAAAACACTCTTGATAGTGTGGAACTGATCTAAAGAGAGTCCTGGCACAAGCTGTATATTCACAGAGCCAAGATGGAAAGAAAAGCTAGGAGTTCCTCACACCATATTTATTTCAGAACAAAGTAAGAGCTAATTCAAGTAGGAATCTAAATATCAAACAATTGTGGGAGGTATGGGGCAGAGTAGCTGTGAAGCAGGATTAGAGTTGGTCTTCTAGCAGTAATCTGTAGCTGAGGATGACTTTGAATGTCTCATTAACTCATTTTACAACTGAACTTGTGATCTGCCACACAAACTTTTGACAACTTTGAACTTTACATTTCTCTCAATGAGTACATCTTCTATTCAGTTTAGGACATATGAAGGAACCAAGAAGGGTATGACAGACTTAAATTCTCAGGATTGTCTTTGAGTTCAGTTACCCAGTATATGATATATAATCAATAGGGTTTTGTGTCCAGTATAAAAGGAAAGTACTTTTGGTTTTGATTTTCTTTCCCAACAAATCTCAGTCTTCACTCTTCCAAGGTAAGGATGTATTTTTGTATTTACTCAAATTCAACATTTGTATGTAATGCTATGTTTTTCATTCTATTGTCCCACAAACTATGATGACAACTTGTTCAGTTAGTGACAAAAATGATAAGCAGGCTGAGCAATGACAGGGCGAAGACTACAGAGACTGAGTTGTTACATAGGTCTTGTGAAATAAAGCCAAGCATTGTGAATTTAATGCATTTGTGAAAGAGATGATTGGCACCTAGAGAATGTGAGAAGGTCTAACATAACCTTGGAACCTTGGGGGAAGGATAAAGTATACAAGGCAAGTTCCACAAAATTCTGCCTTGAGAAGTTGAATATTCTTCATGGAGTGATCACATCACAGGGTGAGAATGTAGCCAAAAGAATTTAATATGATTGGAAATGCTATCCATAACTCAGAGATGTTCTTTATAAACACAGAGTAGTTGAACAATTAATGAACAATATTGGCAAATTTTCTTTTCTTCTTCTTCTGTTTGTTTACTATTTTGAGACTATAATTTTAGCATGCCTACGTTCCTCCCCCCACTCCCCACGCATAAATTCTTCCATGCTTTTGCTGAAATTCATGGCCACATTTTCCGTTAATTGCCATTACCCATAGTATATATGTATGTGTTTATACACATATATTCCTAAATATAACCTACTCATAAAAACTCATTTTTCAACAAATCATGTTAAAAATCAAGTTTTGGGAAAAACTAACTAAATTTACTTATAAAATTTTTACTCATACAGAGTCAGAAAGAGAACTCATAAATTAAGTATGTACAATGCTCTCCCAAAGGAATGTTGTCTCAAAGGACAGAGCTCAGTTATAGCACCTAAGTTACAGCTTATAGCCATGTGTAACTTCATCCTCTGGAAACCATATGCCCTCTTTTGTCCTCTCTAAGTACCTTCATTCACAATGCACATACCTGAACACAGACATATATCTCATTATATAATATGTAATATATAAACATATGCTATATAAATATGCATATAATAAAATATATTCGTACATTAATTTTTAAAAATTATTATACCCATACTTTTAACTACTTCAGAATGTTCTGCAGTGAGATCAAATAAAGCTGGAAATAATATTCAGCATGGTAGTTTTATGTTGATATATTTTAGGATACAAAAAGATGTTCATTCTCTTTGTCTATCTTTCTTTAGTCTAAAAATAACAAGAATCAAAACTTCTGAATCTTGATTTCTGTGAGAAGGGTGACAGTTGGTATTCCAGGTGCATAAGCTGAGACCTAATCTTCACTTGAAGAGTACTAATGAGGTGACACCTATCATTGAGTCACTTGGATAAGAAAGCAGTTTCTCTCAGCAGATGAGGAAAGTTCTAAGGCTAAAGTATTAAAGATAAAGGAATCTGAGCCACTGTCCCACAATGTACTGACATAGTTCATCTAGTAGAAATGACATAACATAACCAGGCAGATTGTGTAACCTAAGGTTTAAGAATAACAAGAACACCATACAAGACAACATGTAATCAAAAGAGAAACAATCCATTATTGTTTGATTTCCTCTGCTTGTCAAATAATTAACACCACAGAGTAAAATATCACTGGATTGTCAACCACAGGGTATTTTTTTTTGCTCAAATTCTTACCAACAAAAATCAAAGTCATTCGTGTGAATGGGTTTCCACTACTAATTAGATTAAACACAATTAACTAAGGTAAACTAGAGAGTTTTCCTGTAGCTTTGTGTCTGGAATAACTCATCAGGATAATTGCTTATCTGTGATTCCCAAAGACATTAACTGGCATGAGTGCAAAAGCCAGGAGCCATTTTAAAAATTAATGTTTTAGATAGCATAGCCCACCTCTCAAACCAACATGCAATTATGAAGATCATGAAGAAAAATAATAGTATGAAGATATTTTTGTCTTCAAATAGAATTCCTTATACATTTCTTTGAAAAAGAATCTTTATGTGTGATTATTTCCATAAATAAAATACAAGAAACAGGACATGTTTTCATTAAATACGTTATAATTATTATTATCATTTTTACTTTTCAACCTGATTAAAGCTTCTCTCCTCTCTTCCCAGTCCCTTTCTCTATTCTCCCCTCCTCTTCCCTACCATTCCCTTCTTCTCTGCCTTCTCCTCAAAAAAAGGGTAAGCATCTCATGGATATCAAACAGCAACAACATGCCACATTACAGTAAGCCAAGGAAGGAACAACTTCTATCAAGGCTAGGCAGGGCAACTCAGTTAGGAGAAAGGGATGCAAAGGTAGGCAATTTAGTCAGAGTAGGCTAAACTGAGAATATTTTATTGTGAAATTTGCAATTAAAAGTTCAAAATGAAAGACCAATAAATTCACATGAAATAAAAGATTATGTGGCCAAAAAATATAACAAATGTGCATACAGATGATATATTATTAATCCATAGAACATACTTTTTAAATTTTTAGGAAGAATAAAAATGTCAGTATAAATTTTCAGATGTGGGAATAATATTACTTTTAACAGGCTTTTACATCATTTGATGTTAGCATATGTGTGTGTGAACATATATATGTGTGTGTGTATGTATATATGTATATACATATATGTATACATATACATGCATATTTGATTACATACAAATATATATACAGTATTTAAACATAAATGATTATAAGTCTTCCTTTAAATACAGTTAAAGCAATATGATTGTAAAACTTAAATAAACAATTGAGAATAAACAGAAAATAAATTGACCTACACATCAAATTATTTTATAATACCTAAAATAAACACATCACTAAATTCAACTTTTGAACATGATACTTCAGTGTATAATAGTTAAGCATAAAATATGACAATGAGATATCATAATTTTCTTTACCTGTGAGGAATGTTTTTGTGGTGTTTTAGTACTAATTGCCATGAATTTATTTTAAGTCAATTATTGTAAAACAAATATATGGGAATATTGATTAGGCTTAATCTTTTCTTTAGAGAAGAAAAAGGTGATTATTGAATGGGAGCCATTAGGCAGCTTGTGAAGGTGGGGCTGAATAAAAATTACTCAGAAATTTAGTCTACTTAAATAGTGGTAATGATTCAAAAGCAGTTATAATATTCAGCAGTCTTGGATTATAAATAATGTTTTCACTTAAATATAAATTAAGCTTTTCTGTGAAAAAACAACTTATCTCACAGCTAAAGAGAAATATGTTTATCAAATTACATCTTGGACTCAGAAAGATGTTTCTAGAAAGTATTGAAGCTATTATGAATTATTGGGATAACATAGATTGCATTTTTGCCATAAGCAAAATTATTGATCATTATCATGTATCAAATCAGGGAACAGTACATCCAAATTCGAAGTGATTTTCAAAGTGTTTGGTAGGAGGAAAAATGAAAACAATAAGCCCTCTTCTTCTAAGTCCAATGACAATGTACAGAAGTACTGTATAATTCTAAATATAATCTTTTGGCAACCATCAATTTTAGAATCAATCTGATCCAGTGATCCAATATCTGTGAACTCTAATGTTGACGTAGAACTTATGGAAACCTATTTTGTGAAAAGCTGTTTTAAACATTTGTATCTAATGCTTCACTGATTACTTACTAATTATGAAAGTAAAAGAAAATAGTATAATGACAAGGAGATCTAGTTAACATCGAATTAAACAATAATATCAGACACAAACAATCTCTTACAAGGCTAGGCATTCTTCATTCTGGTCTGCAAAAGCAATAACTTTTGAGCTATGTACACTCTTGCAATAATTTTTAAGATGAAATAAATTTCCAACACCAGGCAGTAAGTTCCAGATCATAGAAAATTATATAATTGCCTTAATCTTTTTAAAATAAATACCTCCCTTCAACAATGTAAAGAATTTAAAGAATTTTAAGGAGACATATTCAATTCAACTGTCATATACCTCATTGGATTTTAGATTTTTTTAAATAGGGTTTTTGAATTATGAGGAAATTTTTATCATCCTTACGATGAATATATTGATGAAGCAGGAATAGATAATAGAATGTAATAGTGAGAAGTGAGAAAAAATTATCATGTCAGATGATAAATTATAGGTATATTATGTTAAATATTTTAAATTGGAAATCTCACAATATTCTATTAAATTTAAATAAATGTATAATGCACATTTAAAATGATCAAGAAACTAAAACATGGCACTATATCAAAGACTAAGAAAGTTATAAATGAAATTTGATGATTGAATTTATTCAGAGAAAAAATTTAAAACATATGTTATAAAATAGCCTAGGACACAAAACTGAGTTGGATATTGTTAAACTATAACATAGGGTAAGTTCAGTCTGGATTTTATTATACTATTTATAACCTCTAAAGTGTTTAGCATTTTGCATGTACAGCTATGTTCACAGATACATACATGTGCTTGTGAAAAAGCAGAATAAAATATTATTATATTATGAGTTACTTCAGTATTTCCCCTCTGTTTTGCTCATATTATTAAAAGGAGAGTCTCTGCATTCTGGTATGCAACTACAAAAGTGAAAACAAATATAAGCACTGTACATTCTTACTACTTTGGTTAAGTAAAGCTCAGTCATAACAATCGCATCATAAGTACACAATCTACATGTGCCCGATGTCCTTGGATCCTTTCAGACTGGGGTTCCAGAAGATAGTGGGAATTGAACTTGTGCCTTTTGAAAAAGCAGCTAGTGCATTTAACCAGTTTGCTATTTGTTCTCATATTGCCAGCCTCCTTGATAAGTCTTAAATAAGATCATTTAGAAAGTCTTACAGATATTGTAAGAAATAATTATTTATACACAGTCTACGTCAATTCAATAATTGAACAGTGATAGGTAGAGACCCATTGGAATCTATGTAATGCAGGCCACCAAAAATGGAGGTTAACAAAATTGTACATTTAAGATAGGACTTTGCTTTTGAATTTTAGCACATTTTATTTCCCTGCAGAAATTGAACAAAAAAGACCAGAATACATTGTTAAGGAAACCAAGTTTAGTTTTATTTTTTTGAAAAAAAATCAAGAAGGTAATGACCCACAAAGGAAACATTGATAAGGACAGCTATACATTTTGAGCTGGGCTGAAATTCTTACAAAAGAGGTTAGAAAATGGAAGCCTATAGAGTGAGGGCAAAACAACAGCAATTTTCTAGAAAACACTAGCACAATCTCAGTGTTCAGCAGGAAAGAGATCACACTGTATGACAGAGTCAATGTCCCATGTGTGTGATGATGGGAGAACATCTGCTTAACCACATTTATCAGATGCTACTGAAGATGCAGAAGATGGAGAAAACATCCACAGGGTACCGCTCATAAACAATATTTCCTAAAAGCAATTGTCTCCGTGTAAACAAAGAGGAAAACAACTTTATGAAATGCATTTAGACAATATCCTGGACCTCTTCAGAGAGTGGCCTGAGACAAAACTCATTTAGGAAACACATACAGTGCTAGTTTTCAGAAACTGTGGAGAGGAATTCAGTCTGAAATTTTCAAAATATTATGTGCAAGTACACTCACTAAATCATCAGTTAAAAAGTAATGATGCCTCAGACATCAGATACTGTACACCAACTATTGATGCTTAATTAGTATCAAGAGTAATGGTGTCATTAAGCATTTGATAACAATGCAGTAGAAAGGTGGGCAGATAGACATCAGTAACAGAGTAAAAATGATCCTCTCAGATATAATAAAAGGTATTCACATAAATACTTCATTAATGCTCTAGAGATCTATTTGTCATTGTTTATGTGCTCATATGTGTGCATTCTTTTTTAGCTTTTTATTTCAATTTTATTGAATATTCTCTGGAATACACCTCAAATGTTACACTCTATTCCTTTCTACTCCTCTTCCTTCTCCCCATCAACTTGCTTCCATGACAGTGCTCCCTCTCCCAATCACCCTCTTCCCTTCAGTGCCTTGGATGTTGAGGATGTTTTTTCCATGAGGATGCAAATTTTTCAGCTCCTTCAGTTCTTTCTCTAGGTCTTTCATTGGGGTTCCCATGTTCAGTCTAATAGTTAGGTGCAAGCATCCTCATCTGTATCTTTGTGACTTAGGCAGAACCTCTGAGAGGACATTCAAATCTGGTTCCTGTCAGCAAACACTTCTTTGCATCAGCAATAGTGACTGGGTTTGGTGGCTGCACATTCGGTGTTCTCTACATGAGGCAGTCTCTCTCGATCTTTTCTTCAATCCCTTCTCCTCTATTTCAGCTTCTATTTACTCCCATGAATGTTATGCCTTCCTTCTAAGAAGGACTGAGGCATCCACATTCTGGGCTTCTTTTTTGAGCTTCATAAGTTCTTGGAATACATAGGCACAGGTAAAACTTTCCTGAACAGAACACCAATGGCTTATGCTCTAAGATCAAGAATTTACAAATGGGACCTCATAAAATTGCAAAGCTTCTGCAAGGCCAAGGATATTGTCAAAAGGACAAAATGGCAACCAACAGATTTGGAAAAAAATCTTTCCAAATCCTATATCTGATAGAGGCCTAGTATCCAATATATAAAAAAGAACTCAAGAAGTTAAATGCTAAAGAATCAAATAATTCTACTAAAAATGGAGTACAGAGCTACACAGAGACTTCTCAAAAAAGGAATTTCAAATAGCTGAGAAGCACCTAAAGAAATCCTCAACATCCCTAGTCATCAGGGAAATGCAAATCAAAACCACCCTAAGATTACCACTCACACCAGTCAGAATGGCTAAGATCAAAAACTCAGGTGACAGCAGTTGCTAGACAGGACATGGAGAAAGAGAAACACTCCTCCACTGTTGGTAGTGTTGTAAACTGGAAGTCAGTCTGGCGGTTGCTCAGAAAACTCGGTGTAGTACTACCTGAGAACCCAGTTTGGGAGTATACCCAAAAGAGGCTCCAACATCTAACAAGGACACATGCTCCACCATGTTCACAGCAGCCTTAGTTATAATGGCAAGAAGCTGGAAAGAGCCCAGATGTCCTCAACTGAGAAATGAATGCAGAAATTTTAGTACATACATACGATGGAATACTACTCAGCTATTAAATAAATGGGTTCATGAAATTCCTAGGCGAATTAATGGAGCTAGAGAATATCATCCTGAGTGAGATAACCCAGTCACAAAAGATCACTCATGATATGTACTCACTTATAAGTGGATAGTAGCCCAAAAATCTCAGAATACCCAATAAACTATCCACAGAACCTATGTGTGTATTCTTGAATGTATGTATACCATGTCCAAGTAGGTGCCCTAGGAGAATGTCAGAACCCTTGGGACCAGAGCTGTGGATGCTTGTGAGCTGCCTGATGTTGCTGTGGGAACTCCACCCTGGTGTTTGCAAAAGCAGTATACATGCTTCACTGCTGATTCATACTTCTTTATCATTTTTCACGTGGTGTTTTTTTTTTTTTTTGTTTATTTTGAGATTCAACGGAGATACATATAGTTTTCTCCACAATGTACAAACATATTCAAACATCTTGATATACATCATAAGTATTCAGCCCCCGACAAAAGGGAAGATGCTATAAAAGCATACCATATTTGAGCAGGGGAAATTTCCTTAAAAATCTATTGACCACCATGGATATTATAGCTAAGAACTACATTAATACATATGTTGAAATGAATGAATGTATGATTATACATGCTTTCATCTCAAAAGTAAAGTGCAAGAAGTTAGCCAATGACTAAATTAAATAGCATGATTTAATCATTCAGAAATATAGATAGACAAATGATAGATATAGACATACAGATGAGAAATGTACATATATCATATCACACTACTAAAAATTAATATATTCAACAGTTACTTGCTCAATAAAATTTATAAAAATATTTTTGAAAAAATAACATTAAAATTAATAAAATTCAGAATTAAGATGACACTGCAAAGAAAGAATTATCATAGTAGAAGAAGCAATTATAAAGCACATTAAGCAAATGAAAGAAAAATGTTAAAAAAAGAATCAAGTATAAATATCAAGGTAGAAGTATCAGATACGCAGGACAGGGAGAACAAGCAGGAAAGAATGTGTTTGTGACCCAGAGGGTCATATTCATAAGATACTCAGCTGGGTCTAGTAACACAACATTCCAGAGGGAAAACTAAACATCAATCATTACAGACATATTTGAAAATTAAATTATTATTTGTTGACAATTTAAAACACCGTTCAGTTGTGAAATTTAAGAATAGATTGCAAAACATAGAAAATAAATTTTAATTATATATGACTAAATGTGTTTTTAGTAATTAAAGCTCAACAAAAATTAGAAAGCTAAAAACTTTCATGCTTCTTCTGTGTTTGAGTGTTTAAACATATGTTATTAAATAATAAAACCACATATATTTTGGACTTCTTAATTTTTATTATAGTTTGGAAAATGTGGTTTGTGTTTCAAAAACAGTTGTTTTCTTTCATGATTTTTCTAATGATTGATGCTTTACACTACTTTTTTTTCAACAAACTTCAATCCAAGGTGTCTTGACAGGTGGCCTTAACCTGAGTCATCCTGTGGGTTCTATACTAATAGTTTTTAACCATAAGACATATAGGACATTAAATATGATATGAAAGTCATTCTTTTTTACAACAGAAAAATAAAACAAGACTGAGAAAATATCTAGACAGAAATCACCAAAATCTACTTACTTCAAAATCTGCCAATTTCCATTGATTATTTTTATATCAAAGTGATCATAATGCTACATCTACTGATCTAACATGCAGTCATACAAACGCTATCATTTACCACTACATAAAAAATATGGTCATAAATTAACTTAATTGCATAGATATAAATAAAATTAATCTCATAACAATTTTATAGTGATTTAAAAATATTAATAAAAATGATGACATAAAAATATTTATGGAAGTTTATATAAAGAATTAAAGAATATATTTTGTTGTTTTTAGCATATCCATGACCACAGGTTTTACTTCCTCCACCTCTTCCAGGCTCATCTCCATCTCTTCTCTCTGACAGATCCTTTCCTCCTGTTCCCTTCAGAAATGTGTAACCATCCAGAGATATCAATAAGATACAATAAGATTAGGCACAAACCCAATTATCAGGGCTTGGTTAGAGAACCGAGTAGGCAAAAATGTGTTTTAAGAGCAGTCCAAAGGGTCAGAGACACCCACATACCCTAACATGTATGCATAGGATATAGCCCAGAACCACACAGGCTCCTGACACTACTTAGTTGATGTCTGTCTGTGGGTTATGTTCTCTTGGTGGACTCAATCCCATCACTTATACAATTTTTTTCCTCTTCTTCCATAGGATTTTCTGAGATCCTGTGGAAGGCTCTCACAGGAGATCTCCAATTTTGGCTCTTCTGCACATACACGTGAGCATAGACACACACACACACACACACACACACACACACACACACAGATATAGTGTATTCAGTGTATAATAAAAAATATAATTACTAGAGGGGCATATAAATCTTCCAAATTTGTATTGTTCTTTGGAATTCATGATGTATCTTTAGTGATAGTGGGTGTGTTTTGAGGCAAATAGAGAAAGAGTAATTACAGATGGACTATTAATCTAATGCTGGCAAATCATGTATAAGTCATGAAAATCAGAATCCATCCTATTGAATTGTTTACTTTTTCTTTCAGGTGTGAATCTTTCTTAATGACTATTTAACCTAAGAGTTATTGGTTTCAAATAAGATATTTCTCTAGTCAAATTCTATAGATCTTCAATATGTCTGCTGAAACCATTTGATAGCTGATTTTCACCTTCTTTTTTTTTTTTTTTGGTATGTTACAAACATTCAATTAAAATAAAATATAAAACAAATTCAGAAACAATACAACTAATTATCATTTTAGAAATTTCACTGAAAGTCCTAAGGAACAAAAATTGGAAATGTTACTATTGCAGTACATGGAATGCTTGCCTGATTCAGTTGTTTGCGACCCTGATCCTTCACTCTTATTTCCTTTGGATTTAAGTTATCTAAAATGGATGCTAATGTAGAACTCTACCAGTGCCTTAGGTACACTGTCAGCTGGTGAGTATTTGTACTTGTCCTATTCTGAAAAAATAAGGGTATTTGATTAGGAAACTCAAAGAAATGACACTTATAATATAACAAGGCAGATGGATGAATACTATGTTTTAAGACTTTTATTACACACCTAAAGAGACAAAGAGAACCAACCAAAGTTCTGCTGCCATAGTTTGACTTAAAGAGTTTTGTTGTTGCTGACGGCATATTGTTAAACTTAAGATGGACTAATGATTATGCACACAAAAATGTACATGCATTCACTCACATACTAAAACCTGCATATTTTCACATGAAATTCTTCCTCTTGATTGAATTTTTAGAATATGACAATCCAAACAGTATGACTACAGTAACTATAGAAATGCAAATCAGAGGCAGCTGAGGAGAAAGTAGATGCACTGATAGCATTTGTTTAAAAAAATAAAAGGAAAGTACTGGCTCATTACAATTCCAGATTTTATGACCTCAAACTTGGCTTGAGTGACACCAAGGCAGGGAAGGAGGCCTATTCAGACCTGTCCTTAGAAAACTGAATGTATGAGTAGCACTCTCTAGTAGAAACATACACAAGAAACAGCATTAGGTAATGGGTGATGGAAAGGAAGTTGAAGAATATTTATTATTAGCTTAAAAATATTCTTATGTAAAATTTAGTATTCATAAACTTACATTTATGGTTTTTGCCTTCTTAAAGACATACTATTGGTGTTTTAGAACATATTAAGAAACATAGTAATGAGTGTCAGAATGATTACATTGTCTACACATTGAGCCACCAGCATGGTTGCCCATCCTCAGGCTATAGGTCAGCTTTTTAGCCTGAAAAGAATCCTTCATTACTATAAAAACTCACACATTCACAAATCCTTCAGTATTAGTAGCTTGATAGCAGTGATGGGAAGATATAATGGCCAGAGAAAAGCATCAATGAGCTGAATGACACATTTCTGTCTTACCTCATTTCCATTTTCAGAAAACCTCAGTCCGTCCTTTCAGTGTCAATAAGTTACGTTTTATTTCTGAATTGCCTGATTTTCATAATGAATTTCTGAGAGAGAATATTTACTCAGTGAAAATGACCTAAAGACACTATTTTTCAAAATGAATTGAAGATATTGTTTTTTAATGTTGTCTTTGTTTGAGTTTTTATTCCCATGAAGATCCATCACGACCTCTTTCTCTTATTCTTGACTCAAAAATCAGAGAAACACATTGTTGAAGCCCCCAAGTCCTGCTGGGACCTAGGTCTGGGAAAAGACTCACTTTTCACTTTTTCAATTACATTTTCACCAGCTTTCTTTTTCAATGTTTTTCTTTACTATCAAAACTTGACTGTCCTGTAGACTAGGCTGCGTGTGTAAACTAGGCTGGCTTTGAACTCAGAGATCTGCTTGCCTCTGCCTTCTGGATGTGTGTACCACCAAGTCTATGCCTAAGGTTTTCTGTAATTCCATTTCATAGTTGAAAGTTTAGCTGTGTACAGCCTTGTCCGGAGGTAACCAATTCTATTATTTCATTTAATATTCATCTTTTCTTTAATATATTTATCTTCTTGAATACAAGATTTTTGTTCCATTCTTTCTGGTGCACACTTTCTCCCCAAACTGTACATGTGTAACTCTCCTTGATTAGCTTGTTGCTTTCCATTATAGATCTGCATAAGCAAAGTCATTAATAAACATAAGATACAGTCTATACTAGGCTGTTTTGAGATTTCCTCTGCTAATGAAATTAATCTAAGTATTCAGTTTAGAATCAGGTAGATTTTATTTTTAAACAATGTCAACAAAGAGCCACAAATGCTATCTCTATACATCACACTGTAATTCTTGTCCTCTGTAACCTCTTTTTCCAGGACCCTACAGTTCATATCACCCTCACCATTCCTGACATCCATGTTCCTACTATGTCTCATTAAGCTCCCCTTAAAACATTCAACTGCTTTTCTAATTTAAGATCCCTAAGTCCTTATTACTCTAAACAAAAAACATGGCTAAGCCTATCACAGCAATACCTCACTTCCAGGTTCCAACTTCCAACTTTTGTCTTAGAGTTTGCATTGCTGTTAGGAAACAACATAACAAATGGCAATTCTTTTATCATCATCATCATCATCATTGGTTATTTTATATATTGTTATTTCAAATGTTATCCATCTTCACAGTTTCACCTCTGGAAACCCTCTATCTCATACATCCTTCTCTCTGCTTCTAAGAAGGTGCTCTGCCAACTACTCACCCACTCCTGCCTCACCAACATATCATTTCCCTACACTAGGGCATTGAGCCTTAAAAGGACCAAGATGCTTGCCACTCCCATTGATGTCAGATAAGACCATCCTCTGCTACACAACCAGCTGAAGCCATTGGTCTCTTTATGTGTACTCTTTGGTTGGAGGTTTAGTCCTTGGGAGTTCCTGAGTGGTCTGGTTTGTTGGTATTGTTTCTCTTCTTATGGTGTTACAAACTCCTTCGGCTCCTTCAGCCCTTCCCCTAACTCCTCCATTGGGGTCCCTGTGCTCAGTCCAGTGGTTGCCTATAGGAATTCACATCTATATTTGTCAGGCTCTGGCTGAGCCTATCAGGATACAGCTATATCAGGTTCCTGTCAGCATGCAAGAGAATAAAAAAAAAAAAAAAAAAAAAAAAAAAAAAAGCTCAGAATACCCATGCTCTTGCTTATCTAATCTTGGTAATTAACTTGAAAGTCACATGTTATGTTAAACTTTTGTATACTCTGGCAGGTGATGCTAAAGAGATTCATAAATTCCAGTTACATTTAGCATTTATCTGAGTGATAAAGAGAAACTCCATCTGGAAAATCTACTTAAAATCTAGCATCAACATTCAGAAATGAATTTAAATTTCAAGCTTTTATTAAGTGTCAACTCAAGAGCAAAGACATTACTTTACCTATTTTCAGTAGAATTTTACCACCCAGTTGTGCAATATAACTCATGTCATGAAACAACATGGTAAGAAGAGAAAATGAGCCTGCATTTGAAGAGAGCTTCCATGAAGCCAGGCTTACCAGAAGGACAATAGATAAGCTACAGTTCCAAAGCCAGGCTGAACATGCTGTATTAGTAAAAGACAAGCAATGGGAAATGTATTCAGATACAAGTAAATGTATTCCAATTTTTCAGGTTGTAAAACTAACTTTTTTTTTCCTTTTGCTAGATGTAATTTTTGACTTGCAGGCTTACTGCTGGATAAACTCCTTACAGCTCTTTCTGAACTCTTGCTGGTTGGTACAACTTAGTTGTTCTGTCCCAAACTCCTCTCTACACTAACTGATTCAAACTAGCTTTTGACTGATTACTCTGCATTGCCCAGTGCAACTGTCCCCCCATCTGTCCCTCTTTGCCTCTCTATGGCCTCTTATGTCACCTCTTTCATGCGTTGTTCTCATCTGACTGGGGCATATATGATCTCTGACTCATTTCAAAATTTCTCTGACTTATCTAAACCTTGGCTACTCCTCACTTTCAATTTTTTTTAAAGATTTAATGCATGTTTATTTATATGTTTATTTATTTTTTAATGGTTTTTATTTTTTATTGGATATTTTCTGTATTTAAATTTCTTCTTTTTATAAATTGAACAACTTTATCTTAAAAAACAAAGAAAAATGTACAGATTTTAAGCATGTTTACATAAAAGAATATGAATACGTTTTTGTCGGTACTTAATTTTTTTAGAGGTTTGATAGTGTGCTTTAAAATCTTGGTAGTTACAATGTGCATAAAGTACATGTAAAACAAGATGTAACCTGAAAATAGTTAAAATTTTCTTGGTTTGTAAAGATTAATTAAGCATAATGATTTTTTTTTCTTTTTTGTGGCTTTTTTTTTTTTTTTTTTGAACATCATATAGTCTGTAAGTTGTTTCTGGGAGGTTCAGAGCTTTCTGTGGTTAGTACCCAATTATCAGTGACTACATATTATATTTGTGCTTTTGTGACTGGGATACCAAATTCAAGATGATATTCTCTAGACGCATCCACTTACTAAAGAATTTCATGAAGTCATTGTTTCTGATAGCTGAGTAGTACTCCATTGTGTAAATATACCACAATTTTATTATCCATTCATCTACTGAAGGACATCTGGGTTCTTTCCATCTTCTGGATATTATAAATAGGGCAGATATGAACATTGTGGTGTATGTGTCTTTGTTGTATGTTGGAGCATCTCTGCTTTATATGCCCAGAAGTGGAATATCTGGGATTTCATGTAATACTATGTCCCATTTATTGAGGAACTGCCAGGCTGATTTCCAGAGTGATTGTACCAGTTTACAACCCCACAAAGAGTGGACAAGTTTCCTCTTTCTCAGCATCATCACAACATCTGCTATCATCTAAATTTTTGATCTTAGCCATTCTGGTTGTTATGAGGTGGAATCTCAGGGTTGTTTTTATTTGCATTTCCCTGATGGATAATGATGTCCACCACTTCCATGGGGTTCTCAGCCATTCAATATTCCTCAATTGAGAAATTTTTGTTTAGCTCTGTACCCCATTTCACATAGGATTGTTTGATTCTCTGGTGTCTAACTTCTTGAGTTCTTTGTATAACTTGGATATTAGGCCTCAATCAGATGTGGGGTTGGTAAAGATCTTTTCCCATTCTGTTGGCTTCCATTTTGTTTTCTTGACAATGTCCTTAGACTTACAGAAACTTTGCAATCTCATTAAGTCCCATTTGTCGAGATGTCACCTTAGAACATGAGCCATTGGTGTTTTGTTAGGGAAATTTTCTCCTGTGCCTACTTGTTCTGTTTTCCCCACTTTATCATCTAATAGTTTCAGTGTACCTGGTTTAATGTGGAGATCTTGATCCACTTGCACTTGAGTTTTGTACAAGGAAATAAGAAAGGGTCTATTTTCATTCTTCTGCATTCTGAGTGCCAGTTGGACCAACACCATTTGTTGAATAGGCTGTCCTTTTTTTCATTGAATGTTTACATCTCCATTGTCAAAAATCAGGTGACCAAATAAGTGAGGGCTCATTTCTGGATCTTCTATTCTATTCCATTGATCCATGTGCCTATTTCTGTACCAGTACCATGCAGTTTTCAGCACAATTGCCTTGTAATACAGCTTGAGGTCAGGGATGGTAATTCCCGCAGATGTTTTCTTGTTGTTGAGGATGGATTTCACTATTCTAGGTATTTTGTTATTCCATATGTAATTGCAGATTGCTCTTTCCAACTCAGTGAAAAACTGGGTTAAAATTTTGATGGGGATTGCATTGAATCTGTAGATTGCTTTTGGTAAGATGGCCATTTTTAAAATATTGATCCTTCCAATCCATGAGCATGGGAGATCTTTCCATTTTTTGAGATCTTCCTGGATTTCCTTCTTTAGAGATTTGAAGATCTTGCCATACAGGTCCTTCACTTGCTTAGTTAGAGTCACACCAAGATATTTCTTTTTTTTTTTTTTTTTTTTGACAATTGTGAAAGGTATCTTTTCCCTAATTTCTTTCTATGCATGTTTGTCCCTTGAGTAGAGGAAGGCTATTGAGTTGTTTGTGTTAATTTTATATCTGGCCACTTTGGTGAACTTGTTTATCAGCTGTAGGAATTTTCTGGTGGAAGTTGTGGGGTCAATTAAGTACACCATCATGCCATCTGGAAACAGTGATGTTTTTACTTCTTAATTTTAAATTTGTATCCCTTTGATTTCCTTTTGCTGTCTAATGCTCTTGCCAGGGCTTCCAGTACTATGTTGAATAGGTACAGTGAGAGTGGGCGGCTTTGTGGAGTCCTGGATTTTAATGAGATTGTTTCAAGTTTCCCACCATTAAGTTTGATGTTGGCTGTTGGTTTGCTGTATATTGCAATTACTATGTGAAGGTACGGGCCTTTAATTCCTGTTCTTTCCAAAACTTTTAACATGAGGGGTGCTAAATTTTGTCAAATGCTTTCTCAGCATCTAGTGAGATAACCATGTGATTTTATTTTGTTTATATGGTAGATTACCTGGATGGATTTGATATATTAAACCATCCCTGCATCCCAGGAATGAAGCTAAATTGATCATTGTGAATGACCGTTTTGATGTGTTCTTGAATTCAGTTTGCAAGGATTTTGTCGATATTTTTGCATCAATTTTCATAAGTGAGATTGGTCTGAAGTTCTCTTTTCTTATAGGGTCTTTCTGTGGTTTAGGAATGAGGGTTATTATAGCCTCACAAAATGAGTTAGGTAGTGTTCCATCTGATTCTATCTTGTGGAATAGTCTGGAGAGTATTGGTTTTAGGTCATCAATAAATATCTGATAAAATTCTACACTGAACCCAACTGGACCTGGGCTTTTTTTGGTTGAAAAGCTTTTGATAACTGCTTTTATTTCTTTAAGATTATTTAGATTGTTTACCTGGTCCTGGTTTAACTTTGGTATCTTGTATCTGTCTAGGAATTCATTCATTTCCTCCAGATATTCCAGCTTTGTTGAGTATAGGCTTTTGTTGTAGGATCTAATGATTTCTTGAATTTCCTTAGTTTCAGTCATTATTTCTCCATTTTTCTTTTTGATTTCGTTAAATTGTATACTTTCTCTTTGCCCTCTAGTTAGTCTAGCTAAGGGTTTATCAATCTTTTTTAATTTTGTCAAAGAACCAGCTCTTGGTTTTGTTGATTCTTTTGATGGTTCGTTTTGTTTCTATTTGGTCACTTTCTGCTTTGAGTTTGATTTTTTCTTGTTGTCTACTCCTCTTGTGTGTATCTGCTTCTGTTTGTTCTAGAGCTTTCAACTGTGCTGTCAAGTTGCTAGTGTATGCTTTCTCAAGTTTCTTTTTGGAAGCACATAGAGCTATGAGTTTCCCTCTCAGTACTGCTTTCATTGCATCCCATAGGTTTTGGTATGTTGTGTTTTTGTTTTAGTTAAATTCTAGAAAATCATTAATTTCCTTTCTTTATTTCTCTTTTGGATACCCTGTTGTTTAATAAAGCATTGTTTAATTTCCATGTGTATATGGGATTTTTGTTGTCTTTGTTGTCATTAAATACCAGCCTTATACCATGGTGATCTGATAGGTTGCATGGGAGTATTTCAATCTTCTTATATCTATTATAGGTTGTTTTGTGACTGACTATATGGTCAGTTTTGGAGAAAGTGCTGTGAGGTGCTGAGAAGAAAGTGGATTCTTTAGTTTTAGGATGATATGTTCTGTAGATGTTTATTAATTCCAATTGGTTCTTAACCTCTGCTAGTTTCACTGTGTCCTTGTTCAGTTTCTGTTTCCATCATCTGTCCATTGATGAGAGTAGTGTATTGAGATCTCCCACAATTATTTTGAGGGGTGCAATGTATCCTTTGAGGTTTAGTAGGATTTCTTTCATGAATATGGATGCTTTTGTTTTTGGATCATATATGTTAAGGATTAAGATTTCCTCCTTTCCAATTTTCCTTGTAATGAGTAAAAAGTGTCCTTCCTTATCTTTTTTTTATAACTGTTGGTTAAAAATATACTTTATTCAATATTAGAATGACCACTCCAGCTTGCTTCTTGGAGCCATTTGCTAAGAAGTTTTTTTTCCCAACCTTTTACTCTGAGATAATGTTTGTCTTTGTCACCCAGATGAGTTTCCTATATGCAGCAAAATTCTGGATTCTGTTCATGTATCCAGTCTGGTAGCCTCTATCTTTTTTTATTGGGGAATCGAGTCCATTTATTTTAACAGATATTAAGCAATAGTGGTTGCAGTTTCCTGATATTTTTGTTTTTAGAGGTAGAATTTTTTTTCTGTGTGTCTTTTTTCTTTTGGTTTTCTTGCTTAAGTATTTTCTTGTTTTTAGTAGGATGCAGTTTCCCTCCTTGTATTAGCTTTTCCACCTATAATTTGTTGTAGTGCTGGGCTTGTGTTCAGAGATTGTATAAATTTAGTTTTGTCTTGGAATATCTTGGTCTCTCCATCTATGTTGATTGAGAGTTTTGCTGGGTATAGCAGCTTGGCTTGGCACTTGTGTTCTTTTAGGGTCTGCATGAATGTATCTAGGTCTCCAAGCTTTTATAGTCTCTGTTTAAAAGTCGTGTGTGATTCTGATTGGTCTGCCATTATATGTTACATGACCTTTTTCTCTTACTGCTTTTAGTATTTTTTCTTTGCTTTGGGCACTTGGTGTTTTGACTATTATGTGTCAGGAGGAATTTCTTTTGTCGTCCTCTCTATTTGGAGTTCTGTAGGCTTCTTTTAAGGTCATGGTCATCTCATTCTTAAGGGTAAGGATATTTTCTTCTAGGATTTTGTTGAAGATATTTACTGTGCCTCTTAGTTGATATTTCTTTCCCTCTTCTATTCCTATTATCCTTAGGTTTGGTCTCCTGATTGTGTCCTAGTTCTCCTGGACACTTTTGGTTAGGAGCTTTTTGGCTTTTGCATCTTCTCTGACTGTTTTGTCTATGTTTACCATGTTGTCTTAGGCCCTGAGATTCTCTCTTCCATCTCTTGTAGTCTGTTGGAGATGCTTGCATCTGTGACTCCTAATTTCTTTTTTAGGTTTTCTACCCTCTTTTTCTGTTTTATTTTTTTTTATTGTTTTGATTTCCATTTTAACCTCCTTCTTCAATTTCTTCATCTCTTTGCTTCTGTTTTCTTCTTGTTCTTTGATTTCTTTGAGTGTTTTTCGTGTTTCCTCTTTAAAAGCTTCTATTTCTTTAAGCTCTTCCTCCTGTTCTGGTTTAAAGATCTTTATCATCATCTTGAGGTATGCTTTCAGGTCTGAGTCTTCTTTTTCTGAAGTGTTTCATATTCTGCTGCTTGCTGTGATGGGAGAGCTGGATTCGGATGCTGCCAGGTTGTCTTGGTTTTCATTGGCTATGTTCTTTTGCTTTACTCTTGCCATCCTGTTGTCAGTGATTATACATGGTCTTGTTGTCAGTGATTGGTTCCCGTCTCTTCCTTGTACCTGGCCTCTGTCCCTGGATCTCTACTGGACCTGGTGGCAAATAGTCTGAGCCTTTGTTCTGCATGCCAGGGCCTTCAAGATGGAAACCCAGTCCCTATTGCTGAGTTCCTACTACCCTAAACCAATTAGGCAGTGGGGGGGTGCTTTCAGCACTCTTGACCCAGACCTCTCTGGGACCTGGATACTTGCAGCACTATCTCACCAGGCCTGTGTCCCTGGATCCTCTCTGTTCCTGTTGGCAAATGGTCTGTGCTTGTGGTCCGCATGCAATACTCCTCACTTTCAAACTTGGTTGTTTCTTTGACACACAGAAATCACCTTCATTTTTAGGGGTTAAAGGTCTGTAAGAAGGGCCACTTTTGTATATCAGTTAGAGGGATTAAAGGTGCGTCATTCCAGCAAGATTACACAAACCTAGAAGGTCTTTGCTCTCTTTTCAGAGAAGCCATGATTTTGCATTAAAATTCTTCTACAGGAGATAATGCAGATTTTCTTTTTCAAGGTTTTATACTTATCTGTACATAAAACAGACATATACTTGCTCTGGGAGAGTTTGTTTAACTTTAGAAAATAAATATTCAATTAAAAATGACCCTCTTCCAGAGCATTAAAAATTCACAGTGACAGAAGGATATCATCATTGTCTGAAAAACACAAAAATAACTTAAAAATTAAAATACTGACAGATGAATTAAACTCCCATTGCTCATTTCAGAATATCAGGGAAATATTTACAAGCCTGTAAAAGTTCAAAAATGATAAGCCAAATGATTTAAAATTTTTCACATTTTGTCTGATTCATAGAAAAGAGGCAATATTACTTCACAATAATTATGTCTCCCCCCCAAAAAATGGCAATATGTGAAAGGATGACAAGGAATTTGTGTTCTGTGATGTGTTTTATAAAACTAAAAAAAAGTAGGCTAAGTTTTCCTTTAAATCAAAATATTGACTTAGTACCAGACATACTATACTGGCTCTGCATCTGCTGCTAAGGAAAATGCTGTCTTCTTAGCATCACTTTATGTGTGAGCTTACCAGTCCCTTGGCTATAATATTGAGTTTAGAGCAATATTGTGTGATTAGTTTTAAAATGCTTAATTTTATACATCTTTAAAATTTCTGTGTTTCTGGTGTATGTATGTGAATGTGAGATATAAGGTGTGGCTGTCATATCATTCATTTGGTGATGGTAGGATCACTTATTGAAACTGTTTTAAGAACATTGATGAGTAAATCTGAAGAATCAATTAGTTAGTAGTTCCTAGAAAATTCTTCCTAACTGTGATAAATGTCTGAAGTGTTTAAGTATCAATGAAAGTGCAGATTTTCTACAACTATTTGGTATAAAGAAAAGCTTTCCAACCCTTTTTATGATTTACTGAAAAGATATTTTATTTTTATTTTTATCATACCACAAATTATGAAACCTTTTGAATATTTTAAGTAAGAATGACAATAATTTGCAGGAGACACATCTTTGTTCGCTTGTACTATAGAGGCACATTTAATAAATACAGAACCATCTCTCCATCCCAATACTAAATATACTAAAAATCACAAGTAAAAATTTTCATAAAGACAGGGAAGACAAATGTTAGTCACTGGGAAATTGGCCTAATAAATAGCAACACCAGACCAACCCCAACAGATGATATGCCTATTCATATATTCAAATAATTTCAAAAGGATTTGTCTTCATTTTAAATATATTGTATAGCAATTACATGTACATAGAAAGGTTCATTCATTATGTATTATTCAAAATTTACACACAAGCTACCTTTTCAAATTGTTAGTAATGTCTTGGTAATAAAAATCTTTGTTTTTATACAGTAATAATTTTAACAGTTGAATTTTTGATCTAAATCATTGAGATGCTATTTAAAGAATATTCTCCAGGTGGAAAAAATGATATTTTAATGGATAAGTGTACTTGCAGTCTTGCAGAAGACCACAATTCAATTTTCAACACTTAGGTCAGGTGATTTAAATTGCTTACAATTCAAAGTCAACTGTATACAATTTTTCCTCTTCTAGAGGCACCTGGACCTATCCATACACAGATACATATGCTTGCACATAATAAAAATCTGTCTTAAAAGTACCCATAGTACATTACTGTGTTTTATATTCTTTATGAAAGATTTATTTTCTAATTGTAGAATATTAAGTCTGAAGTATTATTTTTTTCATCATCCAAAGGGAAGACCAGGTAAGATTAACTTGTTTTGTTTTGTTTTCCATTTGATACAGTGTCCATAAATCATAACTCTTTGAAAAGACTATGAGAACATGGACATCTGGACATTCATAAAAAATCAGCAGATTACATAGGAATGGACCCATTCACTTACTTCCATTGGCTTACTTGTGTTTCATTACAAAAAGTCCAAAATACCCCATTGCTTTCTTGTGTGTTTTATAGTTAATATCACTGCATGTCGATTTTCTGAATTTATTTTTGCACCATTAATTTGACAGTACTAGAGTTTTTTGCATGTTATATCTTCAGCCTGCTGAAATAATCAAGCCACATGCTCCTATTCTTTTGTTTGTTTTTTTTTGTTTGTTTTGTTTTCAAAAAGCATTTAATGTAACAAAATAAGCTGGCATAGGCATGACTCATTCACTTATGATTTTTCTTTTCAACAAATATGTGTCTCTTGTGCCTGCTGTACATTGATTGAAAAGTAAGGTTCATTGTTAGTTTCCCTCCTTGTCTTTTACTAATGTACTTTTCGGTATATTTCCTCACCCTTTTATTTATTGATAGATCTTCATATAGATCTCAAAAGTAACACTTTCACAACAGTCTACCAACACATATCAATTTGGTTATTTTCATGCTTTGGTTTTAAATTTTTTCATAAACTTTTGATCCAAGTTATTTTAAGTGTATGGCTGCAAAGAAAGGATGAATGGTGAGAGTATATTTATAAATCAAGGAATGAGATCATATATTTCTTTTGTGAATTCTCAAAGTACACACCTGATGAAAACAAAATTTACGGCACAATATAAAATCAGTAAGAATGAAGATTTCTCAATCAATATTATACTTTAACAAAAATATTTTATAGGTTGTTGTGAGAAAAAAAACTTAATAGAGAAGATAAAATGTTCGGACAGTATTGAGTCTCTAGTAGGGGCCTTCATGTTATCCCTGTGTCTGCCTCAAGTATAACCAGTAGCCTTTACAAGATACCCCAAACCTGCTCTATAATCAGCTCTAGGAATCCAGGAGCAGAATTGAACATGGTCTTGAGGAAAATCACAATAGAAAGGAAGGAGCAGAGAAACATCTGTGTCATGAAACACATTGGAATGGCATACTCTTCTTTCATCCACTATGTCTTTCTCACTGACATATTAAAATATACCTAACATGCTCTGTGTGTATAACATTTAATATGGCTCAAGTTCCATATTAAAACAAAAACATAAGGCCCAGATTACTACCAAAGCTGTGAGACATCAAAGAACCAATTATAGCGATGGAAATCAAGCGCTGATGGAACATAAATGACAACAGCAAAGAACAAATCTATTCATTCTGTTGAGAAAGATCTGCTTATTTCACATCCAGCCCATGAAGAAGCATTTATGATGCTCTGTACTATGTTAATTGCACTCTGGACTAATTAAATGCTTTCAGTTAGTGGCAAAGCAACATCTAGATAGAGTGAGCATGTCCTGCAAGAATATATATGTATGCATATGTAATAGTTCCCATGAGTGACAATGAATTTCAGCTTCAAGGACCTATACAGCAAAATTCACAGATATGACATGAGTATATCTCAAGGTTGTAAGAAAACCAAGAATAAAATCTAGGTAAATATGTTATATATGGAATGGGCTGATAAAATGAATTGTTAAATGTGATATTTTCGATGAGGTGAACCTTTTAATACCAACAAGATCATGATGTAAGTTCTGCCAAAGAACAACAAATTATTTTAATTAGTAGAAAGAAATGACTCCTGTATTAGTCTATCCCAAGAATTATGATCACAAGTTTAGAAATGTGGATATAAACAGACAGGCATGTGATCTATAACCATTAGATGATTCCAATTTAGTGTCTACTAGAATAACTATGGAACACAAAATTATATCTAAGAGACTATATATAGCAATTGGTTTGGAAAATGCCTTAATATGTAAGAGAATTTGTTTCAAAATAATGAAAACCTTGATTTGAATCCCCATTACTACTTTATAAATCACTATGACCACAAATCTGTAAGACTATGACTGAGAGAGTCAGTGAAAAAAGATTTTCTGAGGTTTACTGCCTACCCAATTAGCTACAGATTCTTTGAAAGGCCTTCTTTCAAGGAAATATCAAAGAGAGTTATAAAGCAACCATTCATCATCACCCTTCACATGCAGTGACAACTATACCTATTCACATGAACATGAAACACACACACAAAACTCACATATATGAGTAAATGTACAGACATATAAAACATATATAGACATACTGCAGTGATTTATTAAACCATTGATTTTGAAAAATCTATTTCTCTCATGAAAAATCCAAATTGTTGTACCTATCAATAAAGATAAGCAAATACCTGTTTTAATAAAAGAAAACACTATCAGTCATATACAACAAAATAACTAGTTACCTGGAATCTTGCAACTTGGCCCAAAATATAACACTGAATGAAATTTTTATTTATAGTACTCTAGAATCCACTCAACAGTTAGAAACATAACTAAAATTTATATGGAAATATATTAAAAGGCAAATATTATTAGTAGGCAAATATCATGAGAACATATGCTCTAAGATCAAGAATCAAAAATAGGGCCTCATGAAATTGCTAAACTTCTGTAAGGCAAAGAACACTGTAAAAAGAACAAAATGGCAACCAACAATTGGAAAAGTTCTTTACCAATTCTATGTTTGATAGAGAGCTAGTATATAATATAATAAAAAAATGAAAGATGTTAGAATCTAGATAATAAAGTAATCCTATTTAAATGAGTTACAGAGCTAAACAAAAAATTCTCAACTAAGGAACAACAAATGGCTGAGAAGTACCTAAATAAATGTGCAACAATCTCAGTTATCAGGGAAATGCAAATCAAAACAACCCTGAGTTTCCACTTCACACAAGTCAGAATGGCTAAGATCAAAAACTCAGGTGAAAGAAGATGCTGGTGAGGATTTGGAAAAAGAGGAATACTCCTCCACTGTTGGTGGGGTTGTAGGATGGTACAAACACTGGAAATTAGTCTGGTGTTTCCTCAGAAAGTTGGACATAGTACTACCCGAGGATCCAGCTATACCACTCTTGGGAGTTTTACCCAGAAGTTCCAACATCTAACAAAGACTCATGTTTTACCATGTGCATTGCAGTCTTATTTATAATAGCCAGAACCTGCAAAGAAGGCAGATGTCCACAACAGAGGAATTGATACAGAAGATGTAGTACATATACACAATGGAGTACTACTCAGGTATGAGAAAGAATGACTTCCATGAAATTCCTGGGTAAATGGATAGAACTTGAAATTTGAATACCCAAGAAACAATTTACACAACTTATGAAACTCAAAGAGAAGAAAGACCAAAAGGCAGATGCTTCAGTCCTTTATAGAAGGGAGAACAATACATTCATGGGAGAAGATAATTGGACAAATACATGATCAGGAATTGGAAAAAAATGTCATTCAGAAACTACCATACCAGGGGATCCACTTAATATTCAGCCATTAAACCCAAGCCCTATTGCTGATACCATGTAGTGGTTACTGGCAGGAACATGATATGGCTGCCTCCTCAGAGGCTCTCCCAGAATGATACTGATGCAGAAGAGGATGCTTGCAGCTAACCATCAGACTGAACAAGAGAACCCCAAATGAAGGGGCTAGAGAAAGGACTGAAGGAGCTGAAAGTGACTGTAACCCCATGGGAAGAACAAAATTATCAACTAACCAAACCCACCACAGCTCCTAGGGTTCAACTCCTGAAACATCAACTTATGAGTTTGCATGAAGAGACCCATGGCCCTCAGTACATATACAGCAGAGGATACTATTCTCTAGCATCAATGGGAGGAGAGGCCTTTGGTCCAGTGAAGGCTCGTTTTTCCATTGTAGGGGAATGCCAGTGTACTGAGGCGGGAGATTGTGGTTGGGAGAGGGAGCACCTTCATGGAGGCAATGCCACGGTGAGGGAATATGGGACTGGGAGCAGGGGATAACATCTGAAATGTAAATGCGGAGAATGTCTAATTTAAAAAAAAAGAAAAATTATTTTCAACTTTTTCTAAATCTATAGAACTACTTATAATCTTCTTTCCCATTTCTTGTGTCAAGATATTTTTTAAAGTTTATGTTAGACTTTTTATTATTTTCATGTGTATTTACTTTTAAAATATTATACTTGTATGCAATGTATTGTGATCATATATACTCTTATCCCATCTCCCTCCAACTTCCCCCTGAAACTTCAATATCCTTACACTTTTATGTTATTTTTTTATGATTTTAAGTAAGTAATTAAATCTTAAGCCAATTGAGGGCCCAATTAATGCCATTCTTATACTGATGGATGTGTACATGTCTGCAGGGACATGAGTAACCTACTAATAGTCACATCTTCCAACAAAAAGTGAATTCTCTTACATGCCATTAACTATTAATTACCTCTCAGCTTGAACTTAAGCCTGAGATTGTTTTCCCCCTTTCTATGACTGGATTCTTAACTGGCTTGAACTTGTGCAATCTTCTGCAGATAACTACAGCTTACTACAATTCCATTTGTACAAAGGCAGAGTCTCATCTGGGCGGGATAGCATTTTAAAGGGTTTCTACCCATCAGTTGGTTTTCACAGTCTTTTCCACATCTTCTTTCATATTTCCTGAGCCTTTGAACAGGTGAAAGAAAATAGATGTCTCCCGAGCATCTGAGTCCCCTCCATCACTTATTCTCAGAACCTTAAGCAAGAACATGTCTCTGTGTGACACATTGCAATAAGAAACACCTTTCATCAGAACAAGAAGCAGAAAATAAAAGGCGAGTTTCATGATTTTGTGTTCCATCTTTAGCATTACAAAGAATTTTGAAGAAGCATTCAACCTGCATTAAAAATGGCAGCAATTAATGAATAAATTCATGTACAATTGTCCCATGGTCTATGTACATGTTTTATCATAAAATGGTTATTATGTATGAGAAATATACAAAAGAAAGATAAATTAAAAGATAAAATATAAAAGGATTGAATTATTCAGAAAAATATTGACCTTGCATGATGAAAATTAATGTATAAATTAGCTTTGTGGACTCACCTATAAATAAAGAACAAACAACAGTTAATGACTTGAAAGAAAGAGAATCAGCCTTCCCCAGGGACGAGTATCCTGACTTACCATCCATTATGAGTGGATAATCCTGAAACCACAAACATATCCAAGCAACACTAGTGCACTTATTAGACTGTACTTCTGTTTGTACATGTGTAGCAATAATAAAAACAGAATAATAAAATATGAAAATAATGATTAAATAAAATAAAAAGTATAACAGATTTCTAAAATTCAAAGCATATTTGTATCTGGAAGCAGGTAGAATGCATTGTCCAACCAGCATGGATCTTTTACTATTAGGATATTCTTGATCATTTTAACATTCATCTTTGTCCCTTTGTCCTTGATTCTTTGCCCAAACAAAGCACTCCAATGAGACCCTTACTCCTGAAGCCATTCAGTGTCCTGCCTCTCTGCTCTCAGCACAAGATCTTTTAAAATGTTGTTTGATTTTTATATATACTGCATGTTTCTCTATCATTGTAGGGATTGCCTTGCCTCACATTCCATGAAGATGTGTCTCTGTATTTTAAAATGTTAATTGTTGTGCCATCAGAGAGCTAAATCTTGACAGGATTTTGGTAGTGCCATTTACATGGCCCATTACCAGTTTACTATATGTTCATGCTTGTCCTTCTTCACCTTCTCAAAAGATGATGCTTTGAGATTATCATATTAAAACAGCAGGCTGCCATATGATGATCAAGCAGCCCTCAATGCCAAAAGACAAATTTCAAAGATGAATCAGGCACTGTCTTGCTGCTGACTTGTTCAGACTACAATGTGGCCTTTTGTACAATAGAGAGCTGACTTCCAGAGCTAGTGCTGGGCTTCCTAACACAAGAGATGCAAGAGAATCAGAGAAGCAGCAAACACAGGAAGAACCAGGAGACAGAAGGAAGACCGACAAGGCTGGAAGCAGACCATGAGAACCACCAGGGAGACATGGAATGGCAGAAAAGTCAGCTTAAGTTTAGGCAGAAAGCTAAGAGACTGCCCCAGCAAAGGCCATCATCTTTAGATTAGATAGATAATTCCATGTCTTAATTAAACCCAAAGCAGGATTCTCCAAAGCCTTGTAATAAATTATGACTTTAATTCAAAAATAAAGCTTGCTAAATTTAGCAAAACACACAAATTATATTTCTTATAACTTTTATCACCAGATTTTATTCATTTTACTTAGTTTCGTTTCTTGCCTTTTTAACTTAATTTAAACCAATTTCAACAGCATCACAATATGTTTATATGCTAATAGAATGTTCCTCATCCTTTCTTAATTTTCTATAGTAGTGGAGAAAACCATTATTCTGCCTAGCTTTTTTTTTTTTTTTGGACTTATAAAACAATGAACATTTGTCGAGGAAACCTACTTTTAAAGTTCTAGATTTACTTTCGTGTTTGGTTATTAGAGTACATTTATCTACTGTATAGTAACAACAATTTCTATATTAAACATATATGTTCTAAATGAATCAACATGTATAGGATTAATCTCCACCCATGTA
This sequence comes from Micromys minutus, assembly GCF_963924665.1. Taxonomy (NCBI): domain Eukaryota; kingdom Metazoa; phylum Chordata; class Mammalia; order Rodentia; family Muridae; genus Micromys; species Micromys minutus. The sequence goes on from NC_137953.1 coordinate 7,751,875, forward strand.
AATTTGTTATATGCTTGTCCTGTCACCACTGACAGCACTGAACATCTGAAAGGAGGAAAAAAAGAAGATGGTGCCACTTTTGCATGGTTCCCTCTCAACAGTAAGTTAGTTTGGATCAGAAATTGCATATTGCTTTTACTGAAATAGCCTGAACAGAAAGCCTGCCAAAGACTTACCTAAGTACAAAGCAGATTGGAAGAAGAAACCTACTGTTACTTGTGAAGTGGAGATTTTACAGAGTGCTAAAAGAAATAGTTTGGACTCGGTAATATGCATGTGGCATTTATTTAGTTTCATCATTTTATCATGATTGTATTCTACAGCATCCCTCCCTTCATATATCTGGGATACATTTGTTCCTTACACATTTTTATTGTGATACTATTCCACAGCATCCCTCCCTTCATGCATCTGGTAACACTTCCTCATGATTACTCATTTTCTCATGATAGTATTCCATAACATCCCCTTTCTCCATGTATCTGGTATACACTTCCTCCTCATTACTTTTCATGCTGGTTTTCCTTCTAGAGAAAAACATAATCTACTTAGAAATCCAATGCATTTTTAATACCATATCTGAATACATTGCTTTACCATGGTTCTAAATGTACAACCACAGAATCTTATACATAGATACAGGTAGAAACATTATATTTAAACAATAGAATCATTCATCTTTTCTTTTACAAACTCTAGAAACTCCAATGTTTCTGCTTTATATTTTCATTAAAGCTTTTTTGTTGAAACATGCATAATATACCAAAATATTTCCTATCAACAAAACATGCTAATCCTATAGTATACTTGAGATATCAATATTCACTTACAATATTTGCAAAATAATTATTTTATTAGTTTGAGGTTGACATAGCCATGTTTTCTGTAACTCATGATGAAAGTTGGTGCCACTGGTCAGATAAGCAGGTAAGAGTCCCCTTTCTTCATCTCTGTTTTGTGTCTATCACTCCTCTGCCCCATGATAAGCTCAAAGAAAGAGGACAAATTTGCAGATGCCTGGGAACTGAACTTTAGCAAAGAGTTTATGTGCCTGCACTCAGCAAAGCAACTCTCAAAGGAACTTTAAAAATACTCCCACTTCTCTGCTCTAATTTTTATTTTCATTTTCATTTATAGAACATTCTTGTCATACATACATAAAAAAATCTTTCCAGACTCTTTTAAAAAGAAAAGTTCTCAAAATGTTTAAGTTGAATTGTCACTCACTTTCCTTAGCATTACTATCTACACCCTAGCATAATACACTATAATATGTATGCATATATAATACAAACAAAATGAAAGAAATTAAAGCAAAAGAGAATACATTATGCTAAAATAATTTATTTGGTAAAAACCTTTACAGGAAGAACTTACTTTGAATCTCTAGGACCAGGGTCAACAGTTGTGTAAGGCCACAGTCATAGTTTTAACAAAAGCAATATATGTATTAATTTTCTTTGGGAATTGCTTTCTCTCAGCCTAGCTACAAGTTTGATAAGCTCCTTGCCTTATCTCAAGGAGAGAAGGTAGGGAGTGATGGAGGTGTACCTATAACATCCATCTAGTCTTTAGTGAATGAGTGCCCAGGAATATACAAGTGTGCATATACCATGTATTCATGGTTCACTTCTGTTGTATCTATGTCTATGTCTATGCCTGTCTTTCTGTCTCTCTTTCAGACACACACACACTCACTCACACACACACACACACACACACACACACACACACACACACACACAAAGAGTGGAATCATTTTTGAAATGCTTTCATCTTCTCATGGTGGGATTTCAACCAGGTCCATTGCCTTAACATTTACCTGTGTACAGTATATGGAATAATCTAGGAAGTTAAGAACATTGTCTCCAGGTCATCTCATTTAAATGTCTAAGTAATTTTCAAAGCTCTGAATTTGCAGTTATTATAATGTATTGAGAAACAAAACCTCATAACTTATACCCACAATTTTACCTACTTACAATAAAAATATAGAGAAGACTTTTTATACATCCTTTCAGAGATAGAGAAATAAATATAGATAGAGATAGATGATAGATAGATAGATAGATGGATAGATAGATAGATAGATAGATAGATAGATAGAGAGATAGATAGAGAGAAAGAGATAGAGAGATAGGGGAAGTTTAGCAGAAAGAGATAGAATAAAGAAATAAAATTGTTTAAATTAGAAAAAATATCCACAGAGCAATAAATATGTAGGATGTAATACAGGAGCCCAGGGTTCTTTCCTCTGAACTTTGGCACTGAAGTAGTAACTCAAGCTTTAGAAGAGCAGTGAAACCCTAAATAACTTCAATTTGTGCCTGTACTTTATGAGTTCATCAAAACACTTCAAGTAAATTACAACTTCAAAATCAATTTGTCTCTTGAGACAATCATGTATTCTGTATGATTGAAGCTTGCATCTTTTAGCTGATATCATCTAAAGCAACGTCCAACCTAAAGTTCTTATTTATTGACAGCACCCTGGCCCTTTGAGGAAATAGAAAATAAAAATGCTAATCTATAGACATTGCTATGAGACATAGCACTATTTTATATACTTGTATGGAGAAAATAATTGTAAATGAAAGAGAATAGTTAACTCAATGAAGAAGGAATAGTTAAGGTTTATTTTATCTTATTTATTATTTTATTTTATAAAATATTATTACAGATCCCAAAATTTGTTGCATAATATATGATGAATATTCATTTTTTTCATTTTTTTCTTTTTCTTTCTTTTTTTTAAGTGGGACTGAGGCTTCTACATTTGGGCGTTCCTTCTTTGTGAGCTTCATAAGTTCTGTGAGTTGTTTCTTGGGTATTCAGAGCATTCTGATGGCTGTATCCAATTATCAATGACTGAATATCACGCGTGTTCTTTTGTGACTGGTTATTTCTCTCAAGATGATAGTCTCTAGTTCCATCCATTTGCCTAGGGATTTTAGGGTCTTTCTTTAACTAACGTTTCTTCAGGGATTTGAAGTTCTTGTCATACAGGTCTTTCACTTGCTAGGATAAAGTTATACCAAGGTATTTTGTGATATTTATAGCTATTGTGAAGGGTAGTCATTCCCTTAAGTTTGTCTCAGGCAGTTTGTTATTGGTTTAGAGGAGGGCTACTTTTTTTTTTTTTTTTTTTTTTTTGTATCCAGCCAATTAGAAGAAAGTATTTATCAGCTGTAGGAGTTCTCTCATAATAATTTTAGGGTCACTTATGTATATTATCATAGCATCTACAATTACCTGCACTTTGACCTTTATTTTTCACTTTGTAACTTCTTGATCTCATTTCGTTGGTCTTATTGCTCTAGCTACAGCATCAAATACTATAGCAAAGAGATATGGGGAGATTGGACAGGCTTGTCTTGTCACTTATTTTATTAGAATTGTTTTAAGTTTCTCTCATTTAATTTGATGTTGGCTATTGGCTTTCTGTATTCTGCCTTTATTGTGTATAGGCAAGCCCAGTTGTATTCCTGCCTGCTTCAAGACTTTTAACTTAAGTAGGTGATGGATTTTGACAAATCCTTTTTAGGTATCTAGTGAGATGATCATGTGTTTTTTGATTTCTGTTTTTTTTTTTTTTTTTTTTTTTTTTGTCTTGTTTGGTTCTACTTTGTTTTCAGCTTATTTATATAGTGAATTACATTAATTCATTTCATATATTGAACAACTCTTACATCCCTGGCTTGAAGCCCACTTGAGCATGGTGGATGGTATGTTTGATATTTCTTAAAAGTTAGAGGGACAATATCCATCCCAATATGCATTGATAATATAAAATATCTTGATGCAGTTTTAACTAAGCAAGTGAAAATTCTATATGACAAGAACTTCATATCCCCGAAGAAAGAACCTGAGGAAGATGTCAGAGGATGGAAAGATCTCCCATGCTAATGAATCAGTAGCATTAAAATAATAAAAATACCCATATTATCAAAAGTAATTTACAGATCCAATGAAATTGTCATCAAAATTGCAACACAATTCTACACAAATTTAGAAATAACAATTCTCAACTTACATGGCTGTTCTCTCAGAGGCTCAACCAGCATCTGAGTGAGACAGATGTATATACTTACACCCAACGTTTTGACTGAAGTTGAAGTTTGATATTTATATGTGTCTTAAATGTTATTGTTATCCTATTATTACCCAATGTTGAAAAATTGATTGTTTTTCATTTCCCTTTATTTAGTCTATCTCATTATATAATTTTCTCCATTGACAATGCTTCAAAAGTTTTCCTCTTAGATTAATGAAATCTGAAACAATAAAGATGTCCCATGCATTTTACTTAAAAAATCTTTATACTTATTTGTTGAGAATTTTGCATTTTCTTTTTCATAATTTAAAAATTTTACTTATATATTTACTTCATTTTCCTAAAGCATTTTTCTGATTCTACTTAATGCCTTTTTCACTCTACTACACAAACAAAGAAATAAACAAATATACCTAGAATTTCCATAATGTAATATTTTGGGTCTTAATTTGAATATATCAGTGAAGGTACTAAATATTAGAGTATACTATGGAAAATATTTTTACATAACTTCAAATAAAGTATCAGATAGAAGTTGGAATTTGAGTACTTCACAAAAAGTATTCATGAAAATGGAGTTAGAGAAGACTATTAGCAATGTTGAGACTTGATGCTTGATTGAAAAAAAAGTAGATGATACTCGTCCCATGACAAGATGAAAAGAAAGGTAAAGTGGGAAAGGTAAGATATTATAACTTCTTGAACAGTCTAGGTTTAACTGGAGAAATAATCTAGAAATAAAATTAGGGAGTTTATCAGCAAACTAACAAGAGAGCAAAAAATCATAAGAGAAAGAATCATTGAAAAAATAGAAGCTCATGCTTCATGCTAGCACCAAGTGCTTGCTCCAGAAATTCTTACAACTACTATAAAACAGACCTTCTCCTCTCTGTACCCAATAAATTCCATAACTAGTTTTCTTAAAGAATAGGCCCAATTATATTCTTTTTATGCTCAATTTACTTCTGTGACTTGTTTTACTGGGCCACATTAACTATAAATCCATTAAGTGGGCACTGAAGCACCTTTGTTAATGACCTACCTACACTTCCAATATTACCAGCCTGTTGTTATTCGTCAAATGAACCATATGGTCAAATCAAAATTAACTTCTATCTGCTCATCAAAGAAGCTCATGCTTTGATGCTTCCTGGTTTGGCTGATATTTATTCTACCATTAAGATGGTTTGCCCATCAGCAGAAGCAGTCATGAGATGATTACATTAATGCTGTTAATAATAGCTAACTTTATGGAATGCCCACCTGAGCCAGCAGCTGTGCTATACAATATGCAAATGTTTTCTAATTTACTGATCACAGCATCACTATCTTAACATGCTATCATTTCTGTCATATCCAGTCTGCTGACACTCATCAAGTTTATATATTGCTTGCTGAGCTTCATTACATTAGGGAAGAAAGTAGTAGTTTTGTGTAAGAATGTCAAGTGAACTACACATGAACTCTCTCAAACATATGAAGCACTTTCTTTTCTTTCCCTTAAACATAATTCTTCTTTGTCAGATCTACCTTTTTTTGTACTGTTCAGATAGTACCTCATGTCTACAGTTTACCTTCTTCCATCCTTACTTACCTATTTTCATGTATGCTCCCAAGATACTTGTTAACACTGATTTTAATGAACTCTGATAAATAGCATGATTTTATATGTCCTTGAGTACTCATTGAAAACCTACCTATTTATGAGTTTTAACCTAATTTTATCCATTGGAAAAGTTCATTTTTCTAGAGTTTTCTCTGTAAGGATGCTAAAAATTACTCAACTTAAGAAGCAACAGTTGTTAATCTACAGTTAAAATCAAAGAGCATGGATGGTAACTGCCCTTGATTCAATGTTCGCATTCTCTTATTCGCTGACCACAAAAGTGCCAAAATACAGTCTATAAAACAGGTTTTATTTTATAATGTATATAGAGATGTTTTCTTTTATACCATATAAGAACAACATCTACAGAATTTAGGTGTAAGACCAAAGAGTTAAACAAAAAAATCAAAATCTGTGATATAGATATATATTGTAAACACTGACGGTAGCACCAGAGTAAAGAACACACACCATTCTCAGAATTGTCAGTTTAACAACCAAGGAAGTTTTGCAACATTATAAGGCAGATGAGATGTAAGAGATGCTAAGGAGATGGGCTCCTGAAACAAAATTTTAACAGAAGAGCTTTCACCAAACATAACAAAACATCTTAGATAAACCTCCAAGGAAAGATCACATATGTTGCTTTTTTGTTTGTTTTGTTTTGTTTTGAAACCAGTCATTAGACAATAGTGGTGCTTGTATTAGGATGTCAAAACCTGGGACACAGAATGTACTCCTAAAAAGGAAAAAAAGTCATTTAAAAAGTACCTTTTAAAAATGTGTGTGTGTGTGTGTGTGTGTGTGTGTGTGTGTGTGTGTGTGTGTAAGAGAGAGAGAGTGAGAGATAGAGAGAGAGAGAGAGAGAGAGAGAGAGAGAGAGAGAGAGAGAGAGAGAGAGAGAGAGACAATGTGGGTACAAGTGCCATCAATGACTGGAAGAAGACAGTGCATCTTGCATCTCTAAGTCATTGTGAGCCACTCTACAGGAGTTCTGGAAACATAACCCAGGTCCTCTTCAAGAGGGGCTAGCAGCCTTAATGGTAAGTTGTCTTTCTGGTTTCTACTTATCTTCTTCAATATATAACTAAATTTATAAATTAATGCCAAAAAAGCATATTATGCAAATAGTGATTGAAACTAACATAGTCATCTTAAAGTTTAGAATTTTATTCATATATAGCTGACCATATGTAATCAGAATAGATTTATTCATGTATTTTATGTAAGTACACTGTTGATGTTTTCAGACAGACAAGAAGAAGGCATCTGATCTCATTACAGATGGTTGTGAACTACCGTGTGGCTGCTGGGAATTCAACTCTAGATCTTAGAAAAAGCAGTCATTGCTCTTATCCACTGAGCCATTTCTACAGCCTGTGGGTAGGAACAGAGAAAGATAATATAGCATTGAACTGAACAAATTGAATATCAAACATATTCAAATTAGCAAAATGTTGGTATTCAACATTCCTTCTTTCTTAAACATCTATCAGTGCAATTTATTAATTACTTTGTGAGACATAACATTTTTGATTATTCATAGATACTTATACTCTGCACAGTTTGTTAGGTCATATTTCTTTATTCTTTTGTTTTTATTTTAAAGAGTTGACCACTGAAAACTTTTAGAGGAAATCAATCATACACATTTTTCTTTTTCAATCATGTGTCTTAATTATGGATTATTTTCTGTTTCATTTTCAAATTATTCATTTATTTTTTATTAATTTATTTACATTTTGCTGAAGGTGTTCATCAGCTATAAGAGTTCTCTGGTGGAAATTTTAGGGTCATTTCTGTATATATCATCTGCAAAAAGTGATACTCTCACTCCTTTTCCAATTTGTATCTCGTTGATCCCCTTGAGTTGTCTTATTTCTCTGGCTAGAAATCCAAGTACTATATTGATGCGTTAGGGAGAGAGTGAATAGTCCTATCATGTTCCTGGTTTTAGTGAGATTGATTTATATTTCTCTTCATATACTTTGATGTTGACTATTGGCAGAGAAGCAAGAACTGTTAAATATTTCTGCATCCTCTCTCTTATCTGTGTCTAGGATAATTGATCTGTCTTCAGGCAGCAGAGATTAGTTTTTATTTTTAGGACTTCAATACACATGACTCATTTTGTGTGAATTCTATTTTTACTTAAATTTAGATATTTTTACTTCATATAATACTGTTGATATGAGTATTGTATCTATAGTTTATCGTTTATTTTTACCCTTCTGATAATATTTTACTTTATAGGTATATCATTGATTCATTTCTTTACTTTATAGTTGCATATGTTACATTTTCAGATCTGAGCTATCACAAATCTATGTTGTGAACATTTACTTACATATATTTTCGACAGTATATGCTTATAGTTCGTTTGGGTGTGAACAATCTAGACTATATGGTAAAAAACTATCTTTTTGTGGTTTAAAGAGTAAATTGTCTTTCAAATAGCTTCAACATCTGGAATACAGTTGCATTAGTTACCTGAATGTGTGTTCTTTCCCATTATAACATCTGCTTCAGTTCTTCATCATACAAAGCTGATTTATTATGACACATTTCACTATATCAGTAACTGTTTTTTGATTATTGATTGGATATCAGACATTAATTTTATCTTGTTAAGTGCTAGTTTTGTAACTTATAAATCATCTCAGATCATTCTAAGAAGCATGTAAACAATGTATAAGTAGTTTCATTTCATTCAGTCCCAAATAATGTTCATACATCTGGAACATGTTCAATAGTTCTTACTAACTAATGGGGAGACTGTCTAATTCATGGAATATTATTCTTTCATAGATGGAAGACTGAATAGGGGAATGATTTTTTTCTCAGTTTTGTAATCAAACACAATATATTCTATAATTTATTCTAATATTTTACATATATAGATTTCACTATATAATTTATTCTAATATTTTATGTATATATTTTACTATAATTTATATATTTACCATTACAATTTTTGATTACATTTCTTTCTTTTACAGTATCTATAGAACCTAGTAGTTAGAAGCTAGTATGCATTGAGCTTGAATTCTTTTCAAAAAGGAATATAGCACTAATCCTTTGTGAAATAAAATTTCAGTTCTTATTTCTGCTGCTTAACTATGGAACAGTTCAAGCCCCAGAGGATGCTTTGAATATGTTGCACTGTCTGGATTCCTTTTACCTTTATCACGAGATATCTAGTATGTACCTAAATAGTTATTGAAACTCAAGTAAAGCCATAAATTTATTTTTTAAGAGCAGAGTATATTCAAAGGTTAAGCATAGTTCACAGATCAAGAGTGTTCTGAGTTACTAGCAACTTTGTATATAACATAGTTGCAATGTCCTTTTTTAACACAATTGCTTTGCAATATAGCTTGTGGTCAGGGATGGTGATTCCCGAAGAAGTTTTCTTGTTGTTGAGAATAGATTTCACTATTCCTGCTTTTTGGTTATCCCAGGTGAATTTGCAAATTGCTTTTTCCAACTCTCTGAAGAATTGATTGGAAATTTGATGGGAATTAGATTGATACTGTAGATTGCTTTTGGTAAGATGGCCATTTTTACAATGTTGATACTTCCAATCCATGAGCAGAGTAGACTTTTCTATTTTCTGATCTTCTTAAATATCCTTCTTGAAAGATTTGAAGTTCTTGTCCTACAGATGTTTCACTTGCTTAATTATGGTATTTCAAGGTGAAGGGTATCTTTTCCCTAATTTCTTCCTCAGTCTTTTGGGTGGAGGAAAGCTACTGATTTGTTTGACTTATTTTGTTTTTATCCAGCCACAATGCTGAAATAGATTATCAACTATAAAAGTTCTCTGGTGGAATTTTCTGGTCACTTAAGTATACTACAGTGTCATCTGCAAAGAGTGATATTTTTTCCTTCTTCCTTTCTGATTTGTATCTCTTTGATTACTTTTGTTGTCTAACTGCTCTTGCCAGAACTTCCAGCTCTATATTAAATAGGCAGGAGAGTGGGCAGTCATGTCTAATCCCTAAATTTAGTGGAATTGATTAAAGTTTCTCGCTCATTAGTTTAATGTTGCCTACTGATTTGTTGTATATTGTTCTTGCTATGGTTAGGTAAGGCCCTTGGATTCCAGCTCTTTCCAAAACTTTTTTTTTTTATTGTACAACTTTATTTTAAAAAACAAAGATAAATGTACAAATTTGAAGCATTTTGCAAAAAAGTATATGAATACATTTTTGTCAGTGCTAGGATTTTTTTTAAGGTTTGATAGTGTGCCTTAAGATCTTACTAGTTACAATGATCATAAGGTACAGATAAACAGGATGTAACCCAGAATTAGTCAAAGTTTTCTTGGTGTGTAAGGATTAAGCATAATAGTTTTTCTTTTCTTTTTCTTTTCTTTTCTTAAACTTCACACAATCTGTGACTTGTTTCTGGGATGTTGAGAGCTTTCGCAGATTAGTATACACTTATCAGTGCCCACATATTATGTCTGTTCTTTTGTGACTGGGTTATCTCACTCAGTATGATATTTTCTAGATGATTCCATTTTCTTAACAATTTTATAAAGTCATTATTTCTGAATGCTGAGTAGTAAACCATTATGGAAATGTAACAAAATTTTTGTATCTATTCATCTACTGAAGGACATCTGGGATCTTTTCAGCGTCTAGCTATTATAAATAGAGCTGCTATGAACATTGTGGTGCATGAATCTTTGTTGTATATTAAGTGTTTCTGGGGTATATGCCCAGAAGTAGAATAGCTGGATCTTCAGGTAGTACTATGTCCAATTTTCTGCGGTATCACCAGACTGATTTCAAGAGTGGTTGTATCAGTTTACAACCCCACCAAAAGTGGAGAAGTGTTCCTCTTTCTCCACAACCTTGCCAGCATTTGCTGTCATCGGAGTTTTAAAATTTGGCCAATCTGACTGGTGTGAGGTGGAATCTCAGGGTTGTTTTGATTTGCATTTCCCTGATGGCTAAGGATGTCAAGCAGTTCCTCAGATATTTCTCAGCCATTCGATATTCCTAAACTGAGAACGTTTTGTTTAGTTTTGTACCCCATTTTTTAATAGGGTTATTTGATTCTCTGGTGTCTAGCTTTTTGAGTTCTTTCTATACCTTGGATATTAGGCCTCTATCTGATGTGGGGTTGGTAAAGATCTTTTCCCATTCTGTTGGCTGCCGTTTTGTTTTCTTGACGATGTCCTTAGCCTTACAGAAACATTGCAATCTCATTAAGTCCCATTTGTTAATCTTTGACCTTAGAGCTTGAGCCATTGGTGTTTTGTTCAGGAAATTTTCTCCTGTGCCTATATATTCTAAGATTATCCCTACTTTCTCATCTAATAGTTTCAGTATATCTGGTTTAATGTGGAGATCTTTGATCTGCTTACACTTGAGCTTTGTACAAGGAGATAAGAAAGATTCTATTTTCATTCTTTTGCATGCTGAGTGCCAGTTGGACCAGCACCATTTGTTGAATAGGCTGTTTTTTTCCATTGAAAGTTTACGGCTCCTTTGTCAAAAATTAGGTGACCATATATGTGAGGGCTCATTTCTGATTCTTCTATTCTATTCCATAGATCCAAGTGCCTATTTTGTTACCAGTACCATGCAGTTTTCAGCACAATTGCCCTCTAATATAGCTTGAGGTCAGCGATAGTGATTCCCGCAGATGTTTTTTTTGTTGTTGAGGATGGATTTCGCTATTCTAGGTCTTTTGTTGTTTCACATGTAATTGCACATTGATCTTTCCAACTCAATGAAGAACTTGGTTGGAATTTTGATGGGGATTGCATTGAATCTGTAGATTGCTTTTTGTAGGATGGCCATTTTTAAAATGTTGATCCTTCCTATCCATGAGTATGGGAGATCTTTCAATTTTCTGAGATCTTCCTCAAATTCCTTTGTTAGAGGTTTGAAGTTTTTGTCATACAGGTCCTTCACTTGCTTGATTAGAGTCACACCAAGGTATTTCATATTTTTTGTGACTATTGTGAAGGGTATCTTTTCCGTAATTTCTTTCTCCACATGTTTTTCCTTTGAATATAGGAAGGCTACTGATTTGTTTCAGTTACTTTTTTATCCAGCCACTTTGCTGAACTTGTTTGTCAGTTGTAGGAGTTTTCTGGTGGAATTTTTGGGGTCACTTAAGTACACTATCATGTCATCTGCAAAGAGTGATGTTTTTATCTCTTCCTTTCTGGTTTGTATTCCCTTGATCTCCTTTTGCTGTCTAATTGCTCCAGCCAGGACTTCCAGTACTATGTTGAATAGGTAGGGGGAGTGTGGACAGCCTTGTTGATTCCCTAATTTTAGTGGGATTGCTTCAAGTTTCCCACCATTAAGTTTGATGTTGGCTGTTGGTTTGCTGTATATTGCTTTTATTATGTTTAGGTATGGACCTTGCATTCCTGTTCTTTCCAAAACTTTTAACATGAAGGGGTGTTGAATTTTGTCAAATGCTTTCTCAGCATCTAGTGAGATGAGCATGTGATTTTGTTCTTTGAGTTTGTTTATATGGTGGATTCCGTTGGTGGATTTCCTTATATTAAACCATCCCTGCATCCCAGGGATGAAGCCTACTTGGTCATGATGAATGATCGTTTTGATGTGTTCTTGGATTTGGTTTGCAAGGATTTTGTTGAGTATTATTGCATTAATGTTCATAAGTGAGATTGGTCTGAAGTTCACTTTCCTTGTAGTTATTAAAGACCAGCCTTAGACCATGATGATCTGAAAAGATACATGGGAGTATTTAAATCTTCTTTTATCTATTTAGGCTCGTTTTGTGACAAATTATCTGTTCAATTTTTGAGAAGGTGCCGTGAGGTGCTGAGAAGAAGGTATATTCTTTATTTTTAAGGTGATATGTTCTTTAGATATCTATTAATTCCAGTTGATTCATAGTCTCTGCTAGTTTTACAGTGTCCTTGTTCAGTTTCTGTTTTCATGATCTGTCCATTTGTGAGAGTTGTGTATTAAGGTCTCCCACTTTTATTGTGTGGAATGCAATGAATATTTTTGAACTTTAGTAAAGTTTCTTTTATGTTTATGGGTGCTTTTTTATTTAGAGCACATGTTATGTATTGAGAGCTCCTCCTTACAAATTTGGCAGTAATGGTAAAAAGTTTCCTTCCTTATCTTTTTCGATAACTTTTGGTTGAATATCTACTTTATTTGACAGATATTAGAATGGTCACTCCAGCTTGCTTCTTGGGGCATTTGCTTAGAAGGTTTTGTTCCCAACCTTTTTCTCTGCAATAGTTTCTGTCTTTGTCTCTGAGGTGAGTTTACTTTATGCAGCAAAATTCTGGGTTTTGTTTATGTATCCAGTCTGATCGCCTATATCTTTTTATAGGGGAATTGAGTATATTTATGTTAACAGATATCAAGTAATAGTGGTTGCTGTTTCCTGCTATTTTTCTTTTGGAGGTTGGATTGTGTCTGTGTGTCTTTATTCTTTTGGTTTTCTTGCTTAGGAGTTTTCTTGTCTTTACTAGGATGTATTTCCCCTCATAAAGGTGTGTTGAATTTTGTCAAATGCTTTCACAGCATCTAGGAAGGTGATCATGTGTTTATTTTTTTCCTTTGAGTTGGTTTAAATGGTGGATTACATTGCTGGATTTTCATATATTGAAACACCCCTGCATCCCAGGAATGACACCTACTTGATTGCAAAGAATGATAATTTTGATGTGTTCTTGGATTCAGTTTGGAAGGAATTTACTGAGTGTTTTTGCATTGATTTTTTTGAGGGAACTTTTTCTGAAGTTCTTTTTCTTTTTAGGGTCTTTTTGTGCTGTAGGTAGGAGCATAATTTTGGTTTCAAAGAATGCGGGGGGCAGTGTTCTTTCTGTTTCTATTTTGTGGAATAGTTTGGAGAGTATTGACATTAGGTCTTCTATGAAAGTCTGATTGAATTCTGCACTGAACCCATCTGGTCCTGTGTATGGTTTTTGTTTTGTTTTGTTTTATTTTGTTGTTGTTTGTTAGGGAGACTTTTGATGGCTGCTTCTATTTCTTTAGGTGTTTTGTGACTCTTTAGATATTTTATCTGATCCTGATTTAAATTTGGTTTCTGGTACCTATCTAGAAATATGTCCATTTTCTGCAAATTTTCTTGCCTTTTTGAGTACAGGCTTTTGTAGTAGGATCTGTTAATTACTTGAATTTCCTAAGTTTCTGTAGTCATGTTTCACTTTCATTTCTGATTTTCTAAGTTTGTATATTCTTTTTGCCCTCTAGTTAGTCTGGACAAGATTTTATTGAAATTATTGATTTTCTCAAAGAACCAGCTCCTGGTTTTGTTGTTTCTTTGTATGGTTCTTTTTGTTTCTACCAATGGCCTATGCTCTAAGATCAATAATCAATAAATGTGATCTCATAAAATTGCAAAGTTTCTGTAAACCTAAGGACACTGCCAAATAAACCAAATGGCAGCCAACAGACTGGAGATGGATATATATTAATTCTACATCTGATAGAGAACTAGTATCCAATATATACAAAGAACTCAAGAAGTTAGACTCTAGAGAATCTAAAATCCTATTAAAAATTGTGGTACAGAGCTAAACAAATAATTCTCAGATAAGGAATACTTAAAGGTTAAGAAGAAAAGCACCTAAATAAATGTTCCCCATCCCTAGTAATTAGGGAAATGGAAATCAAAGCAACCCTGAGATTCAACCTCACATCAGTCAGAATGTCTAAGATCAAAATCTCAGGTGACAGCACATGCTAGCTAGGATCCAGAGAAAGAGGAACATTCCTCCACTGTTGATGGGGTTGTAATCTGGTACACCCACTCTGGAAATCAGTCTGGGGATTTCTCAGAAAATTGCTCATAGTACAACCTGAAAACCCAGCTATTCTAGATGTTGGCATATACCCCAAAGATGCTCCAACATATAACAAGGACACATGTTCCACCATGTTCATTGCAGCCTTATTTATCATTGCCAGAAGTTGAATGAACCCAGATGTCATTAAACAGATGAATGGATACACAAAGTATGGTATATTTACACAATGGAGTACTACTCAGATGTTAGAAACAATGACTTTATGAAATTCTTAGGCAAATGGATGGGACTAGAGAATATCATCCTGAGTGATGTAACCCAGTCACAAAAGAACACACAGGGTATGCACTCACTCATAATTGGATACTAGCACCAGAAAGGTCTGAATACCCAAGAAACCACTCACAGATTTTCTGTAGCTCAGAAAGCAGGAAGGCCAAGATGTGGAAGCCTTAATCTTTCTTAGAAAAAAAAAGGAAAAAAATATGTATTCATCATATATTATTATGTAACAAATTTTGTGAGCTACATTATATAAAATAAACTAATTAATAAAAATGTAGTTATTATTATTTTACAAATTAAATTCTCTCTGACATTCATTTCACCTATATAAAATTCAATGAATTGATAACTAGTAATATACTAGTAAAATAAGCTGAATATTTGTGATAGATACATTGGCACTAGAAATGTATGAACATCATGTTAACTAACTACCCTTCAACATATTTCTTACAACAACATTTAGGTAGTGTTTACTTATACATTAAAATTATATATTGAAATAAACATAATTTTTCATTCCTCATATGCACACACATATATGTATAATAAATATAAATGATTGTGTGTGCATATACGATATATTTATGTCTTATTTTCTGTTTTATTGCTGTGAGTAGACATCATTACCTAGGCACCTCTTATATAAGAGCGAATTTAACTAAGGGCTTTATTACAGTTTCAGATTGTTATTCAATTATCATGGTGTGAAGCAGGCTGTTGTAGTACTAGAATACTAGCTTAAATTTTTACATCTTAATCTCCAGCCCAATGCATATGATATATATCTATAATATAAATATATATATAATATGTGTATGTGCATAATATATAACATGATATATAAATTATATGTGTATAATATACATATATAATTATATATGTACATATAATATGTGTATAATACATATGTATATATATGCACTGTGTAATCACATAGTCATATGTTTGAACATTATACCTTGCAGTTCAAAATTCATTCATATTTCCCTAATTTTCTTCAATAAACTCACTGAATGGACTTGATTGCTATATTTTAAAATTAACTTAACAGAGTTTTCAAACAACTTTTTAAGATTGTCTATAAAATTTTGTGTTATTCTCATTGCTTCCTAGCCTTAATATTAGAATTTATTCCATATTGAATTTAATGATAATTTTAATAATTATTCATTTCTGTTCATTCAGTCATTTCATCTAATTCACAAAATGTTTAATGCACTTTTTTGAAAAGTAATCTAAGTTTTTAATAGTTTTGATTTTCATGTTTTCATAAAAGTTGTTAGTTTTCAGTATATTAAGTTACAGGATTAGAATTATATATTTGTTTCTCTTTTCTGACATATTATCATTACCAAACATGAGTAACATACATACAACTTAATAATTTCCAATAAAGTGCAACATGTGTCCTTTCTGTTATTTATACTATCTAGAAACTCCTGTAAGTGTTCCCATCATAGAGTAAGCTCCCGTTTTGTTGATGTAAATTTAACTCTGTCATTAAACAATACTTCAGTGTACTTGGCCATTATAAATAACAGGAAATTTGTCTTGTGATGAATTAGAAAGCTTCTCTTAGTCCTGATGTTTCCAGCTAAAGATGGCATGCCCTCTTAGGGGGATTTTTATATCCCCAGTCTCTCTCCTTGTTTTGTTCATTATGCTAGTCTTCCAACATTATAGTCCAGTCTACCATAATGGAATAATCATGACACTAGTCTGGACCTGTGGACCATAGCTGGTGTTACCTCCAGTCCTCATCTGCTATTATTAGGCATTGGAGAATATATCCCCCCTCTATCTCCTTGTGATTTCTAAATATAAAAAATATGTAAATACAAGTGTATTTTCAGTCTAAGTATGTTTTTATTTGTTATTTATTTTTAATTAGTGCCTAGATATGTAGTACACATTATCCTTTAACTCCTGGTGATCATCCTGCCACAGGCTTCTAGGATTGCAAACTCAAGACATAACCATCTCAAAAACTTGCTAAATAACATTTTGTCCTATGTTTTGTCAATATGAAGGCCACTGAATAATAAATGAGATATTTCATAATAATATATCATGAAAAAAAAGTAGGTTTTTCAAGGAATGGAGTTTACCTGGTAACATGTCTGCAAGTACATGTCATTCTCTGTACTTAGGCACAAACTTATTCTACAAGTTCTTTTTCTTATTGTTGTTGTTTCTGTTACACTAAAAAAGGCAGTTTTGTGAAAAGACTTTAAATATGCTTACTATACTAAATTGAATACAGTCATTTTAAAATGTTATGTTCTCGTCACCTAATTCGATTCACCATTTAAAAGCTGTAAATATGTAAAATGAATAATTGAATTTTAAAAGGGACGAAAAAGTTAAAAACATAAATGCAAATTGGTGTACAAGATTTAAAGTCTTCCACTAATTGTTATTGTTACTTTCTTTTTAGATATGGTCTTTGTGTAGCTCAAGCTGTCTTAGAACTCATTTTCTTGCCCACACTGGTTTTAGACCCACAGTAAACCTCCTGCCTCAGTCTCTGAGGTGTGCATAGAGCCATCACCCTTGTGTTATGCTTGATTTTTTTTCCTTGTCGAGAAAAGAGAATAAAGCTAGGCTCTGGGAATACAAGCCACTTCTGCAGGCAATGAGATCATGATAATATCTTACACACATGAAACTCTCCCTATTCTTATTCATAAAAGATCCTAAACTTTTTGTCTTAGTCATATTTTCATTCCTTGAAATAAATATATATGGAATCTTGTTTAAATATGTCTTGCTATTGATATGGTTTGGTTCCTTGGCTTTTAATTTTTAGTGCAAACAGTGCTTGATGCAGCTCTCTTTGGATGTTTTTATTGGTTTGTGGACAGCAGAAAAATATTGGTGAGCTGTACTTACTTGTGTTATTTAGCTATTTTGTTTGAACTGTTAATATTTGGGAGCTTAAACAATGATAACCAAAACAGAAGGGAAAAGGCAAAGTAATAAAAAGGAAAGCTCAAAAGCCCCACAAATATATAAAGATCTGTAAGTACTTCCTAAGGCAATAATAGCACTAGTGATTGCTGTGCTGATGAGATCCTCTTCATCCATCTAGAAGTTGAACAGGAACGCTAGCGATGATACATGTATAAACTGTCACCCATTGTAGGGTAGGGTTTCTGCTGACACTGCTACGATCGAGGTGTTTATTCTTCGGTGAGTAAAACTTCACCAAGATTCCTGGAAGTTATTGTACCAGGCTGACTGATTCTCTGGGCTACTCTTATGCATCACCTCATTGGTCAACTGTAGATACCTTATGTAGAATAAGGAGACATGTAATTACATCTCCTCAGGGATGATATCTAGTGAAGGTGCACATATTCAGCTATGAATTATAAGAATTCTTAGATTACTCAGTATTATTATTTTCCTAATGTTACTTTTAAAATTACTTCAAGCGCTAGCTGAGACACTGACATACTTAAAAAAAAATTCCTCCCTAGATATTATTTAAAGTTATTTAGTTTGTGCTTTTATTCGATATTTTACATGATAATTTTTAATAACTCTTACAGTTATATTAGAAGAAATATTATAGTAGAATTTGGTTCTTTTTATTATTGAAATTATTATTTATATAATGTGAATATTTCAATAATTTTATAGAATATCGAGAAAGGTGATTTTGATGTTCTTTTACTGATGTCTATTATAATGACAACAACTATTTGCTTCAATTATAGTGAATTTATAATATATTTTCAAATCAAGCAATACTCCTTTATCCAATGTATTTTATTTTTAATTTTAATTGAGATAATTTTCAGATTATTTTAGTTGCCTTTATTAAGATTACGAAGTCCCCTAGATCACTATTTATAACCACATTAACTTATTGGTCAAGAAGGGTTATTTTGATTACTATTGTTTAGTGTGAATTAGTGTGAAAGTACAAAAATTAATTTTCATTTAAATCTTTTCAAAAATTTTTAGCACTTTATAAAAATGACATAGTTCATGAGTAGGATATTTGAGTGCATTTTAAAAGAAAACTTTTTTAAATTGGATATTCTCTGTATTTACATCTCAAATGTTATCCTCTTTTCTCCTACTCTCATTCACCGTCATCCCCCTCCATTTGCTTTTAAGAAGGTATACCCTGTCCTAAGCACCCTCTCCAACTCACTGCCTTGGCGTTCCCCTACACTAGTAAAATGTGCCTTCACTGGACCAAAGGCCACTTCTCCCATTGATACCAGACAATGCTATTCTCTGCTAAATATGCAACTGGAGCCATGGGTTTCTCCATGTGTGCTCATTGGTTGGTCTTTTAGTCCCTGGGTGTTCTGGAGTGTTTGGTTGGTTGATATTGTTGTTCTTCGCATGCGGTTGCAGACCCTTTCAGCTCTTTCAGTCCTTTCTCCAGTTCTTTCATTGGGGACCCCATGTTCAGTCTGATGGTTAGCTGTGAGCATCCTAAACTGTATCAGTATGGCTCTAGCAGAGTCTTTGAGGAGGCATCCATATCTGGCTCCTGCCAGTAAGAACTTCTTGGCACCAGCAAGAAGAAATTTTTTATCTCTTCTGTTCTTTCAAGTTTTCTGATATCTATAAGTGATTACCATTTACCTGTGATATTTATCATATCAGAGTTGGCTACGAAAAATATTAAATCCTCCACATTCAATGGTTTTTCTCACTGAAAAGATGAAATTACTCTGCATGGTCAGGGAATTTTGTACATGCCACCGTCCACGTTTCAGAAGAAGCTTTAATGTGCTTGACTGTATTCACACACTACCACATGAAATTCCTCTACTGATTTATAGATACTACTATAACATGTAATGACAAATTATGATGTTTTGAATTTTTATGAGCATCATTTTTTATCTGCCCATCAACATAAAATTTTGCTTTTGCTAACAACAATGTGATTAGGGTCAAAGAAAGAGAAATTTCTTCAATCATTTGTTAGCTCTATATCCTATAATACATTCTTGAAATCTTAAGGGTGCCCACAAATTTATTATTTCAATTACCCTGTTAATGATACAAACTATCTGAACTGACAAAGATGTTTGAATGTGTTGCTGCACGCAACTAAATCAACTCACAGAAGCGTGTTAAGAAAACACAGATTTATGAATATAGAGATTCATGGTCTGCAGGAGCTCTGAATAGAGAGAGCTTTGCTATGCAGCAGTAGAAAATGCATATATTCTGTATCATGAAATAATATATAATAGTAAAAAGCAATCGCTCTATTCAATGACTTTGGTTACTCTATAAAACATACCAGCCTTGTGTTTGTGTCCTCTTCGGTGCAGTATGGTGTCATATTTGTATCAGAAAAAAAGAACCTCCAAGTATTTATAAAATAAACTAAATACAACAAAATGATAAATGACTACCATTTCTAACTAATGATAAAGCAATATATAATAAGATGGCTATAAAGGATACATTTTCAAATGGGTAATAAATCCTCATAGGAGTTACTGAGCATCTAAAATAAACATATTGTATTTTTCTTATCTACTATATGTATCATGTATTTACACAACTCTTTAGTCCCAATTTTATATAAGATCCTAGTGCTGTGGCAACGTGACTAGGACTTATGAAAATTAGCTCCATCTCAGCATAGATAAGATAACAGAATTTATTTACTTATTTATTTATTTATTTATTTATTTATTTATTTATTTATTTATTTATTTGCAATAACAGGATCTAAGTTTGTGTGGAAGTTTTTGGCTAATGTGGCTGACCTTGAAACTGATTGCTGGGTAGAGATGTCAAGATGAATTGATACCTAGAAATTCTACTGGATTATTTGATTCAAAAAGCATAGGCAGTAGAAAGAAATCAGGTATTGAATTTGCATTAAAAGATCTTACACTAGTTTAAGATTTCCATAAAAGATTTCTGCTCAATAAATATCATTATATAGAGATAAGAGATAGATAGATATAGACAGATAATTTTACATTTATCTATTTTATGGTGTGTGTGTAAGTCAGAGGACAAATTATTTGAGTTGGCTCAGGCTAGTCAGTGGCACTTTTTTAAAAATATTTTCTTTACTTACTTTAAAAATGTTATCCCCTTTCCTGATTTCCCCTATGAAACACCCCTATCACATTCCCAGTTCTCTACCTTTATGAGAATGTTCCTTCACCCACCTACTCCGTTCCACCTCCATACCTGGGCATTCCTCTACACTGTGGTATTGAGAATTCACAGAGTCAAGTGCCTCTCCTCTCCTTGATGTCTGATAAGATCATCCTTTGCTACACATGCAGCTGGACCAAGGGGTTACTTCGTGTGTGCCCTTTGGTTGGTGGTTTAGTCTTTGTGGCCTCTGGGAGCTCTAGAATCTCTGGTTTGTTGATATTGTTGTTCTTCAAGAGCAACACTTCTTTACTGTTGGTGGGGTTGTAAACTGATACAACCACTCTGGAAATCAGTCTGGCAATTCCTCAAAAAATTGGACATAGTACTACCTGAAGTTCCAGCTATTCCACTTCTGGGCATATACCCCAGAGACACTCCAATATACAGCAAAGGCACATGCACCACAATATTCACAGCAGCTCTATTTATAATAGCCAGAAGCTGGAAAGTACCCAGATATCCTTCAGTAGATGAATGGATACACAACTTGTGGTACATTTACACAATGGAGTACTACTCAGCTATCAGAAACAATGACTTAACCAAATTCTTAAGAAAATGGTTGCATCTAGAAAATATCATCCTGAGATAACCCAGTCACAAAAGAACAGACATAATATGCAGTCACTGGTAGTGGGATGCTAACCCCAGAGGGCTCGGACTGCCCCAGAAACAACTCACAGACTGTGTGAAGTTCAAGAAAAAAAAAGAAAAAAGAAAAAAAAACATTATGCTCAATCCTTACACGCTAAGAAAACATTGACTAATTTCGGAAAACATCCTGTTCTACATGTACTTTTTGCTCATTGTAACTAGTAAGAACTTAATGCAGAGTATCAAACCTTAAAAAATGCTTAAAAATTAAAAAAAAAAAATACCCCTTCAGTTTCTTTAGTCCATTTTCTTTTCGATATTATTTTTTCTCATTTTATTAAATATTCTGTGTTTATTTTGAGATGTTATTCCTTTCCTTAGTACCCTGCTCCCATTCCTTCTTACCTTCCATTTGCATTTAAAAGGGTGCACTCCCCTCTAATCTCCCTCTCCACCCCACTGCCTTGGAATTCCCTAAAATAGGAAAACATGCCCTCCCTGAACCAAATGCCTCTTCTCACATAGATGCCAGAACTGGTATCCTCAGCTACATATACACCTGGATCAATAGTCCTTTTTCTAACTCCTCTATTTGGGACCCCATTCTCAGTCCAATGGTTAGTTGAGGACATCTGACTATATTTCTCAGACTCTGGAAGAGCCTTTTGGGAGAGAGCTATATTATGCACCTGTCACATGTATTTGTCAGCATTCACAATATTGTCTGGGTTTGGTGACTGAATATAGAATAGATCCCTGGTTGGGGTACTCTCTGGGTAACCTTTCTTTTAATCTCTGCCTCATGTTTTGTCTCTTCATTTCCTCCTGGAAATATTTTGTTTCCCTATTCAAGAAGGATTGAAGCCTTCACTATTATGGTATTCCAAATTCTTGAGCTTCATGTAGTCTGTGTATTGTATTTGGGTATTCTGAGATTTTAGGCTAATATCCACTTATCTGTGTGGACATACCATGTGTATTCTTTTGTTATTGGGTTACCTCACTCAAGATGATATTTTCTAAGATATTTGCCTAAGAATTTCATAAAGTTGTTGCTTTTTATAGCTGAATAGAATTCTTTTGTGTAAATGAACAACATTTTCTGTATCTATTCCTCTGTTGAAGAACATCTGAGTCCTCTCTAGCTTTTGGCTATTATAAATAAGGCTGATATGAACATAGTGGAACATGTATCATAGTTATATGTTGGAGCATTTTTTGGATATATGCCCAGGAGTGGTATAGCTAGGTCCTCAGATAGCACTATTACTGAATTTTCTGAAGAACCACCAGACTGATTTCCAGAGTGATTGTATCATCTTGCAATCCCATCAACAATGGAAGTGTATTCCAATTTCTCCACATTCTCACCAGTATCTACTGTCATCTGAGTTTTTGGTCTTAGCCATTCTGACTGGAGTGAAGTAAAAATCTCAGGGTTGTTTTGATCTACATATCTCTGATGACTAAGGATGTTCAACATTTCATTTAGATGCTTCTCAGCCATTCAATATTTTTCAGTTGAGAATTTTATGTTTATAACTGCCTGGCACATTTTTAATATGGTCATATGTGGTTTTGTCATCTACCTTTTGAGTTCTTTGTATATATTGGATATTAGCCCTCTATTGGATGTAGGATTGGTAAGGATCTTTTCCCAATCTTTTGGTTACTGTTTTCTTCTATTAACAGTGTCCTTTGCCTTAGATAAGACTTGCAATTTTATGAGTTCATTTTTGTCAGTTTTTGATCTTAGAGCATAAGCCATTGGTGTTCTGTTCAGAAAATATTCCCTGTGTTAGAGTTTCTTCCCCACTTACTCTTCTATTAGTTTCAATGTGTCAGGTTTCATGCAGAGGTCCTTGATCCACCTGGACTTGAGCTTTGTACAAGGTAATAAGAATTGATCAATTTGAGCATTTCGTAAGTGCTTCTCAGTCATTCGATATTCCTCATTTGAGAATTTTTGTTTTGCCCTGTACCACATTTTTAATAGGTTTGTTTGTTTCTCTGCAGTCTAAATTCTTGAGTTCTTTGTATATATTTAATATTAGCCTTCTATCAGATGTGGAATTGGTAAAGATCCTTTCCCAGTTTATCTGCTGCCATTTTATTTTCTTGACAGTGTTCTTAGCCTTACAGAATCCTTGCCATCACAAGAAGTTCCATTTACCAATTCTTGATCCTAGAGCATAAGCCATTGTTGTTCTGTTCAGGAAAATTTTCCCTGTGCTTATGTGTTCTAAGGTTTTTCCCACTTACTATGCTAATAGTTTCAGTGTACTTGGTTTTATATGGAGATTTTTGATTCACTTGCACTTGAGCTTTGTACAAATAGATAAGAAAGGATCAATTTGCATTCTTCTGCAAGCTGACTGCCAATTGAACCAACACTATGTATTAAAGAGGCTGTTCTTTTTCCATTGAATGTTTTCAGCTCTTTTGTCACAGATTTAGGAGTTTCCAAAACACTTCAGATTATACATGTATGTAAACAGATCATACAGATGTGTAGGCATATGTAACTAATCCTCTTTTAAAAAACACACAATATTTTAATAATAAAAGAAACTATGAAATTACATGGGTGAATTGTGCAGTAGGTAAGAGTGCCTAGTGAAGATACAACTTGGAAAAGAAGACGTTAAAATATGAGTATTTGTAGAAGATATGATAGTATACATAAGTGATCCCCCAAATTCCACCAGAGAAATTCTATAGCTGATAGAAAACGTTTTTAAAGTGATTGGATATAAAATAAAGTCAAACAAATCAGAATCCTTTCTCTACTGAAAGGATAAACAGGCCAAGATAAGGTTAGGGAAATAACACCCTTCAGAAAAGTCATAAACAATATAAAATATCTTGGTGTGACTCTAATCAAGCAACTAAAATATGTATAAGAAAAGAACTTCAAGTCTCTGAGAAAAGAAATATATGAAGATCTCAGAAGATGGAGAAATCTCCCATTCTCATGTATTCAAAGGGTCAACATAGTAAAAAAGGTCATCTTGCCAAAAGCAGTCTACAGATTCAGTGCAATCCCCATCAAAATTCTAACAAGATTCTTTATAGAGTTGGAAAGAGCAATTTGCAAATTCATTTGGGAGAGTAAAATGCTCAGGATAGTGAAAATGGTTCACAACAACAACAACAACAACTAGAATGTCAAGGGGGAATCACATTCTCCAACCTCAAGCTGTATTACAAATCAATTGTGATAAATACTGTATAGTATTGGTACAGAAAAAGACAGGTAGATCAATGGAATAGAACTAAAGACCCAGAAATGAATGCCTATGGTCACTTGATCTTTGATGAAGGAGGTAAAATAATCCAGTAGATAAAATATAGCATTTTCAACAAATGGTACTGGTTCAATGAGACATCAGCATGTGGAAGAGTGCAACTTGATCAATTATTTTTTATTAAACAAATTTATTTTAATAAACAGAGATAAATATATAGATTGTAAAAATATTTACATAATACAATGTGAATAGATATTTTAAATCAGTACATGATTTTTTTAAAGGTTTGATAGTATGCATTGAAAATTTACTAGTTACAATGAGCATAAAGTACATGTAAAAGAAAAACAAAACATAGAAATAGTAAAAAAAATGTTGTGGAAAGATTAAACATGATGATTTTTAAATACCGCAGACTGCAACCTGGTTGCATTCTGAGATCTCGATTTATTAATGAATTAAGGTTTAGGTGTACCGCACTCTGAGAGGGTGTTATACTACCATCTAATTATAGATTTTAATATAATAATTTTCTTAGTTATGGTGCTTCTTCATAGCTATGGAACAGGAGCAAAGACAGTAGTTGGTAACAAGGACTGGATTATTTTTATTACAGTTGACATCAGTGTTATTTGGAGGAATATGGAAGAATTTGGGACTTTGAACTATGTGAATGTTTGAATGGGGATTTTTTGTCATAAGCTGACATATTTGAATGTTCAGATTACAGTTGTTAATCTATTGGGAAGAATTAGGAAGTGTGTCCTTGTCAAAGGAAATATGTTACTGAGGGAGGGATTTGAGGCTTCAAAGGATGAAACCAAGGTCCAGTGGCTCTCTGCATACTGACTGTGGGTCAAGATGTAAAGTTCTTAGCTACTGTACTTCTGCCATACCTATCTGCTTCCTACCATAAGGATGATGGAATTCTCCTCTAAAAGTGTAACTGACAAATCCATTTTTTTTTTAAATTAGAGATGCTCTTGTCATTGTATCTCTTCACATGGGTAGAATATTTAAAAAACAGATTAGATAATCAATCAAACATTTTAAGTGGAGCTTAATAAGCTATCCTAGTAGAAACACGAAAAACAGTGATTTTGAGGATGTTATGAATTGTGGTAATACCGATCAGGAGTTTTCAGAAGATATTAATACAATTTAATTGGTTGGTGGAGCGGCAATTTTTGTGATATTTCTTCAAAGATTATAGTCCCTTTTTTCCCTTGCTCTAACCATATTCCCAAGAATAAAGAATAAAGATTATAAGTCTTGTTGTCAGAGGTTATTTTATAACAGACTGTCATGTTGTTATTAATGAACATTCTTATGCACATCTATAATAAAGAAGAGGATGCAAGACAAAGAAACACAAAATATAGTTAGATGAATAAAGGATTTCCAGGAAATGTAAGATTGAGGAAATTTCTTGATCTGAGGCAGATAAAAGTTTCATGATAGACCTGATCTAAATGGAAAAAAATGGGTTATTGGCTGAAAGGCAAATATCACATAGCTATGATGTCAAATTGTAGAAATAAATTAAGGAAAAGTTTAAGGAATAAATATATTTCAAAGAGAACGTCAGGTTCCATCCCCAGAGAGCAGCAAAACTTGGGAGCCTCAGCCATTAATTCTAGCCTTTGAATCATGAAAAACACAGAAAAGGGGGTATAGAGTCTTTCTCCAGATTTATAGAAGCCCACATGGCCTAGATGCTATTCTTATGTGGATGACAGAAATGCATATTTCATGAAGGTGAATACTAGATTTTATTAGTGACCTCACAATGTTAAACATGCTAGATCATTAGATACTTGCCAAGAAGGGACTCTGATAGGCTGTAGAAACAGCCAGCCCAACAGGGATATGTGAGTTACAATCAACAAAATGGAAATCTAGAGAAAATTTTGCCATCAGACATGGAGATATAAAATTTTGAGTTTTCCCTACTATATTTCTCTTTTGCTTTGATGTTCTTCACCACACCACATCTTCTACTTTGGGAATGAAAATCTGTGCCATTTTGGTTTTGCCTTTTCATTTTGCAGGGATTAGAGTTAGGATATTGTCTTAAGTTTCAGTAGAAACTTTGAAGTTTTAAACTATTTTGAAACTGAAAAAGAGAACAAGAACTTTGAGCTGGACTGAATGCATTTTGCATTATGTACTGGTACAGAACTATGGGGGCCAGAAAGTAGAATGAAGTGTTTGGAATTATAATAGGCTCATGTATTTGAATGGGTGCTTACTAGTAGGTTGAACTGATGAGGAAAGATTAGGAGGTGTGTCCTTGAAGGAGGTGTACTACTGGAGGCTGGCTTTAAGGTTTGAAAATTATTTCTGTCTCTCTGTCTCTTAGTCTCTTTGTCTCTGTCTTTCTGTTTCTCTGTCTCTGTCTCTTTCTTTATCTCTCTCTCTCTCTCTCTCTCTCTCTCTCTCTCTTTCTCACACACACACACACACACACACACACGCACACACAAGCACACATACACATGCACAAACATTAAAGCCTATGGATCAGAATGTAAACGTTTCAGTTACCATTCATTGCCATGCTTATTTTCTTCCTACTGTGATGATCATAGACTAACCATTTACAACTACAAGAAACCTCCAAATTAGGTGATTTCTTTTATAAGAGTTGCTTGGGTCATGGTGTCTCCAAAAGCCATATAACAGTAAATGAGATGCTATTTTAATAAGGTTTTAGTCTTTTTCTGGTAAGTATACTGGTCTCTGGTTTATACTTCAGGTCATGTTTTACCTCCTTATAATTCGAAACAATGTGTAGTTGTATATTATTGGCTATACCACTTAAGCATTACCTTTTTATTAGTATCTTCTTTTGCTCTTTTATAAGGTTTGTTTCTGGGCTGGATATTTTAGCTTTCTTCTCCTATGATATGAAATCGACTTTCTAATATAAGTATCAACAAATGGCACGCTAAAAAAATTAACAAACTTTATGTTTTTATTCCAGATTTTTTTTATCATTTTGGTGTGAAAATGTGAGTCTAGTTTTGGAATATATTATAAAATGGATTTATTTCCTTCTTTGAGTTGAATTACTGCATTTTAGTAAATGTGCATGGATACAATGCTTTCAGATCCTTTCCATCACTAAGAATACACCTTCCTTGTCCTATAACCCAGACAGTCACTTAGTCAGACATAAGAATCTTAGAAAATGCATTTCTTTCAAAGCTCTCTTGCTACTATTTGTTCCTTCCTTTATTTCTTTGCTTATCCTCTGCATTTGATATAATTGAAATTCCCCATATCAGCCTCACTGAGTTCACTTTTCTCCTTTTCCATCTGACTCCATAAAAGAATATTTATCTCAGGCTGTCAGATAGTTTTACACTTCTTCGATGTATTTTTATACTTCTTTCATTTTATTATTCTCAAAGACTTACTTTTCAGACTTACAACATTAAGTAATTCATTTTATTTTCTGTATTTTAACTTAGTTATATTCCCATTTTTCTTAAAATATTCTCTGCAATTATTAGTCTTTTAAAAATATCACATATTACTTTAGTTTTCTATGTTTTGCACTCATGTGGGTAAAACACTTTGGAAGCCTTTAAGGTGGATTAGCAGGTAAAACCCCTTGTTGCCAAGCCTGCTGATTTCTGTTTTATCCCAGGGTTCCATAGAGCAGGAGTAGAGAACCAAGGCCTACAAACTGTCCTGTGACTTTGACATGTCTCTCATGGCCTGCACGTGGACACCAAACCCCCAGATCACACATACATAAATATCTCTTCACATGCACACATACATACACCTCTTTTATTTTCTGTTCTTAATTCCTCTCATTTCTCATATTGTTAACTTATATTTACTAATTGTGATGGTTATGCAGAATCTGATTACAATGGGAAGGTTTCTTTGGCTTAAAGATTTTAATCATATCTGGTCCCATAAGTAGGCTTTATAATCTGGTCCCTTTATACTTGGTGCATAGAGGAAGAATTCAGTTTGTGTCAATACTGGAGAAAATCCAACATCTGGCCAATAATACTTCTCTGTCAGAATACTAGCACAAGAGATTCTACCAATTGATTAATGTGACATTTTAGTTTGAGTGTTTGCAATTTTTAAAGGACTCTTTATAATTAGCAAAAAATTCTGCCCTTCTCTTGAATTATTTTTTTAAGGAGATTATTTGGAAATCTAGGTTTCTACTCTCTTCTTGTTCACTGAATGATGTGGCCATTATATTGTTGCTACAATGTTTTCTTTTTTTCTAAAGTACCAATTACAAATTGATAAGCCAAGGTACAGTTCTACCAAAGTTTATTTTAAAAAAACAAATATGTTTATTGGGCTTCTTTATAGTTTGCAGATAAGGAATGACTTAGAAAATTATGGATGCTCCTTTCCCGAAGGCCATACCCAGAAATAGTTTCTTAAACAGGGATAAGAACCTCCTTTTATTAGTTAAGATGATTAGTCTCTTAGGTACCCAGATCATACACTTTAGCTTGTCCCAGAACTTGTTTAAAAATTAAGGCAGGGTTGTGAAACAACATGTTGTAGAGAGCAGCTGGGTTCTCAGATGACAATTTCTTCCCCCCCCCCCTGTGGGCAAATAATTTAATACCCTATATTTTTGATATATAAAAGTATAGTAACAATGTATTCACTTTAAGTAAGTGTTTTAATGTCATTCATGAATCAAACAATGAAAGTTACTTAGAAAGCCTAGAAAAAGAAAGAACATAATTAGAATAGTATCAAGGAAATAAATGAGAAATATAACAATTCATTGATTTAAAGATATTGATGATTAATAAAACAATTTAAATTTAAAAGGCTGAGCCTTTGTAAGTTATATATGATGTCATATTCTTGAGAGATCTTTTTTTAATATTCATATAGTTTTATTCAAAGATGCTCTTAAAAATCTGCACATGTATCTCTCCTTTTTAAAAATAAAGTTGTAAGGGGGAAAAAGCTCTGCTGTGTGACTTGGAGAATGATACTAAGCTCTCCTTTCCATGACACAGAGAAAATATAAATACTGTCTACACTGCATAGCCATGTAAATCCTTTTTTTTTCTTTTTTTTTAATTAAAGGACTTTATTTTACAAAACAAAGATAAATGTACAGATTTTAAAATTTTTTGCTTAAAATTATACATTTTTGTCAGTACTGTTTTTTCAGATATTAAAATAATTTTTACATAAAACTATGTGAATATATTTTTTAGTCAGTACTTGATTTTTTTCATGGGCTTGACAGTATACATTGAAAACCTAATAGTTACAATGAGCGTAAAGTACATGCAAAACAAAACGTAACATAGAAAAAGGTAAAGTTTTCTTGTTTTGTAAATATATTTTTTTTGCTTTCTTTATTTCTTGGACTTCATACAGTCTGTGAGTTGTTTCTGGGGGAGTGCAAGCCTCTGGGGTTAGCATCCCAATATCAGTGACTGCATATTATGTCTGTTCTTTTGTGACTAGGTTATCTCACTCAGGATGATATTCTCTAGATGCAGCCATTTTCTTAAGAATTTGGTTAAGTCATTGTTTCTGGTGGCTGAAAAGTATTCCATTGTATAAATGTACCACAATTTTTGTTTTTTTTTTTTTTAACGACTTTATTTTACAAAACAAAGATAAATGTAGAGATTTTAAACATTTTTTGCTTAAAATTATACATTTTTCTCAGTAATGTTTTTTCAGACATTGAAATAATTTTTACATAAAACCATGTGAATATATTTTTTTCGTCAGAACTTGATTTTTTTCAAGGGCTTGACAGTATGCATTGAAAACCTAATAGTTACAATAAGCATAAAGTACATGCAAAACAAAACGGAACATGGAAATAGTCAAAGTCTTCTTGTTTTGTAAATATATGTATATATTTTTTTTCTTTATTTCTTGGACTTCATACAGTCTGTGAGTTGTTTCTGAGGGAGTGCAAGCCTCTGGGGTTAGCATCCCACTATCAGTCACTGCATATTATGTCTGTTCTTTTGTGACTGGGTTATCTCACTCAGGATGATCTTCTCTAGATGCAGCCATTTTCTTAAGAATTTGGTTAAGTCATTGTTTCTGGTGGCTGAGTAGTATTCCATTGTGTATATGTACCACAATTTTTGTATCCATTCATCTTCTGAAGGACATCTGGGTTCCTTCCAGCTTCTGGCTATTATAAATAGAGCCGCTATGAACATTGTGGTGCATATATCTTTGTTGTGTATTGAAGTGTCTCGGGGTATATGCCCAGAAGTGGAATAGCTTGGTCTTCAGGTAGTACTATATTTAATTTTCTGAGGTATCACCAGACAGACTTCCAGAGTGGTTGTATTAGCTTACAACCCCACCAACAGTGGAGAAGTGTTCCTCTTTCTCCACAGCCTCGCCAGCATCTGCTGTCATCTGAGTTTTGGATCTTGGCCAATCTGACTGGTGTGAGGTGGTATCTCTGGGTTGTTTTGATTTGCATTTCCCTGATGGCTAAGGATGTCGAGCACTTCCTCAGATGTTTTTCGGCCATTTGGTGTTCCTCAACTGAAAACGTTTTGTTTAGCTCTGTACCCCATTTTTTAATAGGGTTATTTGATTCTCTGGTGTCTAGCTTTTTGAGTTCCTTGTACACCTTGGATATTAGGCCTCTATCTGATGTGGTGTTGGTAAAGATCTTTTCCCATTCTGTAGGTTGCCGTTTTGTTTTCTTGATGATGTCTTTAGCCTTACAGAAACTTTGCAATCTCATTAAGTCCCATTTGTTAATCTTTGATCTTAGAGCTTGAGCCATTGGTGTTTTGTTCAGGAAAATTTCTCCTGTACCTATGTGTTCTAAGGTTTTCCCTACTTTCTCATCTAATAGTTTCAGTGTATCTGGTTTAATGTGGAGATCTTTGATCCACTTACACTTGAGCTTTGTACAAGGAGATAAGAACGGGTATATTTTCATTCTTTTGCATGCTGAGTGCCAGTTGGACCAGCACCATTTGTTGAATAGGCTGTCCTTTTTCCATTGAATGTTGACTGCTCCTTTGTCAAAAATCAGGTGACCATATACATCAGGGCTCATTTCTGGATCTTCTATTCTATTCCATTGATCCACATGCCTATTTCTGTACCAGTACCATGCAGTTTTCAGCACAATTGCCTTGTAATATAGCTTGAGGTCAGGGATAGTGATTCTTGCAGATGTTTTTTTTTTTTGTTGTTGTTGAGGATGGATTTAGCTATTCTAGGTCTTTTGTTATTCCATATAAAATTGCACATTGATATTTTCAGTTCCATGAAGAACTGTGTTGGAATTTTGATGGGGATTGCATTGAATCTGTAGATTGGTTTTGGTAGGATGGCCATTTTTAAGATGTTGATATTTCCAATCCATGAGCATGGAAGATCTTTTTATTTTCTGAGATCCTCCTCAATTTCTTTCTTTAGAGGTTTGAAGTTCTTGTCGTACAGGTCCTTCACTTGCTTAGTTAGAGACACACCAAGATATTTCATAGTTTTTGTGATGATTGTGAAGGGTACCTTTTCCCTAATTTCTTTCTCCACATGTTTGTCCTTTGAGTATAGGAAGGCTACTGATTTGTTCGAGTTAATTTTGTATCCAGCCACATTGCTGAACTTGTTTATCAGCTGTTGAAGTTCTCTGGTGGAATTTTTGGGATCACTCAAGTACACTATCATGTCATCGGCAAAGAGTGATGTTTTTATCTCTTCCTTTCCGATTTGTATCCCCTTGAACTTCTTTTGCTGTCTAATTGCTCCAGCCAGGGCTTCCAGTACTATGTTGAATAGGTAGGGTGAGAGTGGGCTGCCGTTTCGAGTCCCTGATTTTAGTGGGATTGCTTCAAGTTTCCACCGTTAAGTTTGCTGTTGGATATTGGTTTGCTGTACATTGCTTTTATTATGTTTAGGTATGGACCTTGGATTCCTGTTCTTTCTAGGTCTTTTAACATTAAGGGGTGTTGGATTCTGTCAAATGCTTTCTCAGCATCTAGTGAGATGACCATGTGATTTTGGTCTCTGAGTTTGTTTATATGGTGGATTACATTGATGGATTTCCTTATATTAAACCATCCCTGCATCCCAGGGATGAAGCCTACTTGGTCATGATGAATGATCGTTTTAATGTGTTCTTGGATTCGGTTTGCAAGGATTTTGTTGAGTATTTTTGCATCAATGTTCATAAGTGAGATTGGTCTGAAGCCCTCTTTCCTTGTAGGGTCTTTGTGGGGTTTAGGTAGGAGGGTTATTATAGCCTCAAAAATTGAGTTACGTTTTATACCATCTTATTCTATCTTTTGGAATAGTTTGGAGAGTATTGGTGTTATATCCCCAATAAATGTCTGATAAAATTCTGTACTGAACCCATCTGGACCTGGGCTTTTTTTGGTTTGGATACTTTTGATGACTTTTTCTATTTCTTTAGGTGTTATAGGGTTTTTTAGATAGTTTACTTGGTCCTGGTTTAACTTTGGGATCTTGTATCTGTCTAGGAATTCATCCATTTCCTCCAGATTTTTTAATTTTGTGGAGTATAAGTTTCTGTATTAGGATCTGATGATTTCTTGAATTTCCTCAGTTTCAGTTGTTATGTCCCCACTTTCCTTTCTGATGTTGTTAATTTGTATGCTCTCTCTTTGCCCTCTAGTTAGTCTTGCTAGGGGTTCATCAATCTTGGTGATTTTCTCAAAGAACCAACTCTTGGTTTTGTTGATTTTTTCAATGGTTCTTTTTGATTCTATTTGGTCTATTTCTGCCCTATTTTTGATTATTTCTTGCTGTCTACTCTTTTTGGGTATATCTGCTTCCTTCTGTTCTAGGGCTTTTAGCTGTGCTGTCAGGTTGCTGATGTAAGCTCTCTCCAGTTTCTTTTTGGAAGCACTTAGGGCTATGAGTTTTCCTCTCAGTACTGCTTTCATTTCATCCCATAGGTTTGGGTATGTTGTGTTTTCGTTTTCATTGAATTCTAGAAAATCCTTAATTCCTTTTTTTATTTCTTCTTTGACCCTGCTATCGTTTAACAGAGCGTTTTTTAGTTTTCATGTGTATGTGGGCTTTTTGTCGTTTTTGTTGTTGTTAAAGACCAGCGGTAGACCACTGTGATCTGAGAGGATACATGGTAGTATTTCAATCTTTTTATATCGATTGCGGCTCGTTGTCTGTCTAATTATGTGGTCAATTTTCGAGAAGGTGCCATGGGGTGCTGAGAAGAAGGTGTATTCTTTTACTATAGGATAATATGTTCTGTATGTATCTATTAATTCTAGTTGGTTCAAAGTCTCTGCTAGTTTTGCAGTGTCCTTGTTCAGTTTCTGTTTCCATGATCTGTCCATTGGTGAGAGTGGGGTATTAAAGTTTCCCAATATTATTGTGTGGGGTGAAATGTATTTTTTGAGCTTTACTAGTATTTCTTTTATGAATGTGGGTGCTTTTTTATTTGGAGCATATATGTTAAGGATTGAGAGTTTCTCCTGACAGGTTTCTCCGGTAATGAGTAAAAAGTGTCCTTCTTTATCTTGTTTGATATCTTTTGGTTGGAAATTTACTGTATTCGATATTAGAATAGCCACTCCAGCTTGCCTCTTGGGGCTGTTTGCTTGGAAGATTTTTTTTTCCCACCCTTTAACTCTGAGATAGTGTCTGTCTTTGTCTCTGAGATGCGTTTCCTGTATGCAGCAAAAGGCTGAATTTTGTTTCTGTATCCAGTCTGATAGCCTATGTCTCTTTATTGGGGAGTTGAGTCCATTTATGTTAATAGATATCAAAAAATAGTTGTTTCTGTTTCCTGCCATTATTGCTTTTGTGGTTTGAGTTGTGTCTGTGTCTTTTTCTTCTTTAATTTTCTTGTTTAGTTTTCTTGTTTTTAGTAGGCTGTATTTTCCCTCATTGTATTGGATTTTCCACCTATAATTCATTGTAGTGCTGGGTTTGTGGTCAGATATTGTGTAAATTTTGATTTGTCTTGAAATATTTTCATCTCTCTTGACGATATCTCTTCCTCTGTGCCAGTGTTAAGGAGTTGTGATCTTCCAATTGTTTATATTTTTTGATATGTATTCAATAGCAAAAAGGAAAACAGAAAGAAATACATAATTATAAATGCCCAATTTTTACTATTTTTTATACTAGAAGAAACAAGTTAATGCATTCCCTGTCCTCATACCTTTTTGCCTTTGCAATTTTTAATTAAAAAAAAACAGTTTCTGTTCTGATTTTTGCCTTATTTTCATCTCTAATTTTTAAATCTGTTATTATATCACTGTGGCCTTTGGTCTAGTCAAGGTGTGTTTTTACAGTATAGGGGAATGATATAGTATTCTGATGGAGAAGGTAGACAGTTGGGAGACGGAACTTTTTTATAGATGGGGAATAGCAGTGGAGGGAGGGAAAAATTTGAAATGTAAATGCAGAGAATATCCAATAAAACAGAAAGAATGAAAGATGACTTGTAGCACTGACTCTTTGAAAAAGAGTTCTGAAATGCATGTTCTTTTCACTACCAATGCAAAATATCATTAAACTGTTCAAATATTCTCCTTTTTCTTTTTGTTTTCAGACTCGCCATCTTTTACTGCTGTTCTCTGTTAGATTTTACTGGTTTTCCAAGTGTGCCCTAGACAAGTCAATAGCATTAAATATGAGTATTTATGTTTGTATTGTTATGTATTTCTTCCTGTTAAACTGGGATAAACGATGTATCAACAAGCTGATGGCTGTCAGGGATGAACAGTCAGTAATATGCATGATACAGCCAAGAAGAAATCTAGAACCATGATGGTGCAGAATTGAAAGAAAGATGTACTTGAACTAACCATTGAAAAGAAATAAGTTTTTCCTTTCCATGATATATTTGATAAGTCCTACATAGTTATTACTTTTTAAAACTTTCTATCTTAATAAAAACCTTGATTGACTACCTCTTTTTACAATTATTTTGTTTCCCTTGCTAGTCGTAATTATTAATGTTTCTAATGAAGAAATCTCTCCATATTTACATTTCTCCCCCAAGAAAGTAAATTCAGTAGGAGGAAGCCGCCATGAGGGAAGAGGAATCATGAGCACGTAGCCAGGAGAAAAAGCAGGATAATCTCTGTCATCTCTGTGTCCCAGCACATGGTGCTGACACCCAGCAGACTTTCATCTGGTTAAGAAGACCAGGCACAACTAAGTAGCAGTGTCAAGGAGAAAAATCTAGCCTCTGCATCAGATGGTTGCCATTGCTTAAAGAAAGTTGTTAAACAATTTGCTTGAAAACTAGGTGAGTAGGATATCTGGGCAGCCAGGGAGCAGAGAGATTTCTGCGGAGTGCACGCAGAAAGTGGGCTCTCGCCCTGCCTGATACAGGGACTAGGAACACAGCACTGGAAACTCTGTTTCTACCCGGCGAATTTGGGTCGCAGAACAGGGCTCAGACCATCTGACACCTGGACCAGTGGAGATCAAGGGACATAGACCAGATACAAGGGAAAGGAAAGGACATATCACTAAAAACAAGATGGCAAGAGGAAAGCGAAATAGTATATCCCAAGGAAACCAAGACAACCTGGCAACACCAGAACCCAGCTCTCCCATAACAGCCAACATGGGAATGCAAAACACTCCAGAAAAAGAAGATGCTGACCTGAAATCATACCTCAAGATGCGGATAGAGATCCCTAAACAAGAACAGGAGGAAAAGCAAAAAAGAATCAGAAGCTTTTAAAGAGGAAACAAGAAAAACACTAAAAGAACTCAAGGAACTAGAGAAAAACAGAACCAAAGAAATAAAGGAATGGAAAAGGGAATTTAAGACAGAAATTGACACAATAAAAAAACACTAAAAGAGATAACCCTAGAGGTAGAGCACCTAAAAAAGATATCATGAGTCACAGAAGCAAGCATTTCCAATAGACTACAAGAGATAGAACAGAAAATCTCGGGGGGAAAGACAACATTGTAAACATAGACAAAACAGCCAGAGATGATACAAAAAAAAAAAAAAAAAAAAAAAGCTCCTAACCCAAAATGTCCAGGAGATCCACCACACAATGAGAACTCTGAACCTAAGGATAATAGGAATAGAATAGAGAGAAGAATATCAACTAAGAGGCACAGTAAATATCTTCAACAAAATCGTAGAAGAAAACTTCCCTACCCTAAGAGTGAAATGACCACGAGCATAAAAGAATCCTTCAGAACTCCAAATAGGTTGGACCAGAAAAGAAATACCTGCCGATCCATAATATTTAAAACACCAAATTCCCAAAGCAAAGAAAGAATACTAAAAGCAGTAAGGGAAAAAGGTAAGGTAACATATAAAGGCAGATCAATCAGAATCACAACCGATTTCTCAACAGAGACTATGAAAGCTAGAAGAGCCTGGACAGACATCATGCACACCCTAAGAGAGCACAAATGCCATCTCAAACTGCTAGACCCAGCAAAACTATCAATTACCATCGATGGAGAGATGAAGATCTTTCAAGACAAATCTAAATTTACACAATATCTGACCACAAACCCAGCACTACAACGAATTATAGGTGGAAAACCCAATACAATGAGGGGAACTACATCCTAGTAAAAACAAGAAAACTCCTAAGCAATAAAACCAAAAGAAGAAAAAGACACAGACACAACTAAAACAACAAAAGCAATAATAGCAGGAAACAGAAACAACTATTCCTTCATATCTATTAACATAAATGGACTCAAATCCCCAATAAAGAGACATAGGCTATCAGACTGGATACATAAACAAAATCTAGCATTTTGCTGCATACAGGAAACTCATCTCAGAGACAAAGACAGACACTATCTCAGAGTAAAAGGGTAGGAAAAAAACTTCTAAGCAAACAACCCCAAGAAGCAAGGTGTAGTGGCTATTCTAATATCAAATAAAAAAAATTTCCAACCAAAAGTTATCAAAAAAAGATAAGAAAAGACACTTTTTACTCATTACCGGGGAAATCTGTCAGAAGGAACTCTCAATCCTTAACATATATGTTCCAAATAAAAAAGCACCCACATTTATAAAAGAAACCCTACCAAAGCTCAAAAAATACATTTCACCGTACACAATAATAGTGGGAGACTTTAATACCACACTCTCTCCAATGGACAGATCATGGAAACAAACTGAACAAGGACACTGTAAAACTAGGAGAGACTTTGAACCAACTAGAATTAATTACAGAATCTACAGAACATGTCATCCTATAGTAAAACAATACACATTCTTCTCAGCACCCCATGGCACCTTCTCAAATATTCACCACATAATTGGACACAGAACGATCCTCAATCGATATAAAAAGATTGAAATACTCCCATACATCCTCTCAGATCACCATGGTCTATGGCTGGTCTTTAACAACAACAAAGACAACAAAAAGCCCACATACACATAGAATCTCGACAACACTCTGTTAAATGATAGCAGGGTCTAAGAAGAAATAAAGAAAGAAATTAAGGATTTTCTAGAATTCAATGAAAACATAAACACAACATACCCAAACCTATGGAATGCAATGTAAGCAGTACTGAAAGGAAAATTCATAGCCCTAAGTGCTTCCAAAAAGAATCTGGAGAGAGCATACATCAGCAACTTGACAGCACAGCTAAGAGACCAAGAACAAAAGGTAGCAGATACACCCAAGAAGTGTAAATGGAAAGAAATAATCAAAATTAGGGCAGAAATAGACCAAATAGAAACAAAAAGAATCATTGAAAAAAATCAACAAAACCATGAGCTGATTCTTTGAGAAAATCAACAAGATTGAGAAACCCCTAGCCAAACTAACTAGAGAGCAAAGAGAGAGTATACAAATTAAAATGATAAGAAAGGAAAGTGGAGACATAACAACTGAAACTGAGGAAATTCAAGAAATCATCAGATCCTACTACAAATATCTATACTCCACAAAGTTGGAAAATAGGGAGGAAATGGATGAATTCCTAGACAGATAGAAGATCCTAAAATTAAAACAGGACTAAGAAAACCATCAAAATAATACCATAAAACCTAAAGAAATAGAAGAAGCCATCCAAAGCTTCCCAACCAAAAAAAGCCCATTTCCAGACGGGTTCAGTGCAGAATTTTATCAGACATTTATTGGGGATATAACACCAATACTCTCCAAACTATTCCACAAGTTTGAATCAGATGGAATACTATCTAACTCATTGTTTGAGGCTACAATAACCCTCATGGTTTGAGACTACAATAACTCTCCTTCCTAAACCACACAAAGACCTTACAAGGAAAAAGAACTTCAGAACAATCTCACTTATGAATATTGATGCAAAAATACTCAACAAAATCCTTGCAAACCGAACCCAAGAACACATCAAAATGATCATTCACCATGATTAAGTAGGCTTCATCCCTGGGATGCAGGGATGGTTTAATATAAGGAAATCCATCAATGTAATCCACCATATAAACAAACTCAAAAATCTAAATCATATGGTCATCTCAGAAGATGCTGAGAAAGCGTTTGACAAAATTCAACACTCTTTCATGTTAAAAGTCCTGGAAAGAACAGGATTCCAAGGTCCATACATAAATATAATAAAAACAATATACAGCAAACCAACAGCCAACATCATACTTCACGATGGAAATCTTTAAGCAATCCCACTAAAATCAGGGACTTAACAAGGCTGCCAACTTCTCCCCTACCTGTTCAACATTGTACTGGAAGTTTTGGATTGAGCAATTAGACAGCAAAAGTATATCAACGGGATACAAATCTGAAAGGAAGACGTAAAAACATCACTTTTTGCAGTACATGACAGTGTACTTAAGTGACCCCACAAATTCCACCAGAGAACACTTACAGCTGATAAGCAAGTTCAGCAAAGTGGCTGGATACTAAATTAACTCAAACAAATCATTTGCCTTCCTATATTCACAGGACAATCATGTGGAGAAAGAAATTAGGGAAAAGATACCCTTCACGATAGTCACAAAAACTATGAAATACCTTGGTGTGACTCTTACTAAGCAAGTGAAGGATCTGTGTGACAAGGAGTTCAAACCTCTAAAAAAGGAAATCAACGAAAATCTCAGAAAATAGAAAGATCTCCCATGCTCATGGATCAGAAGGATCAACATTTTAAAAATGGCCATCCTACCAAAAGCAATCTACAGATTTAATGCAATCCCCATCAAAATTCAACCCAGTTCTTCACTGAGTTGGAAAGATCAATATGCAATTTCATCTGGAATAACAAAAGACCTAGAATAGCAAAATCCATCCTCACTTACAAGAAAACCTCTGTGGGAATCACTATCCCAGACCTCAAGCTATATTACAAGGCAATTGTGCTGAAAACTGAATGGTACTGGTACAGAAATAGGCACCTGGATCAATGGAATAGAATAGAAGATCCAGAAATGAGCCCTCATGTATATGGTCACCTGAATTTTTGACAAAGGAGCCATAAACATTCAGTGGAAAACGGACGGTCTATTCAACAAATGGTGCTGGTCTAACTGGCACTCAGCATACAAAAGAATGAAAATAGACTATTTCTTGTCTACTTGTACAAAGCTCAAGTGTAAGTGGATCAAAGATCTCCACATTAAACCAGATACACTGATACTATTAGATGAGAAAGTATGGAAGACCTTAGAATACATAGGCACAGGAGAAAATTTTCTGAACAAAACACCAATGGCTCAAGCTCTAAGGTGAAAGATTAACAAATGAGACTTAATGAGATTGCAAAGTTACTGTAAGGCTAAGGACATTGTCAAGAAAACAAAACGGCAGTCAACAGAAAGGGAAAAGATCTTTACCAACTCCATATCAGATAGAGGCCTAATATCCAAGGTATATAAAGAACTCAAAAAGCTAGACACCAGAGAATCATATAAACCTTTTAAAAAATGGGGTACAGAGCTAAACAAAACGTTCTCAGTTGAGGAACACCAAATGGCCGAGAAACATCTGAGGAAGTGCTTGACATCCTTAGCCATCAGGGAAATGCAAATCAAAACAACCCTGAGATTCCACCTTACACCAGTCAGATTGGCCAAGATCTAAAACTCAGATGACAGCAGTTGCTGGCGAGGATGCAGAGAAAGAGGAACCCTTCTCCACTGTTGGTGGGTTGCAAACTAATACAACCACTCTGGAAATCAGTCTGGCGATACCTCAGAAAATTGGATATAGTACTACCTGAAGACCCAGCTATTCCACTTCTGGGCATATACCCCAGAGACACTTTAATATACAACAAAGATACATGCAGCACAATGTTCATAGCAGCTCTATTTATAATAGCCAGATGCTGGAAAGAACCCAGATGTCCTTCAGTAGATGAATGGATACAAAAATTGTGGTATATTTACACAATGGAATACTACTCAGCCACCAGAAACAATTACTTGACCAAATTCTTAAGAAAATGGCTGCATCTAGAGAATATCATCCTGAGTGAGATAACCTAGCCACAAAATAACAGACATAATATGCAGTCTCTGATAGTGGTATGCTAACCCCAGAGGCTAGCACTGCCCCAGAAACAACTCACAGACTGAGTGAAGTCCAAAAAAAAAGAAAACACAACAAAACAAAACAAAACAAAAAATTATGATCAATCTTTACACACCAAGAACATATCGACAAATTCCGGGTTACACCCTTTATTACATGTAATTTTTGCTCATTGTAAAAAAAAAAAAGAAAAAAGAAAAAAAAAAGCCAAGCACTGACACAGCTGTATTTGTATACATTTATGCAAAATTTTTTATCTTTGTTTTTTTAAAATAAAGTCAAAAAATAGAAAGAAAAAAAGAAAGTAAATTCAGCTTCTCTCGTCATCATTTCCTACTAAATACAAGGAGACATAAATTTTATTCTCATTTTATCGCTTTCACTATCAATTAGCTTCACTTGGTTCTGTCTGGCTGCTTATGTAAAATCTTTCTTATACATTTAATCTGTAATTTGAGATTTTTTAAAAAGTATTTTATTGGATATTCTTTATATTTACATTTCAAATGTTTTCCCCTTCTCCCTGCTTCTATTTCCTCCTCCCCCTTCACATGTTCCCATGAAGTTGTTCCGTATCCCAATACTCTCTCTATCTCAGTTCCTGGGCATTCCCCTACACTGGGAAAATGAGCCTTCATTAGACAAAAATTCTCTCCTCCCACTGATGCCAGACAATGCCATCTTCTGCTACATATACAACTAGAGCCATGGGTTTCTCAGTGTGTACACATTAGTCGGGGTTTAGTCCCTGTAACTCCAGAGGTTTCAGTAGCTTGATATGATTGTTCTTCCCCTGGGGTTGCAGACCCTTTCAGCTCTTTCACTACTTTCTCTAGCTCCTCCATTGGGATGCCCATGTTCAGTCTGATGGTTACCTGTAAGCACCCTCATCTTTATCAGTACAACACTCTAAGAGCCTCTGAGGCATTAAGTTCCTGCCAGTAAGCACTTCTTGGCATCAACAATAGTGACTGGGTTTGGTGGCTGCAAATGGGATGGATCCCCAGGTGAGGCAGTCTCTGATTGACAGTCTCCAGTCCCTGCTCCTCTATTTGACCTTGTACTTCCTCTCTCGTTTTGTTCTCCCTTCTAAGAAGAACTGAGGCTTTCTTTCTTTTTCTTTTTTCTTTTCTTTTTTTGTTTTTTAGCTCCATAAGGTCTGTGTATTTTTTCTTGGGTAGTCAGAAATTTGAGTGTGTGTGTGGGGGGGGGGGTTAGTATCTACTTATCAGCCAGTGCATAACATTTGTGTTCTTTTGTGACTGGGTTACCTCACTAAGGGTGATAGATTCTAGTTTCATCCATTTGCCTAGGAATTTCATAGAATCACTGTTACTAATACTTGAGCAGTACTCCATTGTGTAAATATACTACACTTTCTGTATCCATTGTTTTGTTAAAGGACATCTGGATTATTTCCAGCTTCTGGCTATGAAAAATAAGTCTATTATGAATATACTGGAGCATGTGTCCTTGTTATAAGTTCAAGCAACGTTTGAGTATATGCACAGAAGTAATATACCTGGGTCTTAGGTAGCACTATGTCCAATTTTCTGAGAAACCACCAGACTGATTTACATATTCTATAATTAGAAATATTTGATTTTTGTGTGTGTGTGTCTATCTGTGTATTCATGCATGTGCATGTGTGTTTGTAGGCATGTGTGTGTATGTGTGTGATGTGTGCTGGCACACATATATGTGTGTAAGCATATGTAGAGATTCCAGAGGTCAAGGTTAGATATCTTCAACTGATTTCCACTATATTTTTTGGGACAGATCATAGGGTCTCTGTAGGTTATGGATTTTGTTATCTTGACCTTGTATTGATGAGATAACGAGAATGTTGATGATACCAAGATTTTACATGAGCTCAGGACACTAAACTTAGGTCCCTATTCTTTCTTAGTGCGCATTTTATCTAGTGAGACCTATTCTCAAGATTTAACGTACTTATGGCTAAATATGCACTTTGATTGTGAAATCTACAGCTTTAATATGAGCCTCTACATCATCCAATTGGATCCAAAAACTTACATCCAATTTGTATAATAAATCATCTTTTTCAGAAGCTAGAAGGTTATACAACAAATCTTCAAATCTTAAATATTATGTAAATTCTTTTGTTATTAAATGTCCATCATTCTGTTTCTTTATTTTTTTAATTTTTATTAAATTATTTTATTTATTTTCATTCCTAATATTATTCCTGTTTCTGGTCATCCCACCAGGAGTTATTCACCTCATCCCACATGTTCTTTACTTCTGAGAGAATGTTCCACCTTCACATCACCCCTGCTAACATCTCTTTCCACAGGGCATCAAGTTTCTACAGGATTAAATACATCCTCTCCCACTAAGGCCAGACAAATACTCCTCTGCTATGTACGTGCAGGGGGGTGAGTGGTAGTGGTGGTGGTAGTGATGATAGTGGTGGTAGAGTGGGGAGCACAGACCCACCCATTTATGTTCTTCGGTTACTGGGTTAGTCTCTGGGAGCTCTGAGTGGTCCTGGTTAGTTGAGAGTGTTGTTCTTCCTATTGGGTTGCAATCCTTTAAGCTCTTTTAGACCTTTCTCTTAACCTTTCCCTATGAATCCAAGACTTCATGCCAATGATGGACTGTAAGTATGTGCATCTATCTTAGTCAGGTGCTGGTAGAGCCCCTCAGAAGACAGCAATGGTAGACTCCTAGCTGTAAGCACAACATAGCATCACTAATAGTGTTTGGGTTTGGATGGAATGGATCCCAAGTTGGTCCTAGCACTAAATGGACTTTCCTTCAGTCTCTACTCTACTCTATTCCCCGAATTTCCTTTAGACAGGAAAAACAATTCTTGATCAAAATAATTTAAGATGAGTGGATGGCACTATGCTTCATCAGAGGACCATGTCCATTTACTGGAGGTAGTCTCTTCAACCAACAAATTGCGAAAAGATCTTAACTAACCCTACCTTCTACTGACAGCTAATATCCAGAATATAAAAAGAACTCAAGAAGGTAGACTCTAAAAGACAAAAAAGGAAAAGAAAAGTACCAAACAAAAGCAAACAACAACAAAAAAAACCTATTAAAAACCCTCTGGGATACAGAACTAAACAGAGATTTCTCAGCAGAGA
This sequence comes from Micromys minutus, assembly GCF_963924665.1. NCBI lineage: Eukaryota > Metazoa > Chordata > Mammalia > Rodentia > Muridae > Micromys > Micromys minutus. Next base: position 7,796,218 of record NC_137953.1, read on the forward strand.
AATCAAAAATAGTTGAGAAGCACTTATAGAAACATTCAACATCCTTAGTCATCAGGGAACTTCAAACCTATATGACCCTGAGATTCTACATTATACCAATCAAAATCGATAAATTAAAAACTGAAGTGACAGTACATGCTGGTGAGAATGTGGAGAAAGAGAGACACTCCTCTATTGCTACTGGGATTGCAAACTTGTGCAACCACACTGAAAATAAATCTGGTTCTTCCTTAGAAAATTGGAAATAGTTCTATCTAGAGGCATATCTTTATTGCTCCTGGGCATATACCAAAAAGATTCTCTACCATATCACAAGGATACATGCTTCACTGTGTTCATAACAGTTTTATTTTTTATATCCAGAAGCTCAAAATAACTCAGATGTCCCTCAACCAAAGAATGTATAAAGAAAATTGATTTACATGGTGGAATACAATTCAGCTATTGAAAATTGGGGTATTATGAACTTTTCAGGCCAATGGATGGAACTAAAAAATGTTATCCTGAATGAGGTAACTAAGACCCATTTGAATATGCATAGCATGTAGTCACTGATAAGTAGATAAATATATATTTCTCAAAAAGTTCAGAATACTTATAATGCAACTCACAGATTCTGTGAAGCTTATTAAGAAAGAATGCCCAAGTATGAATACTTCAGTCCAACTTTGTTCTTCAGGAGGAACAAAATAATCATGGGAGGCAGAGGTGGGAAGAGATCTGTGTGGAAGGGAGTAGGGGGAGGGGAGAAATGGGGAATGATCAGGAATCAGGGGAGATAGTAAAGAAACCCTGAAGGCCAGAGAATGTATATCAATATAGAGCAATGTGGCATGAGGGGTAGGAGAGACATCTAGAAAGTTCTAGAAATCAAGGATATGAGAGGCTCCCAGGACTCCATGAGGATGAAATTAGCTTATATAGTCTATCCTTTAACTTATCCATCACAGCCATATTTTTATATTTATGATTATATTTTTGATTATCTATATTTGATTTACTTTTATTTATCTAACTTATAAGTGGGTACATACTAATTATTCTATAAGTGGCTTACTTTTCTCTAATATTTTAGGGTTGACTATATGGTTAATTTATATAGGGAAAACAAAATTACTATGATTATCAATTTTATACTTATTAATTTTACATGTCAATTTGAGGTAAAATGATATATGCATATAGATGATAAAATATCATCCCAGCTGTGTTTGAGACTCTAGTCCTGGAAGACATTAACATTTAAACAGGTCAACAAAGCTCATTTTGAGCAATAATATTGCTGATGACCAAATTGGAACAAGCAAATGTTTGCTGTATATGAGATTGAGTATTCATTATGCCATTCTCTTGGGCATTATCTTCAGCCCCATTACTTACTGTCATTTGAACTTGGCCTTCTACTTCATGCTGTCCTAACAGCCAAACACTGAGATTCAGGTTGAGCTACACAGCCAATATTTCTGATTCTCTTGCTGACATAAGGCAAAATTTATGAATTATTAGGTCCTAACTCTAATATTAAACACACACACACACACACACACAGAGAGAGAGAGAGAGAGAGAGAGAGAGAGAGAGAGAGAGAGAGAGAGAGAGAGAGAGAGAGCTGAAGAAGTCCACACACAAAGACCTGCAGAGATTTTGGCTCTATGCATATTGGCTCTGTCTTTTAGAGAACTTGGATTCTGACACATATATTGCATTATGTATCTTTGGGCATTCACACAAACCATTTACAATGCACATTTACTCCCCACAATACCAATGTATCTCACCTTTTAGTTTTAATATAAGAAACCAAACAGTTCTTATTTATTAAATTCAATCTTCACTGTGTTTCTTGCAAAATAGTTATTAGAAACTGCCTTTCTAAACTTTATATATATATATATATATATATATATATATATATATATATATATATGTATGTATGTAAATATATATATATATATATATATATATATATATATGTATGTATGTAAATATATATATATATTATTTATATTTATTATATTTTATTTATATGTTTATTGACCAGTATATTAGAAAGAAATAAAAGACTCAGCCAATCTTTCAACAATACTGCTGTTATTATAAGTGTTACTACTAACATTACTTTGTTGTTTGGCTGCTGCTTTCCTTTTATATTTGGATATTAACTAATCATCTTCCCTATGATTTCTCAGTGTTTTCTACTTTGGTAGGTGGCCTTTTGCTCTGCTTTTTATTTTTATTTTAATTTGGTTCTGCAAAAATGTGTTCAATGAAAGGAGACACAAATTGGAGCAAGACAAAAGAAAAAATCATCCCCTTATAATGGCATGGAATATTCAGTGCTGCTACACATCCTTCAAATACATCTCAGTTTCAGTGCATCAACCCTCTCAGTTTCACTTTTCAGTGTGTCCTTTTCCTTAGTAACAAGTGATTTCAGAATCACTTTGTCCATTTCTAGCAAAATAGTAAATACTTAACTAAAGAAGCAATTCACACCAAACATTTTTTAACACTTTAGTTTTTGGGTGGACTAGAGGCAATGATAAGATTCATAACTAAAACAGTTTTGCAAGGCATATGTAAACCGCATATAGAATAGTATGCCTGCATTCAATGATAGCGTGGGAACAAATTTTTTGAGAAGGTAGGTCTCATATTTTTGAGTCAAAGGCTGTTAGGAAATCACCAAATATTACTTCCATTTGATATGAGTGATCGGCAATAGAAAATAATTAATATTAAAGCATAATATAAACAAATTTTATATAATTATTTTGATAGTTGTGTGTATATCCATGCAGAAATTTGTGTGCCTGTGAAGGCCAGAGAAGGGCATTGTATCCACACAGCTAAAGTTACATGTGCCTGAGCACCATCCCATGTAGATCATGGGAACTAAACTCAGGCCTTTTGCAAAAGCTGTCTACATTCTTTATTTTCTGTCTCTGTCTCTTCTATTCTTTTAAATAATCCCTTTTGTTGGAAATGTTTTTTTAATGTAATTTATCTTGATTACAGTCTACCCCCTACTCCTTCCAGTTCCTCCCACCTTCTTCCCATCTGCATTCAGTGGTTTCTGTTTCTCATAAAAGAAAGTCAGGCTAACAACAGAACTTAGCAGAATAAAAGGTAGTATGATAAACCAATAAACATCACATCAGAATTGGACAAGAATTCAAGGTCTCATTGGTAAAACCAATAGCCATACAACTCTTTAAGTATGGAGGGACTGAACTATTGCCTATGTAGGACCTTCATCCTTATGTTCTAGCATCTTTAGTATGGGAATGTATTCAGCAGGCAACCAAAAGAGAATTGTGGATTCCAACCTAGCCACAAACCCTTTGAGTCCTCCTTTCTACACTTCATTATTAGCTATCATCATTGGGGAACACACACCTGACCCTCAGGCTGTCTAATCTGTTGTTGAGAGAATAATTGATAGGCTACCTGAGAACAGGGTCCAATCCTTTTAGCCATGTTCTATAGGATTATCTGACTTCAAGAATTAATAATAGTTTATAGGTAAAAGTATTAGGAATTTTACTTATACCCTCGAAAAAAAAATCACCTGATTTTAAGAGTAGGGCATTTCTAGGATAAACCCTATATGACAGCTGGCTTTGACTATGCAGATCAATGTAATCCACTTATTCTCTCTAAGCATATAACTTTCTAAAATTATTAAATCATTCAAGCATACAATATTTCATTAGTGTGGAATAAAGAGATTGCTGCTGCATAGAAAAACCAAATGTCCATGATGGTAAAGATCAATTCCTCATAGAAGACAAAATAATATGAGATAAATAGAAACTTCACTTTCCTGCTTCATTTTTAATAGGAAAGTGCATTTTATCTACTAAAAAGCAAAATAAACCACTCAAATTTGTAACCACCTAAAGGTTTATTAATGAAAATCTGAAATAAATTCATTATACAATTTATGTTTGTGTTTCTTATTGCTATTGGTGGTTGATACTCTATTGGCTTTGACCTAGCATGTTCACTGCTGACCTTAATTAGACTTCGGCTCAATTCTTTATCTTTAACTTATCTTTGCTTAATTATATTTTCAGAATCATTTCTGTTATCAGATGTTAAAATAGCACTCTGCCTCAAAACAACACTTATAACCACTTTGTTTTATTGTCACCTATCTTTGAGGGGAAAATATAATAATTGAACATGAAAAGATATTTATGGTTTAAAATGCCTGCTCAACTCCATTTATAATCTGCTTAGCTGAATGCAAATTCATTAACCTCTGTAACCCTGATGCTCTCTGCTATATAATGGCAATATTATCGGTTCATTTCTGATGCTGTGATGAAAATATAACTGTAGAAAACAAATTGGTGTGTAAGAGGGGTTTATTTTAACTTACATGCCACATTAGAGTACAACATGTGGTGAAGTGAAGGCAGGAACTTCACACAGATAGTACATCAGTTCCAAAATTGAGTGTAGAGAAAAAATTAAAAATATAATACTTATCATTGCTCATGCTTAGTGTGGCTGATCCACTTTCATAGATTTCAGTACTGTAAATCTAGGGAATTGTGCTACCCTGGGTGGACTGTGCCCTGCCACTCAGTTAACATAAGACAGTCCTTCCATGATATGTTACCTCCAGGCCTAACCAAGAAAGTCATTAAGACTCTGCCTAGTTAATGCAATGTTGTGCCAACTTGACAATCAAAGGTAACCATCACAGAAAAAGAAATATTCCACAATCACAAAAAGTAAAAGCAATGATTTTATCTTACCATAAAAAAAATCTATTTCATTTGGATTAATCTCACAAGCTCATTGATATTAATATTTCCTTGAGTAGTTTCCCATATTAGGAAATAATAAGTAAAACCATAAATAGAATTACTATAATAAATACAAACTCATGGCAAAGAAATAGTCATTGGTCTTGTGGGAAAGTATCAGAAACTTCACAACTCAATCACATTTCCTTCATCTTATGAAAATCTTTGATGCTTTCAAAGGATGTAAAATTTCTCCCTAAAACTAAGTCAGGCCCCTCAATTCATCTTCAGTTATGTTTTACTGGACGATTGTCAACAGCACTTGGTTGCTTTATCTTCTTTGTTTTTTAAAACATTTATTTTGGGTTTGTGTATGTTTCTATGAATATATGAGAATAATTCTATATGTATGTGGTTAAGTACAATCTACCATCATGGGTCCTGGATATTAAAATTAGGTCCTTGGCTTTTGTTACAAGTGTCTTGAAATGTTTTAAGTTGAGCAAAACACTAATCATTTTTTCTTAAATGAAAAGTAATATATATTCTCACTTAAGAAGAGTGAATTTAATATATTCATCTAATCTAATTAATATAGATATTTACTGGAATTAGTAATTCTAGTGATTCACAGGAAGTAAATCAATCTACTAAAACAATTACATTTATATTCGCTATAATGTGCAATATAGTAATATCAATATGTGTCTTAAGAGGAAGTCTGTTTAAGATGCTGAAGACCTATGAATGGGAAACTGGAAAAGCATATCTAAGAATAGTTAACAAAATAATGGAGACATGTAATTTTAACATTGATTCAAAGACTCAGTCAACATCAACATCTTTTTATTTATGAAGTTATAGATTCAATATAGTTTTGCATAAAGTCACATGGTTCTTGTATGCAAATTGAACTGATGATAAAGGATACATGGAGATTATATGAATATATATTCAAACTAATATACCCAAAATAAAGATGTAAAAAATAATTTCATGGTTTTATTTATCTAAATAACTGGCTTTTGGAAGTGAGGGTTAAACATTTTTATAACAGTGTATGAAGGTATCCATGTGGGAAATGGCTATATTCGCACATATAAAGATTTAAAATTTGTCAAAATATTTCAGTGTTATTTCAGCAAATGTATAGAAAATAAAAACTGAAAAGCTCGATTTTATTAAAAATAAAGGTGATGTCAAAGTAGTATACATAAAATTCAAATGCATACCTCATATTAAATGAAAAATCATGTCTTACTAAATCTTAAGTAAATGATAACCTAAATCTATCCCATTCCTTTTGAGTATCTAGAAGAAACTTCTGATACTGTATCATTGTATGAGAAATTTTTAAGAATGTATTATACCTACACACACATATACACACATATATAATGTTCTCATTCCATTCCCAAGTATTTACTTTGAAGAATGAAACTGGATTTAAATCAAGGTATCTAAATGTGTCTCTTTTCAAACTTCATTTTTTATAATCTTCCAAACCAAAACTATCAAAAATATTCATCCGTAACAGAATAAAGGAGCAAATGCTGACGCCCACATTACAATGGGATAGTAGTCAATAATACTAAAATGCAATGAGTACCTCTGAAGGACATCAAACGCAAAGACCAATAAGTTGATTGTGATTAAATGTATGTAAAGTTAGGCAAAGGCGAAACTATGTGCATGCACCCAGGAATAAGATAGTAAATGCTTAGCAAAAGAATATAGGAAGTCTGCAGAATCTACCATGTCATGAAGGAAAGTTGGAAATTAAAGTTCTGACTATGTGACATTTCCACAGATGTAAGTACATGGAAACTAAAGATATAACTTTGAAAATGTGAACGATCTTTGTCAAACTTATTGTAAAACTTGAAGAGTAATTTTTTTCTTTTAATGAAAGAACATTCAGTTGAGGAAATGCCTCCATGAGATCCAGCTGTAAGGCATTTTCTCTCTGATCAAGGGGAGAGGGCACAGCCCATTGTGGGTGGTGCCATCCATAGACATATAGAACTGGGTTCTATAAGAAAACAAGCAGAACAAATGATGGGAAGTGAGCCAGTAAGGAACATCCCTCCATGCATTCTGCATCAGCTTCTGCCTCCAGACCTGCTTGAGTTTCACTCCTGACTTCTTTTGGTGATAAACAGCATGTGGAAGTGTAAGTTGAATAAACCCTTTCCTCCCCTACTTTCTTCTTGGTCATGATGTTTTGTTTAGGAATAGAAACTCTGATAAGACAGTAGGCATTCTCAAAAAATAATGTTTAAAGAAAAACTATTTGAAATGTATAGTTACTTGGGTTCAATAAATTAAAATTGTATGCATTTATTCATATTTATCAGTAAATATATCATTGCCAATATCACTCAAGTTCAGTATATTGAAATATCCAATAAAAACTGATGGATACAAAATTAATAGGTAGATTGCTATATACTTGATTTGATGACTAATGTTGAAAAGCAGAAACTTGGATTTAATTACCTGTAGCAGAGGTTATTTTATAATTACTTGTCCTTCTTCAGAGAAGAACTGTACCTTAATGGTTATCATTTTATTTACTTGGGGCTCTTTTTGAAAATGCATGTGCTGTCCAAGTATATCTATGGGATAGTTTGCTACAGAATGTGGTTATTTCTTTTGTATGTATCATAGTTGTATGTAATTAAACTATTAAGAAGATTTTAATTAAGTTCCATGAGAAGTAATTGAGATATGATGGGTTATTTTATGGCATAATGATGTTTTCCCTCTGCTAAGTCTACCATGAAATGTCAGGTAGGTATTATAATGCAAGCATTTCCTCTTTTAATTCCTGAAATTATACAGTGGAAATGTTACTTGAATTTTTGCTGACTTTCTTCTGAGCTTGTTATTCAGATGGAGAAGATTATAATTTCATTTGTCCTTCATAGTAAGTCTTCTGCTTTCTACTCTGAACATACTGACCTCAATTATTTTTACAAATCAGATTAGCCTTGTTGGCTTCACCCTATTTCAGTCATTAGGAATTTAAGAAAAGACTGTATTCTAAGCAGCTTTGCCTTCCATCTGAGTGAATGTGAGGAGAGACCCATCTTTTCCTATTGAGAATTAAGGTTTGGATTATAGGATTAAGCACATCTGTCTCTCACACAAAGCTCAAAGACACAGTAGAATGTTCTTGTCTTCACCCTGGAGGAGTGGCTCTCTATAATACTAACTAAAGCTAGCATAACACCATAAGTTTTCTCTAATCATTCATTTTTGCTCCCCAATAGAAATTTTGCATTGAGTAGTAACATGAAATTGCCTTGGCCTGTATACTATATACAGTAGAACTGTTTTTTCAAATATCCCAAGCATTCTAATAACATTATCTGTAGATGTTCAATGATTATATGGCACCACAAATCTGATATATCTCTCTAGTAAATGCTAGTCTTTGCTGAAATAAAATATTGTTGAAGTAAGGTTCACCATGTCCTACTGACTATTGAGAGTGCATCTTTGTTAAACTACAAATGAAGCAAAATATGTAAAGGATTTATTTTCTTCAAGGTCTCACAGGCTCAGATCTTTTTTTTTTTTTTTTTTTAAATCTTATTTATTATATGGTCTGTATTTACATTTGAGATGTTATCTCTTTACCCAGTCTTGCTCCCATTCCACCTCCCCCTCTAATTGCTTTCACAAATTTGCACTCCCTTCTGATCCCCTTCTCCACTGCATTGCCTCGTTATTTCCCTGCATTGGGACAACATGCGTTCTCTGGAAAAAAAGCCTATTCTCACTTTGATCTTTTCTATGTTTTATAGAATCAAAACTTATTTTTTAAGTGAATCATCTAAGTATTTTATGTGGAAGAATCAGAATATAGATGTCATATTATTTAGTTGAGATTATGTTTTAATTTTATACACTTTACTAAGTTTAGGATAAGAAAGGAAAATGAAAATTGTCTCAGGTATTTCATGTTAAAATTGATCAATGGTTAAAGCCCCCGCTGTCTTTCTCTTATATAGACATACCAATGGGTAATTCCAAGATAAAATGTTTCCAGTATATTTCATTGCATGTCATTTTGTAAGACTTTATATCCTTATGATGTAAATATCAGGGTGTATAGAACTAAGAATTCCTCAAGTCTATATCCTTATAATCTGGTCATGTGATTTTTTATCTCTATCCTTCAGTGATCTTATAACAATGTCTTTGGATTAATGGATATACATGTTTGTTAACCAAATCAGGCTGACTATATTCTTGTTCTAAATCCAGACATTTGTAGGTATTCAGTGGATGTACTTCCTCTGTGCCAGAACTAGTTGCTTGATAACATTTCTTGATTAAATGGATAGGATAGGTTATAGCAACCAGACATGGAAACTTTTATTAGCATTTCCATATGTAAATTCTTTAAAATACTAAAAGTATACTTTTGTATTTGAAAAAGTAAGTTTCCAAAATGTGTGGTCAGAGAACAGATTCAAGAAGCTTAATGTGTAGTGTTTTCCAGTCTCCACCTGAATTTGTGATTTGCTATTTTGTGATCCTCTGGGGATATGGTATCTATCCCCATTTTGCTGTATTACCATTATGACCATATGCACATACATACATATATATATGTGTGTGTGTGCATACACATATATATATATACATACATACATATAAATATATACATGCATACATATATATACATATATATTTTATTTCATCTACTAGGTCAGTACCTCTTACAGGCAGTCTGATTTCTTCCTATGGAGGTGAAGGATCACTATGTCTATCAATAATGATTCAGAGAGGTAAGTGAACAGATCTAAAGTGAAAACCTAACTAGACTCAAGTTGACCACAGTGCTAGAAATATCCATCGTGCTTAGGAGATAATACTTAAAATTCTCAGCATATTGTCTTTCACTGAGATGCTATTCCCACAAACTTGGGGTTCTTATTTTGCTTTTCAAATTGTCATTCACCTCTCACATTCTTTGTCTTATAGACATTTTTTTTACAGGAAATCAGAAACAGGGAGGCACAAGTTAGCTAGTGGCCAGGAGAAATAGTTGAGAACATTGGGGCAAATGGAAAAAAATTAATATATATATATATATATATATATATATATATATATATATATATTTAACTTAGCTTACAATTTTAGGAAGGGTTAGGCAGAGTCTGTAGATAGCTTTCTGGAGCTTTTACCAATAGTATTAGAGCACTGTGAACAACTACCTTTAAATCAAAATACCTTAGTAAGTTAAAGAAAAGAAAGAAATCAAGAAGGATTTCAGATAGGTGGATTCTATGGTGTAGCATTGTCACTAGAAAAGTAGTCTCAGGTTGTGTAAGAAAGACACACGAGTCTGTTAGAAAGCAAATATTTCATTTCATGGTTCCTGCTGTGCTCTTTTGATTATGAATTCTCTATTAAGATGTGGTTATACCCTTTATTACATGTACTTTTTGCTCATTGTAAAAAAAAAAAAAAGAAAAAAAAAGCCAAGCACTGACACAATTGTATTTGTATACGTTTATGCAAAAATGTTTAAACTTTTTTATCTTTGTTTTTTAAAATAAAGTCTAAAAAAAAAAATGTGGTTTTTTTTAAACAGCAATAAGTCTTTTAATCTACTTTCTGCCTTGAGTTTCTTGCATGGCTTACCTTTCTGATGGTCAGTAGCATGGGAACTGTAAGATGAGATAAACTGATTCATCCCTAACATGATTTGGAATAGAGTGCTATTATAGTAACTGTGTGAAGCTAGCTAGATCAATGACAAACTGAAGAAAATAAACTGGGTATAGCAGAGGATCTGGACTTATGGATTCCATTCATCAGAGCACTAGAATAGTGAAGACATTAGAGTACACAGGATATTTACTTTAATAACCAAGTCAATTGTATAATTACCAACATATAATTTAATACTGGGCCCACATATAATTTTATTCAGCCTCAGATACTGCTGTCTCTATTCCCATGAGTTAGAGCATTATAATTTATGCAACAGGTATCCAGTTTTTCTATAAATTTCAATAAATGTTATATATACAAAAGGCAAAAAAGAAAGAACTTTATTCAACCTCAATAGATGAATTAAGACTAAGTTTGGCTGTTAGTTCATTTGTTATATAATAACGTCCTATTTTCTTTATCCTACTCAGGCTTTTTCTGGTCACATCTCAATACAATATTATTTATCAGTGATAGGGATACTCTCTTGTGCACTGTGTAAAAAATAAAATGAAAATCTGATGGCCACTATCTAAAAAAGAGGAAATAGATGAGCATCAGGAAGAGAAAGGGTCACTGGGAAAGAGTGGAGCACAGCAAGATTTGGCCACCCAGATTTGGAGGAAGATGGATGTAATGAAACTGAAAAGAGGTATCTATCCAGCCTTTTGGCAGATAGAGAGTAGTATGAATGGGATAATTGAGACAAACGCTAATTGAAGAGCAAGCCTAGCTTGAACCCAAAGCATTTAAGCCTCTGCATCATTATTCAATAACTGGTGTGAACATAGGAAAGACCAAAATGTTTACAACCAGTAACTTTTACAAAAGTGTCTAGAGATATAACCAGATGCTGTGATTTTAAAGTAGACTTTATTCATCAGTTCCAAAGGTTCTGTGACTATAGCACTTCAGATGACATTGCTCTTCATTTATTGCTAGATAATTTCATATATGCACATTATGTGCTTTAGTCTAATTTATACCTTTTCTCTTCTACAATTTTTCCCCTAATCCATTACTAATTTCCTTTCCTAGCTACATAAGCGCCATTCCCATAAAACCCCCGACTCCCTTATTGTTTCTGCATGTATTGAAATGTACGGCCGTCTATTGGAATAAAAGTAATGTTTAGCTGCTGCATTCCTAAAGAAAATTTAATCTCCCTTTTCTAACAGCTGTCAGTGGCCAATAACTACTCACCTAAATATAGATCTTCATTAACCCTCCTCTGTCTTCACTAGGATTTAGTCAGGTTTCATCTCACTCATGTTTGGCATTTATTTACAGCCAATTTGTATTCATATGAAAAATGCCCATCAAATCCAGCAAAATGAATGACATTTTTTATGTTACTATTAAAAATATGTATTCTTATTGCTTAAAATAAGTTTTGACAAAGAGTAAAACCATTTTTCACATAATATCATTTGGATAATCAAATGATATGTTTCTCATTTTAAGAATGTGTCAGTTTTCTCTGTGTTACTTGAGAACACACGTCACAGCTTATCGGCACTGTTAAAATCCTGGGGCAGGAACATATTATGTGATCATAGCATTAAAAAAAGAATAAAATATGATCATGATACCTTGATATAATATACAACTGCCTTTGAAATCTTTATCCCTATACCTATAAAAGAGTATTGCTCTCAACACTGATCAGAGAAGATTTATTTAGTGGATGGTGGTAAATATAAAGACTCACAACAGTTCAAGATGTAGAAAAAAAAAAAAAAAAAAAAACTGGAGATGTCATCCCAAAATATAGTATGTATGCCACACTCCCTCCATCAATGCTTAGGGACCAAAGTTGAAAAGGAAAATGAATACTGTAAAATCCTTAGATCCAGAAATAATGCTGTAAAATAATGTCTTCTAGACATGACAAGGTGTTGTGTACAGTGATTTTCAACAGTGTTAGGTACTGAGATAAGACCTGGGCAAGATCAAGCCAGTTAACATCTAGTATGATTTGGTAAGGAATGACAATGCACCACTCATAACAGAGGAGGCATAGGTAAGCAACATATTGATATGTAGAGTAATTTTTCTTCGTATACATGGTTTCTGGTGGGTTGTCAATGATCCAGTGATTAACTTTACAGCTATTTACATATGACCAATACATACATATAATAACATATATTTATATGTATACATGTATATACACAAATATACATGAATATGCATGTGTGTAATTGTTTTTGAAGAGAACATAAATTTGAATTTGGGAGAATATTGTGGAGTGACCAAGAAGAGGTTGGATAGGGAGCAAACAAAGAGGTGTATATGTTCAAAATGAATTATATTAATGAATGAAATAACAATATCATGAAGAAATACATTTAATGGTTTTGTACTGATAATATATTTCCAAATTTCTCTTCTTTTTAAAACTTGACTTAGAATGTGTTCTGCAACTTCTTAAATGGTCTAGTGCCTGTTCTGCTGTAATTATATACTGCACAAAACCAACTTAAAGGAGACAAGAATTTATTAATTCTTATACATATAGGTCACAGTTCAACAAGGAGGGAGGTCAGGTAAGAACAGGAGCATTCACAAACACATATGTGCATACATATATAAATCATTGACATATGTGGCATATAACACTAAAACTTTAACCCACAGCAATAGGTGAAATGTGTAATTTTCTTACATCTTAAAATGAATTTGGTGGCAGCATGAAAAAAAAAAACTAGAGTCAAATCTCATCTATAATGATAAATAATTCAATTTCCCATTGCATTTGCTCCTTTATAGAAAATACAATACATTTAAATGCCAACTCAGGGTATGTTTTTAAAATCTTAAAATTTTAACATTTAAAATTAAATATTAAACATTGGCTTCAGTATGACTATTAACAAACATGTAGCTAGAAACTGTTGGGATGGTTCAACAGGTTGAAGAATATGTATTGTCAGCACACACATAGATATATACATACATACATACATACATACATACATACATACATACAATGCATTTATCCAAATATGACTCATTTTGAAGAATAATCTCTGGGTTTCCAGAATCTGAAGGTGCCACAGCACTGGTTCAGTTCATGAGGCCATGGAAACTGGAGGAGGGGCTAACCTACTGGATGCAGGGGATCATCTGTTCCCAGTTTATATTAGTAGACAGGAGGAATGCTGTCTCTCTGCTCTTTCTGCCATTTCAATTTCTTTGCACTGATGATGCCTATTCTCCATGAACTCAGAAAAAATGATTTATTAATTGCAAGAATTGATTTATAATTCTTCTCTGGGTACTAGACTCATTCATAAAGACCCTATAGATGAACTTATATGTAATGCTTAATCAGATATTTGGGACCATTTGTGAGAACCTGTGGAATTAGCAAGGTTTTTCATCTTGAAATGAATCAATCCATTTACTTGATTAACTTAGGCAACCAGAGAATCTCTCATTTATATATATATAAATTCTTATTGCTTGATGAATAAGACAAGAGAGAATAAAATTTCATATTCTTTTAGAAAATGCCTGCTGTTTTGTGAAGCTGTATTAGTTATGTATATAAAATGTAATTATCTGTTTTATGAAACCAGTATTTTTATGACCAAAAGTAACTAAACCATAAGTATAACCATACATTCTTTAAGACAAGAACAACCAGAGCATGAAAATTAGAATGATCAATACCCATTTAAAAAACACAGAAATATCTTGATTTTAAATTGTAGTTTAGGCATATGGGGATTTGTATCTTAATATGTTGGAAATATAAATCTTTTAGTATTGCCCAAAGTTTTGAGCAAAGCATTGAACTCAATGAAGCTTACTATTAAAAGCAATAGTCCCCAGTAATTTCATTTGCTTCATTTAAAACTTTAAAAATAGGATAAATGTAAATCATTTTTATATTTATGTGTGGATTATCATTTTAACTTCAAAAATTTAAATCAAATTAATCTTGAGATTACAAGATTGCTCAGTGAGTAAAGAAGCATCCTACTAAGTTCAAAGACCTAGAAAAATCTCATAAACTCATGTAGTAAAAGGACAGACTGGACTCTTGTGAGATGGCCCTGACCTTCCTACACATGCATGTCTTATCACAAATATATGGGACCTTGCACATGCACACACACAAACACAGATACACACACACACACATGCATGCAGGTGCACACACACACAAATGAAAAAAAATACAATTTAAATTAAATATAATTTTTAAAATACTATAGTACACAGTGCCTTAATTTCCATAGGTGGCTCTTTGTGTGTGGTTGTGAAGTATGTATGCTTATTTGTATGTGAACATGTGTATGTTGAAGCTGAAGATAAATGTGTAACTTTTGCCATGTTCTATTTGTGTTCTCTCTCTCTCTCTCTCTCTCTCTCTCTCTCTCTCTCTCTCTCTCTCTCTCTCTCTGTGTGTGTGTGTGTGTGTGTGTGTGTGTGTGTGTGTGTGTGATTTACACACTTGATTAGGCTGAGTGGGCTGTGCATACCAGAGGCCTTTGTGTCTCTGCCTTCCCATTGCTAAGATATTGAATGTCCACCACCTCTCCTTTATGTGAGTATCGCTGATCCAAACTCACTTCATCATGTTTCCAGCACAGTTTACTAACTGGCCCATCTTCAAGGCACTACCATTAAGTCTTTAAGGAACTTCTGCCATGCTCCCATAATGATTCTATCATTTTATATTCCACAATTAAACAGTTTTGTCCACACAATCACCAAACCTCCTTGGCTCTGATTTGTGTATTAGTGGCCCTGTGTGTGTTGTAAAATCTTTTTAAAAATTTATATATTCCTGGCAGTTTTAAATAAGTTCATTGCAACCTACCTAAATCATGGAGGGTTCATATCATCACTGAAGAATATAATAACAGTTACAGAGATTAAGGAAAGGAGAATTATAAATGTGATCTGAGATGTGACTGGATTTCTGCAATCTCATGACCAGCTTTGACAGATGCATTATTTCTTTACAATAAGCAAAGCAAGTGCTTCCCAAAGTTGGATTCTATTCTTATGGATGACACCATGGACACTGATGAAAGGAAACTGTACTGAGAACATTCCAGAATAACTTAGTGGTAAAGCAATAACAGGTACTGAGGGGATTGGTTTATTATCAAGAGAAGTTTTACTGTGGAGGGAAATGTCAAAAATTACAATATGTTATGGAGAAATCTGCTGGGAGAAGAAAAGTCACTGTGTTTTTAATTTTATTGCTGCCTCAGTTTTGGAAACAGCTGCAGAGAACCCAGTCTCAAATTACCACTAGTCTGTGTAGGCAAACCCTTAGCCATCAATGCACAATTCTCGACCACCAGAGCTACTGTTGAGAGAAGAAAGGTTTGTAAGGACTGTGTAGCTACAAAGTATGTGTGTGTGTGTGTGTGTGTGTGTGTGTGTGTGTGTATGTATGTGTGTGCAGCATATTTACATTTTGAAAGAAATTATTTATTGCACATCTAAAAGAATACAGTAGAATATTATCAAAATTTCCACACATAACTTAAAGCTTACATGAGTTCTCTCTGAGATTCAGCTTGCTATTTTAGACTCCACTCAAAACCACTGTAACTCTTAAAACTGAACATCATTTGAAAGGGAAAACAAAAACTGAAAAACAAGCTGTTTATCTTGTATATGATTTAATCTTATATGTAATTAAATTTAAAGAGAAAATATGAGTTCTGTGAACAAGCCTGATATTTAAAAACTTAACCAAGTCTAGTACTTCTTTGGAATGAATAATTGGGCCAAAACTAAAGTGGAAATTTCAATTTTTTTTGGTAACTCACCCTGTCAAGTTTTTATTTATTTATTTATTTATTTATTTATTTATTTATTTATTTATTTATTTATTTATTTATTTTGTAATCTGTCTTGAGAGCATGTTTTCCTGAAGGAGAAATGTGAGAAAACATGTAATGTTTGGCTGGAGCAGTTTTCAGAAAGAGTATGTGTTGTTTTGAAAGAGTATAAAGGGATCAGCAGAAACGCTGAGAGTTTGCTCTTGCTTCACTAGTCTTCCTGTCCTTTGCTCGACTTCATTGGTCATGCAACACTTTTCTTCTCTTCAGTGCATTTCAGCAGAAGTTGCCAGAATTAGCAAGAATACCACTAGATGTTCTTTGGTGCATCTCTCAAAGATCAGCATAAAAACAGAAAGGACTAGAGCAAAAGTGAGTCCAGGGAAGCCTTGTGTTGCCAATGAAGACAGTTACCTCCAGACAGTTGCCACAGGTCATTGCAATGCAACACAAACCTTTCCCTATTCATGTCATAGCATCTACAGTCTTTCCAAACATTATGTGCTGTAACAGGCATCTGATCCAGCTAAACTTCATATGCCTGTTTCAGCAAACCATACTCTCAGTTTACTGCCTTAGCAAAACATCCTCTCACAACACAGCTTCCAGAAAGATACCATGTGAAACAACTGAGTTTCCAAAGAAACCAGAAATTTTCACTTATATGCTTATGAGATAATTTCAACTGAGAAACCTCCCCATCACTATAGGAAACACCACCCTGAGGTCTTAAACTCTGGAGGGGATAAGAATGAAAGAAGTAAGCAAAGAACCAGCATCCATAGGTCCCTATGTCCTGACTGCTGATGCAAAATGCCTTACATTCCTACTGCCATGCCTTCTCAATGTCACTGACTGCATCCTAAAACTGAGCCAACATCACTCCTTCCCTTCTAGAGTTGAATTTCCAGGTGTTTTGTCACTGTGAGGACAAAGTAACACAGGAAGGTTCAACAGAGTTTATCCCACAATTAGAAGAAACAAACAAACAAAAAAAAAAGAAAAATAAAAGAAAGGAAAATGAGCATAATTCAGGGGCTGGGCCGGATGATACTGTATCCTCCCAGTCTTGTCCTTGTATGGTTTCAAGCACAATTATTTTAATATATGCTCATTCCTTGAAGAAAGAATTACCTGCTATTTTTTAAATACCTTAATTTATCGAGGGAACTGTAAAGATCACCTGCATATTTTTAATCAAGTTTTGTATGAGTATCTCTCATTAACCCATTAGTGAAACAATTTAGTAATATATTCCAATTAGACATTTTTTTCAAAAAAAATCAAGACAGATTGAGTATATTTTGTGATAAAAAGCTTTGTTTTTCTGCAGAAGAAATTGTTTAGAACATTTCAGTGTAGAATTATTATTTTTACCTTTAATCTTTTTTTTTACAATCTAGTCCTCATCCCCTTCTATTCTGCCCCCCAACCGTTCCTCAGCCTATTCCTTCCATACATTCAAAAGGATGCCCCTTCTTCCTGGGGCCTCAATTCTCTCAAGGATTAAGGGTATCTTTCTCACAGAAGCCAGACCAGGAAGGCTTCTGCTGTGCATGTGTCTTAGAGCCTTGGATCAGCCAGTGTATCATCAACCACCTGGTTGATGGTTCAGTGTCAGGGAGATCATGGTGGTCCATGACTTCCTATTGAGTCACACTCCTTCTTCATGCTTTTCCCTAATTAAGCCCCAGGGTTCCCTGAATTCATTCCATCAGTTGGTTGTATCTGCATCTGTCTCACTCAGTTACTTGGGTCATTTTGATTTTCAATTTCCTGCTCAATAAAGACTTTGAATATTTATTTGTTTCTCAGTCATTTGAAATTCCTCTGTTGTGAACTCTCTGTTTAGTTTTATAACCATTTTTTGATTGGGTTATTTGGATTTTTGGAGCTTAGCTTCTTGAGTTTATATATATATATGATATTAGCCCTCTATCACATGTTCTTGATTTTGGAGCTTAAATAATGGAGTTCTGTTTAAGAAATCCCTCTACACTCAATGCACATGACTTCAAGGCATTTTCCCACTATCACTTCTACTAGATTTAGTATATCTCATTTTAGGTTGAAGTTATTGATCCACTTGAGCTCAACTATTACGCAAGGTGAAATATATGGATCTATTTTCATTTTTCTACATACCAACTGCCAGTGAGACCAGTCCCATTTATGGAAGGTGCTTTGTTTTCTCCATTGTATATTTTTGGCTTCTTTCGATCAAGTGTGTGTAATCTCTGTAATACAGCTAAGGGTCAGAGATGGTGATTCCCCACGTCGTTCTTTTACTGTTAAAAAATGTTTTTGCCATTTCTGAATTTCCTTTGCCTTTGCAGACAAATTTGAGAATTGCTTTTTCCATGTCTTGAAGAATTGTGTTGGAATTTTGATGGGGATTGTATTGAATCTATAGTTTGCCTTTCGTTTGCCTTTCGTAAGATGACATTTTTTTTACAATGTTAATTCTGCCAGTCCACAGCTTGGGAGATCTCTCCATGTTCTGAGATCTTCTTTGATTTATTTATTGAGAGCCTTGTCGTTATTCTCATACATATTTTTCACTTGCTTAGTCAGAGTTATTCCGAGATATTTCATATAATTTATGGCTATTTTGAAGGAAGTGGTTTCCTTAATTTTTTTTCTCAACCTGTTTATCATTTGTATAAAGAAAGGCAACTGATTTATCTGAGCAGTTTTTATATCCAGCCACTTTGATGAAGTTGCTTATCAGGTGGAGAAGTTCTCTGGTAAACTTTTTTGGAGTCACTTATGTATACTGTCATTTCATCTGCAAATAATGATACCTTGCATTCGTTTTTCTCCTTGATCTCCTTTTGTAGTTTGTTTGTTCTGCCTAGAGCTTCAAGTTCTGTATTGAACATATATAGAGAGAGTGATCAGTCTTGTCTTGTCCTCAATGTTAGTGGTATTGCTTCAACTATCTCTACATTTAATATAATATTGGCTGTTGGTTTGGAGTAAATTGTTTTTACTATGTCTGTGTATGAACTTTTAATTCCTGATCTCTCCAATATTTTTAACATTAATGCATATGGAATGCTTTTTTTCTGAATCTAAAGAGATGATCTTGTGATTTTTTTTTTCTTTGCGTTTGTTTGTATAGTGGATGACGTTATTAGATTTTTATATATTGAACCAACCTTGCATCCCTGGGATGAAACCTACTTAATCATGGTGAATGATAGTTTTGATTTGTTCTTGGATTCAGTTTGTAAGAATTTTATTGAGTATTTTTGCATCGATATTGATAGGCTAGATTGATCTGAAGTTTCTTTCTTGGTTGCATCTTTGTTAGTTTATGTGTCAGCATAATTGTGGCTTCATGGAATGGATTAAGTAGTTTTACTTCTGTTTCTATTATATGGAATAGTTTGAAGAATATTCATATCAGTAAATACTAAATAAGAGATAACTTTCGGTTTTGTTTGTTTTATGATTCTTTATTGGATATTCTCTGTATTTACATTTAAAATATTATCTGCTTTTCTCCCACACCCATCTTCCTTCCCCCTCCACTTTCTTCCATAAAGGTGCTCCCTCTTCCAACCCCCTTCTCCCACCTCAGCTCCCTGGTGTTCCCCTACACTGGGAAGATGTGCATTCACTGAACCAAAGGTCTCTTCTCCCATTGATGCCAGACAATGCTATCCTCTGCTACGTATGTAACTGGAGCCATGGGTCTCTTCATGTGTGCTCAATGGTTACTGTTTTAGTCCCCAGGAGTTCTGGAGGATTTGGTTGGTTGATAATGTGGTTCTTTTCATGAGGTTGCAAACCCTTTTTGCTCCTTTAGTTCTTTCTTCCACTCCCTCATTGGCATCCCTGTGCTCAGTCTGATGGTTAACTGCATGCATCCTCAACTGTATCTGTATGACTCTGGCAGAGCCTCTGAGCCAGTAAGTACTTCTTGGCATTATAAATAGTCCCAGGGTTTGGTGGCTGCATATGTGGTGGATCCCCAGGTGAGGCAGTCTCTGGATTTTTTTCTTCAATCCCTGTTCATCTATTTGTCCATGTATTTCATCCCCTGGGTGTTTTGTTCTCCTATCTAAGAAAACTGAAGCATCCACATTCTGATCTTCTTTCTTTTTAAGTCTCATAAGGTTGGTGAATTTTTTTCTTGGTATTCAGATCTTTTTGGACTAGTATCTACTAGGACTGGCACCAGTTGGACCACATAGCTCTGCAAGCTATCATTTAGTAGCTCCAGGTTGCCTCTAAGAACTCACAGGGTTCAGTCCACAACTGCTCTGTTTTGTTTCCACTCACTTTCTTCCACTGCCCAGTATAAACATGACTCTACAACCATTAACGTATCAATCAAGTTTATATGTTAAATTCTCAATCTACAAACCCTTTACAAAACAAATTTTCAGCTGGTGGATAAAGATATAAACTGTCAATCTAGATGAGATAAATAAACCTATAGAAACCCTTAGAAATAGTAATAACAACCTTATCAATCTAGAAATGCAATGAAAGAAACATCCATGTATGCTTCTGCCTTGCTTCCTCCCAATCTCAGGCTACTACTTCCTCTTTTATTTTTCTAGACCTTTCCCCGTCTACCTCTCTCCTGTCTGATTGTATATCACCTTGACATCAACTTTGAAGTCTGGTAGAACTCTGCACTAAATCCATCTTACCCTGATATTCTTTTTTTTTTTTTTTTTGGTTTAGAACTTTTTAATGATTTCTTCTATTTCCTTAAGAAATATGGGCCTGTTTAGATAATTTACCTGCTCTTTATTTAACTATGATAAGTGGTATCTGTCTAGAAAACTATTTACTTTAGTTTTGTTGAGTATAGGCTCTTGTGGTAGGATCTGATTTTTTTAAATTTCCTGTGTTTGTGTAGTTCTGTCCCCCTTTGCATTTCTGATTTTTTAAAATTTGGATGATTCTTCTGGGCCCATTAGTTAGATTGGCTAAGGGTTTATTTTGCTTGGTGATTCCTCCAGAGAACCAGCTTTTAATTTTGCTGATTCTTTGTATTGTTCTCTCTGTTTCTATTTGGTTGATTTGGCACTGAGTCAGATTATTTCCTGCCTTCTCCTCTTGAGTGAGTTGTCTTCTTTTTGTTCTAGAGCTCACAGGTGAGTTATTAACTTGCTAGTGTAAGATCTGTCCAGGTTTTTGTTTTTGTTTTTGTTTTTGTTCTTTTTCTTTTATAACCAGGGAACTAAATACTATAAATTTTCCTCTTAGCACTATTTCACAGTGTCCCATGAGTTTGGGTTTGATGTGTCCATATTTTCATTAAATCTTTCCAGAACAAGTTTTGAACTTGATTGTGGGCTTTTCTGTTATTGAAGACCAAATTAAGCCATGGTGTTCCCATAGGATACATGGTTAGGGAGGATATGAACTACTTTTTTTTTTTTTTTTTTTACTGTAGAACTCCAGGGAATCTATCAGCCTTTTTGATCAGTTGACCTGCATCCCACAGAGCTTCCAGGAGGTCTTTAGAGTGTGGTGTCAGTTGCCCAGTTGCCCATTACACAGAGAAACTCCTGGGATGTCTTCAAGCTGTGGTGTCCTGAGTGTAGTGGATCACCTGGCATGTCTCCAGATGTGGTATCAGATGCCAAGTATCAGATCTCCAGGGATGCCTTAGGATGTGGTCATACATGCTCTGAGTGTAGTGGATCTCCTGGGATGCCTCATGACAAGGTGTCTTTAAGGGATCAGACTAACTACAGTCTCTCTCAGCAGACAAGAGAAGGCAGACAGAGTGGTATTTGGCAGGTGGGGGTTTAGGGGTATGATGGGTCCCTGAGTGCACTGGGCTCCCAGCAGCAGCTCTGGGACATCAGAAGAGTGCTTACCAGATACTTTGAATGCAGTGGATCATCAGATATCCCTCAGATTATGGTGTTTTCAGTGGAGCAGACTAGCTAGCAGTCTATTGCAGCAAAAATGACTAGATGAAGGGCTACTTAATCTTTTTTTATAGTCAAGACTTTATCCTTCTCCCAACCTAACCTCCCATGGAGCACTGAATGCTTTGAATTATTTTTAGAATTAACATTATGCTTAAAAAATGATTAATTCTTTAGACTTTTCTAATGTGTTTCTAGTTACTTTGATTCATTGTTAGCTACAATCATTAAAGTAAATAATCATGATGTAGAGAAACTTTTTCTATAGTGTTCTATACTTTTAAGAATGAGATGATTAAAAGGTGTCTTATAAGTGAATTTTAACATATTGTCCAGACTAATAAATGTAGTCACTAATGAATTTGTAAAAACAGTGGGCTCAGATTTTCACATATTTATACCAAGAAAATAAAATAAAATCAATACTGACACTGTCTTCCCAGCTTGAAGGCAGTACAGTTTGTACATACACTCAGTGCTTAAGTCTAGAGAACTCAATCAAATGTCTTCATGGTTGTTTGCTTCAAGTGGTTTCATTTTCAATTCAATTTACATGATATTCCTGATGAGCAACATCCAATTGACTGGTGCTGATATTCACAAAGTATTTATATAACCTTGCAAACATTTATGCATGAATAACATCTATTTTAAACAGTGTACCTTTAAATAATATTTGCTATTAAGAAACAATTACAAACAAATAGTCCTCTATTCATGGTAACTTACAAAGTTCTTCCAACATAAAAATAAGTGGTAGTTAGCAAGCTCCAAGCCAAGGACAAGTTCTGACTCCCAGAAGGTTGGGCTTGTGGTTCTTAATTACAAACACACACATATAAAGACACACACAGGGACACACACACACACACACACACACACACACACACACAGTAATTCAGGAACTAAACATTTATAACTCTTAGATTTCTACAAGGTTCTAAATGCAAACATAGCAGGCTAGACTTCATATTGTACAGAATAATAAACTACTACAAGACAATAAACAACATCTTCAAAAGTCTAAAAAACTGTGTATCAATTGTGGATCAAAAACTATTAGTATCAATAAAATATACAAAGAAAATGGATATGCTCTACATTTTATTATATTTATACTTAATTATGTTTAACTATGCTATAGAAAATATTAAAACCTGTACTAATTAGTTTCAAATATTAGTGTAACTTACCAACATAAAATATGATATGAAAATGTTAATAATTATGCTATAAAATATAGTTCACTATTTACAATTTCTTCAAAAATACATGTAAATCTCTACTCTGGAAGATTGAAGAAGCAAAGACACATATTGAAAATGGTAAGAAAAATCTAGCTACACAGAAAGATTAAGACACATTGGATGGAAAAAGAAAATTCTTGATAGCTATGGAATACCAATAAAAATCCCCAGCATTCACTTAAAAGTTAAGACTTAGAAAATAGAAAATACTGCATTTGAAAAAAATGTTGTAAGGATTTCAAAATTGGAGAGAAGTAAGTATATTTAATGAAGTATTCATTTTAAGTAATAAATAGAATAAATAAAACCATCCATAGGTAGACCATAATGAAAATGAAAATGTTATCCTTTAAGGATGAAATCATTCAGAAACATTGCTATCACAAAATGACAGCTTAATAGTTAAGGAGTGACCAAATGACAGAGGCCATTTGATTTTCAACAATAGGTGCCAAAAATGAATGTAGTAATATCTTCATGCTGCTAAAAGAAAATAACTGAAACATATAATTTTAAACCCAAGTACAGAAAATTTCCAGAAGCAAGCACAATAAAAATACTTTTTAGTGTAAGAAACAGAATAACAGGAGATGTGACCACCCACTAAATCTGCTAAAAAAAATCTATGAAAGAAAATACCAGTGTATGAATACATAAGAAACTCTGTTGGGAGCATAAATTGATAAGATACAGCAACCGTGTATTGAAAAACTTTGTTAAAGAAAACATTCTTTATATTAAAAACAGTTGAGTATTTAGATTATGAGACTGGAATACATTCTGTACTTAATCAAAAAATGTGAATGATAAGAATGTTCAAAACTTATCTGTTAAAGAGTGTATAAATATATCTGTCATTCTGTATCTGTCTTTCTATCTCTGTTTCTCTTTGTTTCTCTCTGTCTCTGTCCACTCTGTCTCTTTCTCTGGCCACTCTGTCTTTGTCTCTCTCTTACTATGTGTATGTTTGTGTGTGTGTGTGTGTGTGTGTGTGTGTGTGTGCGTGTGTGTATGTTCTTAAGTTCATGTATCCACAAAAGACAGAAGTGTCAAGTTTTCTTCTTAGAGGTGGTCTTAAAGGTGTTTGTTACCTGTGGGTGCTGGAAAGGAAACATGACTCCCTGCAGAAGCAGTAGTTGCTTTCAACTATTGAGCCGTATCTTCAGAATTTTTGACATTTTATTAGCCAGAAATATCTTGAAAGATTTTACTCAAGTAAGTTAACTTAAAACAAATAATCAGTACCAGTCCCATGTATCTAGATGCATTTTATTCATAAAATAGAAAAAGATTAAGAATATTCTATATTCAAATTTTGAGTGTAATGTTGCAAATGGTTAAAACTCATATACACAAATACCAACAGACTTGGTGTTTGAACTATATTTTCAATTTTATCTAATGTAAGGTGAAATTGAGACGAGGAATAATGTAGTCTTGAAGAGATAAGCCTGCGGTTTTAACCTCTCCGGATGCTAAAATGAAAGCAGACATAATTCTGAACTATATTGTTGGTTCTTAGTTTGCTTACTGAACCCTTTACTAAATAAAATTGTATGTTAACACCAGTCAGTCAGGGTATTGACTAGCTTCTGTACTAGGAACATTCTAAGACAATTTGTCAAGTAATACATTACAGCATATCAAACACTAACTTGGCTCCTGTTCCTTTTCACACTGTGAAATTCTACCTCTCAGATTGGTTAGGAAAACTCTAGTTTGTAGTCATTTTAGAAACTATTATTAGTGAGATTTGAAATTGTTTTATGCCTCATTTTAATATTTAAAATTTTCACACATGAAGTATTTAGGGTAAACCCAAAGCAAAATAAAGACAATAAAATAAAGGAAAGAAAAACAAAAGAAAGAAAATAATTGCTTCTTTGGTTTTTATCTAAGAAGCAACATTAAGATCTAATCGAAACTCAGAAAAGAAACTCTCAATTATAAATAGTATTTTTTTAGCTCCTTCTACCAATGAAACTAACTCGATCTTAGATAAATCAACTTATAATCTGTGTACAAAAAGGAAAATACAATGTACTAATCTTCCTGTGTCCTTTACGAAATTTGATTTTAAGATGTGAAAGCTAAGGTGAAATTTTCTATGGTCCAGTCTAGAACAACTACTCAGCAGCTGATTTACTGTTTGACCGAATAACATACAGTATTACCAAATACTGAGCATATGAAAAGAAATATCTCACAATTTATATGGTACTGACATGGTCCATGACCACTAGAGCCTCCATCTACTGACTCCTCAGCAACATTGAAAGTGAAAGAATGGAGAATTTGGGTTCTTTTATGTTTTCAACTATTTTTTCCAAGCTCCCTTGCTGTTGGTTAAATAATTATTTAAAAGATATATTTTAATATTTGTTCATAAATATTTGTGTATCTGTAAGTGTGGTTTCACATGTATGTGCAATTAGCCACAGAAGGCAGAAGAGGATTACTGGAGTTTTATTACAGGTGATGAGACTTATCTGATATTATAGGGTCTTCTAGAAGTACAGCAATGGAAAAATGAATGAATATTTTTCAATAAGTAATTGTTTGTGGTTTAAGGCAAGTCAAAAGATTTTATTCTGTCTATAAATCTTAGACCACCCTGGATTCCCCCAAACACTGTTATTGAAATGGTCACTATACACAGTTCATATTAGTGATATTTATGTCATTCATGACAGGGGCTGCTCCATTTACTATCTGAGCAGATGCTCCTGAGTTTGGAAGCTCCTAAATAGATAATGCTATTTGTATTGATGTCAACCAAATTCTGACTTCCCTTACATTTACTAAACTTTACCATAACACAAGATAAGTTAAAATTTGACTGAGAAGCTGATGCAGTAACATGAAAACTTCCTGTAATCTTCATAAAGGAATATTCTCAACTTACCCCTGACATGATACTAAAAGCCAGGTGAGTCTGAACACATGGACCACACTAACAAGGACACTATGAATTTTCTTTAGAAAATCATAATGAAGATTAGCTTTGATATAGATCTAAACTGATCCAAAAGTAAATCTTACAATAGATCCATCAAGTGAAGGGTTGAAACAAGGTTCAAAAGAAATAAACTGATCTACAAATAAATAACAGTATCCTAACGATAATAATACCTCAACAATACTAATTACATTATAAGGTACATGTGACTCAGTAACGTACAATTTCAATAACATAGAAAAAAAAATTTTGGAAGCCGGGACATGCAAACATTTGTTTACAGTCTTAATGAGCAGGTACTCTGCAAGCACAAAAGTAAACACAGTAATAATTAGTGATAAGCAAGAAGAAATTCTGGCTCAAAGGACTCTGTAGCTGATATTTGTTTCAATACTGAATTCTTTATCTTAGGGATATTTATGCGCAGCACAGTTTGGAAAAAAAAATCTTTCTTGATGATAATTAATTCCCATGTGCATAATAACTGAGGATATGAATACATTGAAACTTTTTCTAATGTACATGTTACACTTTCCATACCTTGATTAGTGATGACATCTTAAGGTTCTGAGGGAAATCTGCTATGATAGCAGCCATGCAGATAGCACTACTGTCACCATTCTTTTAACCACATCCTCTTTGTATAAAAAACATACATCTCTTCCTCTGATAGCTCTGTTTGTTAAATATTCCTGGTTTCCAGGTGCTTATCAGTGGGCACAAAAATCATATGCCTACTAGATCTGAAGGGGGAACATAAAGGAACTAGTAACAGATTCAGGAACCATAGATAAAGTGAGAAGATTACAGATTTAACAACCTTTATATTATTTTCACTCAAGCAATAAAGAAAAGTTTGCTTTTTGCCAGTTCCCAAGACCCTGTGCAAGATGTAAACCCACTATGGAAAGTAAGCAAAACTTGCACTCATTTTCAATGTCCAGTTTCAGTCCTACAAACCTAGATCCCTACTCCATGCCTGACTTTTAATATAGATCCAGCCCTTCAACTACCACAAAAATATAAAAATAAATAAATTTAAAGCCCTTTCAAATATAATAGTATGGTCCAAGATCACAAATATTGTCCTTCTTAGGTGGCATGTCATTTTGTTTGAGCCTCATCTGAAAGACATATGCTTTAAGTAGAGGAAGACTATTGATTTATTTGAGTTAATTTTATATCCAGCCACCTTGCTGATGTTGTTTTTCAGCTATCAAATTTCTCTGGTGGAATTTTGGGGGTCACTTAATTATACTATCACATCATCTGAAAATAGTGATATTTTGAATTTTTCCATTCCAATTTGTATCCCTTTGACCTTATTTTACTGTCTGATTGCTCTGGCTAGTACTTCTAGTACTATATTGAATAGGAAAGAAGAGAGGGCAACCTTGTCTAGTCCCTGATTTTAGTGGAATTTCTTTAAGTGTCTCACCATTTATTGTTATGTTGTCTACTGGTTTGCTGTATACTGCTTTTATTATGTTTGAGTACAAGCCTTGACTTCTTGATATTTTCAAGACTTTTAACATGAAAGGAAGTCCATACAGAGCATATATACATAATAGTGTTCTGCAGAAAAACATTTCCTCGTCCATATGATATCTAGTGTCTATATTCGTCACCATAAAAAGGTAATAAAGATAAAATAGTATAACACATTGAGGAATTCGTGATACATCAAAATATGTAAAATGAAAATTTGCTGCAAGATATGTGCATGGTACAAAAATAGCAATGTAGGCCAGCATTCTCTACAACCGGACACAGATGGAAGAGAACTGATCTCCCAGAAGTGCTGATGCACCAGAGAGCACAGGTAAGACCACCACTGATGCACTGATGGACTTTCCCAGAACCTTCTGGACACAGGAATCATAGAGAACTTTGGGACAGGATTCTTTTGATTTTTCTCTGTGTGCAACATTTCTCTGTACTCAGACTCTGCTGGGAGAGGGCTGGTCACACAATAGTTTGAAACATAGGCTGATAGGAGAATCAAGCCCCTGCCGGAATTATTAAGAACAGCTAAAACCAGAGATAAGTAAATAGCAGGAGGCAATTCTAAGGACCTTAGTAAAAGAAATCAAGACCAGTTGGCATCATCAGAACCCTGTTTCCTCCAGCACAGTAAGTATGGCTACCCTAACACACCAGAAAAGCAAGATTCTGATTTAAAATTACAACTAATAATGATATTACAGGACTTTTAGAAGTTCATAAATAACACACTTGAAGAAATACAAGACAGGTAAACAAGTAGAAGCCCTTAAAAAAGAAAAACAAAACTCTCTTAAAGAATTACAGGAAAACAAACAAAACAGATAAATGAATTAAACAAAACCATGCAGGATCTAAATTTGGAGACAGAAACAATAAAAATAAATAAATTAAAAAAAAAAAAACACAAAGAGACAACCTCTGAAATAAAACATCTAGGAAAGATATCAGAAGTCATAAATGCAAGCATCACCAGCAGAATAAAAGAGATAGAAAAGAGAAACACAGAGACAAATGATACCAGAGAAAACTTCAATACAAGAGTCAAAAATGCAAAAGTCTCCTAACCCCAAACATCCAGAAAATCCAGTACATAATGAAAAAAATCTATCCTAAGGATAATATATACATATATATATATATATATATATATATATATATATATATATATATATATATGAGCAAAGATTCTCAACCTAATGGGCCAATATATATCTTCATCTAAATTATAGAAGAAAATTTTTCTAACTTAATGAAAGAGATGGCCACAAACATAAAAGAAGCATACATTACCCCAAATAGATTGGACCAGAAAAGAAATTTCTCCAAAAACATAATAGTCAAAACACCAGATGCAGAAAAAAAAAGAATATTAAAAGTTGTAAGGGAAAGGGTCAAGTAACATATAAAGGCAGACCTATCAGAATCACACCAGACTCCTCAACAGAGACTATGAATGCTAGAAGATCCTGTGCAGATTTCCTACAGATCCTAGAACAAAAATTTCAGCCAGGACTAATATATCCAGTAAAACACTCAATTAATATAGATCGAAAAAATAAAGGAATTCTGTGACAAAACTAAATTTACACAATATTTTTACAAATCTATCTATACACAGGATAATAAATGAAAAATTCCAACATAAGGAGGGAAATTTTACCTTAGAAAAAACAAGAAAATAATATTCTGGTTCTGGCCTCC
The DNA here is from genome assembly GCF_963924665.1 of Micromys minutus. Taxonomy (NCBI): domain Eukaryota; kingdom Metazoa; phylum Chordata; class Mammalia; order Rodentia; family Muridae; genus Micromys; species Micromys minutus. The sequence goes on from NC_137953.1 coordinate 7,825,843, forward strand.
GTCCCATCAGGACTCACAGCCTCTCTACAGATTGCTGACCACCTATAGGAGCCTCAGTAGCACACTCCCTCCTGAGCCCATGGTTGTGTCTCCAGTTTATCACCACTGACTATCTGGGAAGAAACTGCCAGGAACTTTCAGGGCACAGGTATCACTGTGTTGCCAGGGAACTGACTTTTCTGGCCTCCATCTGTACCCAGAGCCAGAGCTGGCTTACCAACATCTAAATTCACAGCCTGCCTGCAGAGAGCTGAATAACCAGGAGGAATCTCTCTCCTGAGACCAAGGCCCCACAGGCATACAGAGGAGACAAGCTACAGTCAGAAACAACAAGATAAACTGCCATCACAGATAAGAAATGGCAAGAAGCAACAGAATCCAAGAAAAAATTACATCATCAGAGCCCAGTCCTCCCACCACAGCAAGTAGTGGATACAACAACATATCAGAAAAACAAGATCTGGACTTAAAATCAAACCTCATGTTGATGATGGAGGGCCTTGAGAAGTGCATGAGTAACTCAAAGAAATACAGGAGAAAATGGAGAACACAAGTAAATAAGTAGAAGCCATTAAGGGGAAATGCAAAAACCACTTAAAGAGCTACAGAAATACATAATGAAAGAGGTGAAAAAACTGAATAAAACCTTCCAGATTAAAAAAAAAAGAAATAGAAACAAAAAAATCAGAAAGGGTGACAACCTTGGAGAAAGAAAACCTTGGAAGGAGATCAGGAATCATAAACACAAGGATAACCAAGAGAATAGAAGAGATGGAAGAGAGAATTTCAGGGACAGAAGATACCATAGAAAACATTGATACAACAGGCAAAGAAAATGCAAAGTTCCTAATCCAAAATATCCAGGAAATCCAGGACACAATGAGAAGATCAAACCTAAGGATAATAGGTGTACATGAGAGTGAAGATTCCCAATTAAAAGGCTCAGTGAATATCTTAAAAAGTTGTAGAAGAAAACATTCCCAAGATAAAAATAATGACCATTAATATATAAGAATCCTGCAGAACTCCTAATAGATTAGACCAGAAAAAAAATTTTCTTCTAACACATAATACTCAAAACACAAAATGTTCAAAACAAAGCAAGAATACTAGAAACAGAGAGGAACAAAAGAACACGCAACATATAAAATCAGACCTATCAGAATTATAAAAAACTTCTCAACAGAGACTGTGAAAGCTAGAAGATCCTGCACACACATTTTACAGACCCTATAAGAACACAAATGCCAGTGCAGGTTACTATATACAGCAAAACACTCAAAAACCCTATATGGAGAAACCAAAATATACAAGAGCAAGACCAAATTAACACAATATCTGTCCACATTTCAAGTCCTATGAAGGATAATAGATGGAAAACTCCAATACAAGGAGGAAATCAACACCCAAAGAAAAGCAAGAAAGTAAATTTTTTTTGGAACAAACCCAAGAGAAGTTAAGCACACAAACACAATTTTACCTCTAACAACAAAAATAACAGAAAACAACAACCACTATGAACATTGATGCAAAAATGTACGGTAAAATTTTTGCAAACTGAATAGAAGAATGCAAATCAAAAATGATCATTCACCATGATAAAGCAGGCTTCACTCCAGCTATGCAGAAATTGTTCAATATATGGAAATCTATCAATTCCATCCACTATATAAATAAACTCAAAGAAAAAATACACATGATCATCTCACTAGATGCTGAGAAAGCATTTGACAAAATTTAACACCCTTTCATATTAAAAGCATTAGAAAGATCAGGAATTCAAGACCCATACCTAAACATAATAAAAGCAATACACAGCAAATCAGAAGCAAACACCAAACTAAATAGTGAGAAACTTGGCACAATCCAACTAAAACCAGGGACTAGACATTGCTTCCCACTTTCCCCTACTTATTCAATATAGTACTTGAAATTCTAGCCAGTGCAATTTGACAGCTAAAGGAAGTCAACAGGATACAAATTGCAAAGTAAGAAGTTAAAATATCAGTATTTGTAGATGATATGAATTTTCTTTAGTGACCACAAAAAAATCACTAGAGACCACCTACAGCAGATAAACCACTGCAGCAAAGTGGGAGGACATAAAATTAACTCAAACAAAATCAGTAGCCTTCCTATACTCAAAGAATAAACAAGCTGAGAACAAATTTAGAGAAATAACACCCTTCACAATAGTCATATATAATATATAATACATTGGTGTGACTCTAACCAAGCAAGTAAATGATCTCTATGACAGAAACTTCAAGTATCTAAAGAAAGAAATAGAAGATCTCAAAAGCTGAAGAGATCTCCCATGATAAATAATTGGCAGGATTAATATAATAGAAATGACCACCTTGCTTAAAGCAATCTACAGATTCAATGCCATCACCATCAAAAGCCCAACTCAATTCTTATAGAGTCGGAAAGAGCAATTTGCAAATTCATTTTGAATAACAAATATCCCAGGATAGCAAAAACTGTTCTCAACAATAAAAGAGCTTTCAGGGGAATCATCATCCAGGACCTCAAGCTGTATTACAGAGCATTAGTTACAAAAATTGTATGGTATTGGTACAGAGACAGGAAGGTAGATTAATGCAAAAGAACTGAAGACACAGAATTTAAGGCTTACACCTATGGTTACTTGATCTTTGACAAAGGAGCTAAAACCATCTAGTTCAAAAAAGATAGAATTTTCAAAAAATGATGCTGGTTCAACTGGTGATAAACATATAGGAAAATGCAAATTGATTCATTCCAATCTTCCTGTATAAAGCCAAAGTCCAAGTGGATCAAGGCCTCCAAATAAAACCAGATATACTCATACTAATAGAAAAGAAAGTGGGAAAGTTCAAGAAGAAGGAAGATAAAAGTGCAAATTATTCAGTTCTTCCTATGAGAGGGATCAAAAATATTCAGAGGAGGAAATATGGAGACAAATTTAAAGTATAGACCAAAGCAAAGGCTATACAGAGACTTCCCCACCTGGAGATCCAGGTCATGTAGAGCCATCAACCCTAGACAATACTGCTGATGCCAAGAAGTACATCTTGATAGGAGCCTGATTTAGCAGTCTCCTGAGAGGCTGTGCTAGATCATGACAATTACAGAGGTGGATGCTCACAACCTACCATTGAACTGAGAAAGGGTCCCTAATGAAGGAGTTATAGAAAGTATTGGAGAAATGGAAGAGTTTTGCAACTTCATTAGAACAACGATACCAACCAACCAGAGCTCCCAACCAACCACTATAAAAAAAGAACCCATGGATGGAACTATGTCTCTAGGGGCATACATAGCAGAGGATATCCTTGTTGGGCATCAATGAGAAGAAAAACCTTTGGTCCTGCCAAAACTCAATGCCTCAGTGTAGGTGGGAGTCAGAAAAAAAGTGGTTGGTGGGGTACTCTTATGGAAACAGGGAGGGATAGGTGTGTTTATGTAGTGGGAACTGAGAAATAGGATAACATTTGAAATGTAAATAAAGTATATCCAATAAAAATGGGGAAATTACAAATTCAATCTCTAAAAAGCAAAAAAAGAGGCCATGTATTTGAGAATGAGTGAGGAGAAATACGTGGGAGAGTTTAAAATAAAGGGGGAAATGATATAATTATACTACAATCTCAAAAAAATAAAACATTTTTGAATAGAAAAAATAGCAGTGTGTCACAACAACATCAAAAGAAAAAGTAATAAGAAGTAGCCAAACACCAGAGTAGGAGAGTTGTAGGAACAATTAAAATACACAATAGAAATTCAGTTTAGAAAAAGCAATGCAATTAAGAACTGCTAATGAAAAAGTAAAACAAACATTAGATCATTTTATATATCTACGAAAGAGTGAACATTATGTATGATGCCTTAGAAATACAAAGATTCATTATGTTTTTATAATTTCACTATGAACATTTATCTATCAAAATAAGATAAATCTAAATTATCTTAACCACTGAATGATATTTCTCAGCACCATACCTTAAGTCTTATTTGACCAGTTTTAGGTAAGAACAATGCCCAGAAACATAAAATCTCAAGAACTAACAAATATGTTGACTTTGGTGGTAATCTTTACAGGCAATACAAAGTATTCTTTGAAAAATCTGCTCAATTTTGAAGAGGACATACATATCCAGAATAGGTTTTAAAGTCACCCTCAACTTTTACATTATAACTAGATAATCAAGGCATAAGCAATCATCTCTGATAAGCAAAAGCAGATAAAAAAGAGATCTCAACAGATTACTGACATAATGAACTCAATATCACTTTAAAATGATTTTCCTACAGGATCAGAATCAATTTATCCATGACCTTAAAGGATCATGCAACATATATAAATCAGCTAATGCGTTAGTCTTCAATAGCAGAATGAGAAAGAACATTTCTAGAGCCATATCAATATCTGTAGAAAAATAGTTGAAAAAATTCTACACAATTTTATTACTTATACAGCCTTCAAATTAGGAATTCACTTTAACCCTATGTAGGTTCCATATGGTGAGTTCATAACAGTGCTTATATTCACCCAAATCATGTTAACCTTCCTTATTTTGAAATCTCTTCCCATGTAGTTGTTGATATTACATACGGTTCTCCAAGGCACAGTCAGAGAAATTAGGTAAGAAGAAAGGAAAAATAGGCACCCAAATTCAAAAGCATGATTGTTCCTATTTACAGATGACATAATCTAATTTACAAAACCCCCTGTTTTCCTCTAATATCACAGTATTATTAAAGAATTCAACAAAATAACCAGATGCACAATTCAAAATCTCTATCTTGTTACTGTGATACAAACAAACCTTCTTCTGAGAGAAAGCATAAAAGCAATTGAATTCATAGTAACATTGCACAAAATGCATATCTCCAAGTAGATAAAAGTACTCTACAACAGAAACATTAAAAAATAGAGAATAAAAGAAGGAGATAAATAAATGCAAAGATATTCTGATTTTATGAATATTATTAAAATGCCTACAGTCTCTGGAATACTTTAGATGTTTAATGTGCAGCATATAAAATTGTAGAAAGAAATAGTTATAAAACTAATTCAGAACCACAAAACAACTAAAATTTTCAAACTGCTCATGAGCAAGACAAGGATGAAATTATCATTTTTTTTTTTAATTTCAAGATAGCATTACCAGGATCTCATAGTAAAATGAGACTTTACACGAAGAAAAACAGACAGAGATAAAAGTGGATGATAGTAGACAGCCCAGAAATACATTTACTAATTTAGTCAGTTGCTCTTCAATAAAACTTCAATGACCATTTAACTGGGCAATAACAATCTCTTCAGTACATAATGATATTTAAAAATCTGGATATGAACATAGAAAGAATGAAATTAGATCTTAATCTCATACCACACAGAGATTCAACAAACCAAACACCTCAATATAAGGTGAAAATATAAAATAGAGGATAGATAATACCACCTTTTGACATAGTTCTTAATTTTGTACATGAATCCAAACACCAGTAGTTAATGGTACCATTATATTTGTATGATTTAAAATTAAATAGTTTTGTGATGCAATGGAAATAGCAATACTCTAAGTATATGGCCTAGAGAATGGGGAAAATTTTTGTTAAATATATATCTTAGAATTTTTTTTGACATCAAATGCCTATAAACAGCTCAGACAATTCAACTGCAAGAAAATTAACTGCCTAATTTAAAAGTGGGTGGAAGCAATGTGTAGATATTCTTCTATGAAAAATCTACAAACTGCAACATATGAAAACAAAGGTTCATCATTACTAATCCTCAGAGAAATTAGATCAAAATTGTAAAATATCACCTCCTAGCCTGTTAGAAGACCAAGTTTATATTGAGTGCAGTGAAAAGGTTTATGGAAGGAATCTTTATATCCAGATTTTAAATACCATTATGAACTGACGAAGTTGTACATATGTAGAAACATAAATTACTCCAATCCACTGATAAAAATAGGATGGAAGACTCTCGAAATTTTCAAAGGATTTTATATAATAGTCAGAAATATCTTATGTATCCCAAAGAAAAGCATCCAGCACTGGTCTTTAGTATAATTTAATAAGCATGGTAATATTATATTTTTATAAAATCATATAAATTTTATTAGCCAATTATTTGCCTGTTATGAGCCTTTTATTTCTGTAGTGAGGACTGAAAATCCAAGTTCAGTGTGCCGGAAATGCTAATCACTAACTTGTTTCTTTTGCTCTCAGTCTCTTACTTAGTGTGATTATAGATTAAATCCCCACTGATTTTATACACTACTTTGCCTCCAACTCCAGCCTGTAGACATTTTGCCTAGCATTTTATACTGTATGCAAGCATGTTAGTCATTTTAGTAATTTCCTTAATTAGTGATTGATGAGAGTAGGCCCAGCCCTTTGTGGGTGGTCCCATCCTCAGCTTGGTGGTTTACTGGTCTACCAAAAAGCAGGCTGAGCAAATGGTGTAGAACAAGCAACATCTTCTGCCTCCAAGTTTCTGTGCTATTTGAGTTCTTCTACTGGCATTCTTTAATGATTAACAGTGGTAAAGAAATAATAAGTCTAATAAAGCCTTTTCTCCCATGTAGCCTTGTTCATAGTATTCTATAACAGTAAGAGTCGCTCTAAGACAGTGTCTGCATATTTTTCTCCTTTCATTTTATTCACATAGATGATGTTCATTGTAGAATCTGTGTGGACTTCATAGAAGTTTGCTTTTCTTTCCACATTTAATTTTGTTTCTCCAGTTTTGGGTTTTCTTAATGATATTCCTTGTCAAAGTGATGGCTTCTTTTTGTTATACATGAATAATATGAAATTGGAAGAACTGTAAACAAACATGTTAGTAAACAAAGGGTATAAACTATGTGTCTTTACCTTTTATAATGTCCTGTGTTATTGGTTTTTGTGCCTTGTCTGGATCATCTTGGTCCATCAGTTCCAGTTGTTTGTAACCTATGGTTTATGACTCATATTTTTTTTTTACTTCTGTCTTTAAATGATCTCTGAGGCACCAAGATCATACACATAGGAGTTTCTGTGCTCAAGTCTACTAAAATTAGAGCTGTCTTCCTTATTTTTATCCGGTATCGACATTTCATTATGATAAATGGGGCTCATGACTTTTAGTCTTTTTCAGTAATATATGTGTTTTTAGGTCAAAATTCGAAAATAATCAAGATCACAGTGTATTACTTACATTTTTGTTGCTCTGAAAAAAAATACCCTGTCAAAAAAGAACTTATAGAATAAAGAACTTAGTTGAGCTTTCAGTTCCAGAGGAATAGAATACATAAAAGTAGAAAAACATGACAGAAACAAGATAGTAGGAGCAGGATTCTAGACGATCACAAATGTATCAGCTCAAGGAAGACACAGAAAGGAAGAACAGGCTAAGAGCCTGTGTAGGGCAGTTCCAATTCCAGCCATGACACTACCTGAATACTGTCAGGCAGTTATAAAATTATATAGTTAATTAAATAGATGAATTTTTCAAAAATATTTAAAAGGAAAATTTTATTCCTCTTTTACAAGAATAATGAACTTAAAAAAATCCCTCCTTCGTAGAAAATAATAGCACAATCACATATAAAATGTGAGGATATTTTTACACAATATATTAGGAGACATAATTAGAAAGCTTGGCATCAGAAAGATGTTGAAAGTTTCACTGTGAGTCTCAAGGATAATACAATGAAAAGGAATCTTCATAAGAAAAAGAAAGCAGTGGAAAAGACAATGTTTAAAATGTTCTTTCTTGCATAAAAGAAGTTCAGAGCTGTACAATTATAAGGAAGCTTTTATTTGATAAAAAAGATTTAAAAAATTAAATGTTAAATTTAATTGTTTGCTTCAGAAACAAATTTATCATTGTCAAGAACAAAAGGGAAGGAGAACAAGTGCTATTTTCTGTAGATTTTTGATTGTCTACCAAATACTCTAGCTTAAAAAGACAGACTAAATAAAGAGACAACAGAAAAAAAAAACAAAGATGATTATAAGTTGAAACTATCTCACATTTACTAATTACTTAAAAGCAATTACTTACTGTTATACATGGCCAGCATTTTCTGACCACTGAAGAGTCAAATGCCTGACAAGAGAATTCTCAAGAATGATGTGGCTAGTGAGCACCATGAGTATTCTTTTAAGGAATAAAACTAAAATATTATTTATGTACAAACACAACACACACACATACACACATATGTATATATAGTTATGAAGAGAAAGCTGTATATGTTGAGATTATTTAATTTCATTAATAGGTGTTGATTTGAGATTTCATGAAGATTTGAAACAAATAGGACAACACATAAAAAATCTGATAGATCAAAATCTTACTGTTTGTGAATTTATAGGACAGACAGACATGAATCCACTGGAGATTAAATTGCATTTTGGATGTGACCTTTCTGCCCCCAGACTTGGATGCTGGAAAGCAAACTGAAATCCTCTACAAAAGTAGTATGATTTCTCAGGCTCTAACTAATCTCTATAGACCTTGTTGTTGCTCTTCATTATATATATGAAACTTCAAATACTCTTATATTTTTTTTTAAGTAAAATGTTCCTTGGTGTGAGATTTCTACAGGAAAAGAAGAAAAGGAAACACAAACATGACTTTCCAAATATGCTTGCAAACATTTGTATCAATAGACATACATATAGAAGATGCTCTACTGTGATATGTTATGATATCATATGATGTCTTTTGTTTCTTTCTACACAGTAAACATTGAGTAGCCAAATCTCTCCTTGAACAAACCAGAATTAGATAGGAGTCGTATGGTGTTAAGGAGGCTACAGTTGGTTTCTGCAATGTTCTTCAACTTACTCAGTTCAACACTGAGATGTTCATTGATGCATAATTTGACATCCAATAATTAGTGTCTTCTTTAGTGCATGTCATCAACAGTTTGAATTAAGCACATTTCTTCTTTAGAAATATAAAGATAGATTGACTTGTAGAGTTGTATTCTCAAATGTATTAATAAGTAAAGATCAATCTTAATGCAACAAGCAGATATATTTGATGAAAATATTTTATTAAGAAAAATAAACTAATATATAATTAGGAAAATTAAATTAATATATAAAAATCAAATAAAAGATTGTCTAGAAATTTTTAAAACATAACTGTTTTATCCTAATAACAAAATTTGTTTTGTACATTTCAAGTGTAAATTGTTTTATGAATCTAAGATAAATTGTATGTGAAAACATTTAAAGAAACCTATATGCCTATGTAGCATAATTAGAAAATAAAATCAAAGTCAAAACAGGGGCTATAGAGTACTTTGTGGGTAAATACACCCGTGACTTATCTACCAACACAAGTATGATGTAAGGACCCAGCACAGAAGGGTGAACTATCTCCACCAATGGTCACCTGATTTCTACATACACATCACCCAAACACACACACAAATACATATTCTCACACAATGAAAATGATTTTCTACAAAGAACACATAGATTTACAAATTTCATAAAACTTTAGATTAATAAGCTATCTGGGAAATACTAAATGTTTTATGTCAGCAGAGCATGTTATTTTCCAATATTAAAAATTTCTTTTTACACTAAAACATACAATTTAAATATATATCTATTCAGGGTAGTAGGTATGGATATAATTTAACAAAGAATAAAGACAAAACATGAAGAACTATTATTAAAAGATAATTTTTTGAAAATGAGTTGATTGTTTAAAATACTTTGTATCATGGGTGGGAATAGCCTTTTAGATATGTGAGAGAAGGAATGGAATGAGGAACTGTCAAAAAATTTAAAAATAAAAAGAAATAAAGAAAAGGTAAAAACTTTACACAGGTATAGGAACGAATAATGGTACTTTATTTTTTATAATTCTAAGGTTAAGTAGAACAGGAAAACTGTCTTAACACTCAATGAAGTGATAAAATTACTGACAAAAACATCATTGTTGGATCTATTGGATAGCTCTGCTGTCATCAGACACTGTAAAATGTAGAGAAAAATACACAAATTAAGATATACAATATAGTACATAACAGAAGTCCCTATGAGTCTACAAATTACTTAAGACTTTTACTGAGACCACACTTTCTTGTGATAGGCTATTTAGGGGAACAAGTTCTAGGAACAATAGCAACATGGTAACATTTTAGTGTCTAATTGAGTGTTCTCTAATTTGTTGTGTTTTGCATATGGGAAGGAAAAAGTGAAAATGATAGCTACATCCCAAAAGACAGAGAAACAAAATGAAAGCAAATTAATTACCCATGTGATGGTAAATTTCAAATGTCAAAAGAGATGGTCCAGTTTCCTCTTCGTAGTTAGATTTAAAATTAGCCATGGTGGGGACTCAGTTTGCACATCATTTTATTGTAGTTTGTCTCACTGTCTCGCTTTCAAGTTTCTTACATCTTGCTTTTTAAAAACTATGTAGTTTATAGGAAGGTTGGCCATAGATATATTATTCAAGGAGTTGAAGTTAATATAAAGATATCAAGGAAGATAGCTAGAGAAATGGGCCCCAAGAAAGACAGATAGAAATATAAAAAGCCAAATTCTGCATAAGATCTTTGAAGCTGTATGCATGGCATATTCCACCATGATTTTATCACTTTCTCTGACAAGCTTAGTCTTGAAATTCATTATCATGATCACCAATATCAGAAAGGGAGGCTCAGGAAAAGGCTACAATTTTATTGAAATAGAGCTCTTAATTACTGACTTTGATTTTCATCAATTTTCATATGTCTTGGTGTACTTACTAGTCCTATTTCAGTGAAAAAAAAGTTACACTGTCTAGGAAACGAGGTGGTGAAATCAAGAAGGAAAGGAAAAAGAGGAGGATGAGAATATATGCAAAAATAGGAAAAAATTGGGCTGGAATGATGGCTCAGTGGTTAAGAGCACTGACTATTCTTCCAGAGGCCCTGAGTTCAATTCCCAGCAACCACACGGTGACTCACAAATATCTGTAACAGGATCTGATGCCCTCTTGTGATATGTCTGAATACACTAATAGTGTACTTATATACATAAATATTTAAAAAAATATAAAGTCACAAGTTCTATAAAAATAGAAAAAAATTAACTATGGGAAAGGAAAAGGAAATCTTAGTTTTCTTCAACGGAGTCTGTCAGGAGCAGTTGTAGAGGAAAAGGAAGACGAATGTGACAGAAATACATGAATATGTTTATGAGCTATAAAAATATGAAAATAAAATCAATGCATTCATGGAGACTTTCCCCAACTCAAACATACCTTGGCCTCACCCTTCCCAGTCATAGTACCAAGGAAGAGGAGACAGCATCCCTAGCAGTAGATGATCAACACAAAATTAACTAAATGACTTGGGGGGATTAGGGGTTTTTTTTTTTTTTTTGATTTTTTTTCTTTCTTTTTTTTGTCATATTGATTTGTTTGGGCGTTTTGTTTTATTTTCCTTTTATATGCATTTTGTGGGTTACTATTTTGTATTTTATGGATGTTTGTATATGTATCTGTGTGTGTTTCTCGTATAATTTAACTTCATTATTCTTTTTTTTTTTTCTTAAAGCATAGTTTATTTTTCATATAATTTTTTTTTTGTCTTCAAAACAAGATTTATTTTTTTTTAACATGAAAATACATGGAAAATACATTGGTCTCTTATCTGTTACAAATAAGACTCAAATTATTAATCATAACAAGAAGTGATTCTTGAGATATTTCCATCTACACAAAAGACTAACAGCTTATTATTTTTTTAAAGATTTTAAACATTTTTGCTTAAAATTATACATTTTTGTCAGTACTGTTTTTTCAGACATTAAAATAAATTTTACATAAAACCATGTGAATATGTTTTTTAGTCAGTACTTGATTTTTTTCAAGGGCTTGACAGTATGCATTGAAAACGTACTAGTTGCAATAAGCGTAAAGTACATGCAAAACAAAACGCAACATGGAAATAGTCAAAGTCTTCTTGTTTTGTGAATATATGTATAGTTTTTGTTTTCTTTATTTCTCAGACTTCATACAGTCTGTGAGTTGTTTCTGGGGGAGTGCAAGCCTCTGGGGTTAGCATCCCACTATCAGTGACTGCATATTATGTCTGTTCTTTTGTGACTGGGTTATCTCACTCAGGATGATCTTCTCTAGATGCAGCCATTTTCTTAAGAATTTGGTTAAGTCATTGTTTCTGGTGGCTGAGTAGTATTCCATTGTGTATATGTACCACAATTTTTGTATCCATTCGTATTCTGAAGGACATCTGGGTTCCTTCCAGCTTCTGGCTATTATAAATAGAGCCGCTATGAACATTGTGGTGCATATATCTTTGTTGTGTATTAAAGTGTCTCTGGGGTATATGCCCAGAAGTGGAATAGCTGGGTCTTCAGGTAGTACTATATCCAATTTTCTGAGGTATCGCCAGACAGATTTCCAGAGTGGTTGTATTAGCTTGCAACCCCACCAACAGTGAAGAAGTGTTCCTATTTCTCCGCAGCCTCACCAGCATCTGCTGTCATCTGAGTTTTGGATCTTGGCCAATCTGACTGGTGTGAGGTGGGATCTTAGGGTTGTTTTGATTTGCATTTCCCTGATGGCTAAGGATGTCAAGCACTTCCTCAGATATTTCTCGGCCATTCGGTGTTCCTCAACTGAAAATGATTTGTTTAGCTCTGTACCCCATTTTTTAATAGGGTTATTTGATTCTCTGGTGTCTAGCTTTTTGAGTTCCTTGTACACCTTGGATATTAGGCCTCTATCTGATGTGGTGTTGGTAAAGATCTTTTCCCATTCTGTTGGTTGCCGTTTTGTATTCTTGACGATGTCCTTAGCCTTACAGAAACTTTGCAATCTCATTAAGTCCCATTTGTTAATCTTTGACCTTAGAGCTTGAGCCATTGGTGTTTTGTTCAGGAAATTTTCTCCTGTGCCTATGTGTTCTAAGGTTTTCCCTACTTTCTCATCTAATAGTTCCAGTGTATCTGGTTTAATGTGGAGATCTTTAATCCACTTACACTTGAGCTTTGTACAAAGAGATAAGAATGGGTCTATTTTCATTCTTTTGCATGTTGAGTGCCAGTTGGACCAGCACCATTTGTTGAATAGGCTGTCCTTTATCCATTGAATGTTTACTGCTCCTTTGTCAAAAATCAGGTGACCATATACATGAGGGCTCATTTCTGGATCTTCTATTCTATTCCGTTGATCCACTTGCCTATTTCTGTACCAGTACCATGCAGTTTTCAGCACAATTGCCTTGTAATATAGCTTGAGGTCAGGGATAGTGATTCCCACAGATGTTTTTTTGTTGTTGAGGATGGATTTCGCTATTCTAGGTCTTTTGTTATTCCATATGAAATTGCACATTGATCTTTCTAATTCCATGAAGAACTGGGTTGGAATTTTGATGGGGATTGCATTGAATCTGTAGATTGCTTTTGGTAGGATGGCCATTTTTAAGAAGTTGATCTTTCCAATCCATGAGCATGGGAGATCTTTCCATTTTCTGAGATCCTCCTCAATTTCTTTCTTTAGAGGTTTGAAGTTCTTGTCATACAGGTCCTTCACTTGCTTAGTTAGAGTCACACCAAGGTATTTCATAGTTTTTGTAACTATTGTGATGGGTACCTTTTCCCTAATTTCTTTCTCCACATGTTTGTCCTTTGAGTATAGGAAGGCTACTGATTTGTTTGAGTTAATTTTGTATCCGGCCACTTTGCTGAACTTGTTTATCAGCTGTAGGAGTTCTCTGGTAGAATTTTTGGGGTCACTCAAGTACACTATCATGTCATCGGCAAAGAGTGATGTTTTTATCTCTTCCTTTCCGATTTGTATCCCCTTGATCTCCTTTTGCTGTCTAATTGCTCCAGCCAGGACTTCCAGTACTATGTTGAATAGGTAGGGAGAGAGTGGGCAGCCTTGTCGAGTCCCTGATTTTAGTGGGATTGCTTCAAGTTTCTCGCCAGTAAGTTTGATGTTGGCTGTTGGTTTGCTGTATATTGCTTTTATTATGTTTAAATATGGGACTTGGATTCCTGTTCTTTCCAGGACTTTTAACATGAAGGGGTGTTGGATTTTGTCGAATGCTTTCTCAGCATCTAGTGAGATGACCATGTGATTTTGGTCTTTAAGTTTGTTTATATGGTGGATTACATTGATGGATTTCCTTATGTTAAACCATCCCTGCATCCCAGGGATGAAGCCTACTTGGTCATGATGAATGATGGTTTTGATGTGTTCTTGGATTCGGTTTGCAAGGATTTTGTTGAGTATTTTTGCATCAATGTTCATAAGTGAGATTGTTCTGAAGTTCTCTTTCCTTGTAGGGTCTTTTGTGGCTTAGGTACGAGGGTTATTGTAGCCTCAAAAAATGAGTTGGGTAATATTCCATCTGATTCTATCTTTTGGAATAGCTTGGTGAATATTGGTGTTATATCCCCAATAAATGTCTGATAAAATTCTGCACTGAACCCGTCTGGACCTGGGCTTTTTTTGGTTGGGAGGCTTTTGATGACTTCTTCTATTTCTTTAGGTGTTATAGGGTTATTTAGATGGTTTACTTGGTCCTGGTTCAACTTTGGGACCTTGTATCTGTCTAGGAATTCGTCCATTTCCTCCAGATTTTCCAATTTTGTGGAGTATGAGTTTTTGTAGTAGGATCTGATGATTTCTTGATTTTCCTTAGTTTCAGTTGTTATGTCACCACTTTCCTTTCTGATTTTGTTAATTTGGATACTCTTTCTTTGCCCTTTAGTTAGTCTGGCTAGGGGTTTATCAATCTTGTTGATTTTCTCAAAGAACCAACTCTTTGTTTTGTTGATTTTTTCAATGGTTTCTTGTTGTTTCTATTTGGTCTATTTCTGCCCTAATTTTGATTATTTCTTGCCGTCTACTCTTTTTGGGTATATCTGCTTCCTTTTGTTCTAGTGCTTTTAGCTGTGCTGTCAGGTTGCTGATATGAGCTCTCTCCAGTTTCTTCTTGGAAGCACTTAGGGCAATGAGTTTTCCTCTCAATACTGCTTTCATTGCATCCCATAGGTTTGGGTATGTTGTGTTTTCGTTTTCGTTGAATTCTAGAAAATCCTTAATTTCTTTCTTTTTTTCTTCTTTGACCCTGCTATCCTTTAACAGAGTGTTGTTTAGTTTCCATGTATATGTGGGCATGTTGTTGTCTTTGTTGTTGTTAAAGACCAGCCGTAGACCATGGTGATCTGAGAGGATGCATGGGAGTATTTCAATCTTCTTATATCGATGAAGGCTCGTTCTGTGTCCAATTATGTGGTCAATTTTCGAGAAGGTGCCATGGGGTTGTGAGAAGAAGGTGTATTATTTTACTTTAGGATAGTATGTTCTGTATATATCTATTAATTCTAGTTGGTTCAAAGTCTCTGCTAGTTTTGCAGTGTCCTTGTTCAGTTTCTGTTTCCCTGATCTGTCCATTGGTGAGAGTGGGGTGTTCAAGTCTCCCACTATTATTGTGTGGGGTGAAATGTATTTTTTTGAGCTAGTAGAGTTTCTTTTATGAATGTGGGTGATTTTTTATTTGGAGCATATATGTTAAGGATTGAGAGTACCTCCTGACAGATTTCCCCGGTAATGAGTAAAAAGTGTCCTTCTTTTTCTTTTTTGATAACTTTTGGTTGGAAATTTACTTTATTCGATATTAGAATAGCCACTCCAGCTTGCTTCTTGGAGCTGTTTGCTTGGAAGTTTTTTTCCCACCCTTTTACTCTGAGATAGTGTCTGTCTCTTTCTCTGAGATGAGTTTCCTGTATGCAGCAAAAGGCTGGATTTTGTTTATGTATCCAGTCTGATAGTCTATGTCTCTTTATTGGGGAGTTGAGACCATTTATGTTAATAGATATCAAGGAATAGTTGTTTCTGTTTCCTGCCATTTTTGCTTTTTTGGGTTGAGTTGTGTCTGTGTTTTTTTCTTTAGTTTTCTTGTTTAGGAGTTTTCTTGTTTTTACTAGGCTGTATTTTCCCTCCTTGTATTGGGTTTTCCACCTATAATTCGTTGTAGTGCTGGGTTTGTGGTCAGATATTGTGTGAATTTTGATTTGTCTTGAAATATCTTTGTCTCTCCATTGATGGTGATTGATAGTTTTGCTGGGTATAGCAGCTTGGGCTGGCACTTGTGCTCTCTTAAGGAGTGCATGATGTCTGTCCAGGCTCTTCTAGCTTTCATAGTCTCTGTTGAGAAATCAGGTGTGAGTCTGATTGGTCTGCCTTTATATGTTACCTGACCTTTTTCCCTTACTGCTTTTAGTATTCTTTCTTTACTTTGGGCACTTGATGTTTTTACTATTATGTGTCGGGAGGTATTTCTTTTCTGGTCCAACCTATTTGGAGTTCTGAAGGCTTCTTTTATGCTCGTGGTCATCTCATTCTTGAGGGTAGGGAAGTTTTCTTCTATGATTTTGTTGAAGATATTTACTGTGCCTCTTAATTGATACTCTTCTCCCTCTTCTATTCCTATTATCCTTAGGTTCGGTCTTCTCATTGTGTCTTGTATTTCCTGGACATTTTGGGTTAGGAGCTTTTTGTTTTTTGCATCTTCTCTGGCTGTTTTGTCTATGTTTGCAATGTTGTCTTCTGCCCCCGAGATTCTCTCCTCGATCTCTTGTAATCTGTTGGAAATGCTTGCTTCTGTGTCTCCTGATTTCTTTTTTTGGTGTTCTGACTCTAGGATTATCTCTTTTAGCGCTTTCTTTATTGTGTCAATTTCTGTTTTAATTTCCCTCTTCCATTCCTTTATTTCCTTGGTTCTGTTTTCGTCTCGTTCTTTGAGTTCTTTGAGTGTTTTTCTTGTTTCTTCTTTAAAAGCTTCTGAATCTTTTTGCTTTTCCTCCCTTTCTTGTTTAAGTAACTCTATCAGCGTCTTGAGGCATGTTTTCAGGTCTGTGTCTTCTTTCTCTGGAGTGTTTGGAATTCCTATGTTTGCTACTATCGGAGAGCTGGTTTCTGGTGTTGCTAGATTGTCTTGGTTTTCTTGGGATATACTCTTTCTCTTTCCTCTTGCCATTTTGTTGTCAGTGATATGTTCTTGCCTTTCCCTTGTATCTGGTCTGTGTCCCTGGTACACTTTCCGTGTGCACTCCTCAGAGATCTCTCTACTCCCCAGCAGCCCAGGTTCCGGGTGGCAGCTGGGACAGGCTCTGCTCTGTGTCCTGAAGTCGCCCCCGGGTGGGAACAGACGTTCCTGTTCCTAAGATCTGTTTCTGGTCACAGATGCTCAGCCTCTCCGAGCCACCTTTCCGGCTGGCTGTTGGGCCAGGCCCTGCTCTGTGTCCTGAAGTCGTCTCCGGGTGGGAACAGAAGTTTCTAAGATCTGTTCCAGGTCACTGGATCGGGGAGGACAGGGCAGGTCAGGGCAGGGTGTGCCCTTTCCGTGTGCACCCCGCAGAGATCCCTCTGCTCCCCCGCAGCCTAGGTCTCCCACTCACCAGTTGCTCAGCCTGTACAAGCCGGCTTTCCGGCTGGTGGTTGGGCCAGGCTCTGCTCTCTTCCAGCTGGTGGTTGGGCCAGGCTCTGCTCTCTCATTATTCTTAATTGTTATGTGCTTGTTTGATTTATAAAGAGAGAAAAAAAGAAAGGGAATAGAGGTAGAAATGGGATTGGAAGTGAAAATAATCTGAGAAGAATTGGGGAGGGGATATATATATATATATATATATATATATATATATATATATATATATATATATATATATATATCCAACTAAAAAAGAAAAAGATATTGACATGTAAACTGGAAATAAATTAAACCCAGCAACTCTACAGGTATTCAGAAGGTAGACATGATAAGGACACTAATGTCATAAAACCTCTTGAAATATTTGCTATTTTTGTTAATTTGGAGAAAATGGTTTTCTAGCAATCTGCGTTATGGAATATCTTTAAAAAAACAAAAAGAGTTTAGAAGACAGAGCAGAGGTTTTCTGTTATTACAGGATGAAGATTATTTTTCTGCACAAGAGATTACTTCCAGCCTAGTAATGCTTATGAGACATCGATTCATCACAGCAATCAGAAGAAAGAAGATTAATGTCAACTGTACAATGGATGACTGTCTGTTTACTGTTCTCTACTGTTATATTATAAGAAAAATGGAGTGGATTTATATTTAATTTAATAGTGGAAAAATGCTACCTGTTGTAGCAGCTAACGTTAAACATTTGCTCTCCAGATTCCTATGTCTGAATGCAACAACTGTGTTTGAACACTCAACCATTACTCCTTGTGAGGCACCAAATTTATTCTGCTTTTTAACTCACTAAACAGTCATGGAAATGGTCTCATGTTCTTTCAATGTCAACACTTTGATCAAGTATCAATTTGATTGAAATATATTTATTTTGGAAAGAATCCCTGTGTTGTATAATATATATAATTTCATGAAAGGCAATAGTTAAAGGTGGATTTGGGGAGAAAAGTGTGGGGTTCTTAATATTAGTGCTTGAGTAAAAAAAAAATTATAAGGAATAGGAAAATGTTAATGAAAAATTGCAATAAACTGCCCAAGGCAGACTGTTGGATTAGTTGTGAATGAGAGTATGCCAAAGAGGAAACACAAAAACTGGCATGTTTTAGTTCGGGCCAGTGAAAACTAATAATGAGGTATGCAG
The DNA here is from genome assembly GCF_963924665.1 of Micromys minutus. Taxonomy (NCBI): domain Eukaryota; kingdom Metazoa; phylum Chordata; class Mammalia; order Rodentia; family Muridae; genus Micromys; species Micromys minutus. Next base: position 7,844,452 of record NC_137953.1, read on the forward strand.
TCAAAGCTCCTTGTTTATTCTTGCTTGCTTCATCCTTGTCTTGCTGATATGATTTGTTTTGGACTACAGAGCAGACATGCTTTTAAGGCAGAGAAAAAAATTCAAATGATTTAACAATTTGGAAGATAATTGCTTTGGTGGTTGAATAAGCCCCCTTAAAGAACTGGCATAAACTGATGTCAGGAGCTCACAGGAATTACCTGAGTCAGAATGAGGTTACATAAATTGGGAAACTTAAGAGTAGAGAGATGGATGTCTGTGATCAACAAAGGACACTCGAAATGGTGGGCCTGATTTCAGAGAGGATTACTGAGAACAGTGCATGATTCTTACTGGTACCGTCTCAAGCCTGCTAAGAATGAGGATGGCAAATGATCCTCATATATAACCATTTCATCTAAATTCCTAATTATAAATGTCAATATTCCAGAAAGCAGAAATAGTTGACAATGTATGTTAATCAATAGAGAACAGCATTGGGGGCAGAAGACAACATTGTAAACATAGACAAAACAGCCAGAGAAGATGCAATAAACAAAAAGCTCCTAACCCAAAATGTCCAGGAAATCCAGGACACAATGAGAAGACCTAAACTAAGGATAATAGGAATAGAAGAGGGAGAAGAGTATCAACTAAGAGGCACAGTAAATATCTTCAACAAAATCGTAGAAAACTTCACTACCCTCAAGAATGAGATGACCACGAGCATAAAAGAAGCCTTCAGAACTCCAAATAGGTTGGACTAGAAAAGAAATACCTCCCGACACATAATAGTCAAAACCCCAAGTGCCCAAAGCAAAGAAAGAATACTAAAAGCAGTAAGAGAAAAAGGTCAGATAACATATAAAGGCAGACCAATCAGAATCACACCCGATTTCTCAACAGAGACTATGAAAGCTAGAAGAGCCTGGACAGACATCATGCACACCTAAGAGAGCACAAGTGCCAGCCCAAGATGCTATACCCAGCAAAACTATCAATCACCATAGATAGAGAGGTGAAGATATTTCAAGACAAATAAAAATTTACACAATTTCTGACCACAAACCCAGCACTACAACAAATTATAGGTGGAAAACCCAATACAATGAGGGAAAATACAGCCTAGTGAAAACAAGAAAACTCCTAACAAGAAAACTAAAAGAAGAAAAAGACCCATACACAACTCAACCCACAAAAGCAATAATGGCAGGAAACAGAAACAACTATTCTTGGTATCTATTAACACAAATGGACTCAACTCCCAAATAAAGAGACATAGGCTATAAGACTGGATACATAAACAAAATCCAGCCTTTTGCTGCATACAGGAAACTCATCTCAGAGAAAAAGACAGACACTATCTCAGAGTAATAAGGTGGGAAAAAAACTTCCAAGCAAACAGCCCCAAAAAGCAAGCTGGAGTGGCTATTCTAATATCGAATAAAGTAAATTTCCAACCAAAAGTTATCAAAAAAAATAAGGAAAGAAACTTTTAACTCATTACTGGGGAAATCTGTCAGGAGGAACTCTCAATCATTAACATATATGCTCCAAATAAAAAAGCACCCACATTCATAAAAGAAACCCTACTAAAGCTCAAAAAATACATTTCACACCACACAATAATAGTGGGAGACTTTAATACCCCACTCTCACCAATGGACAGATCATGGAAACAGAAACTGAACAAGGACAATGCAAAACTAGCAGAGACTTTGAACCAACTAGAATTAATAGATATATAAAGAACATATCATCCTAAAGTAAAAGAATGCACCTTCTTCTCAGCACCCCATGGCACCTTCTCGAAAATTGACCACATAATTGGACACTGAAAGAGCCTCAATCAATATAAGAAGATTGAAATACTCCCATGCATCCTCTCAGATCACCATGGTCTATGGCTGGTCTTTAACAACAAAAAAGATAACAAAAAGCCTGCATACATATGGAAACAAAACAACACTCTGTTAAAAGATAGCAGGGCCAAAGAAGAAATAAAGAAAGAAATTAAGGACTTTCTAGAATTCAACGAAAACGAAAACACAACATACCCAAACCTATGGGATACAATGAAAGCAGTACTGAGAGGAAAACTCATAGCCCTAAGTGCTTCCAAAAAGAAACTGGAGAGAGCTTACATCAGAAACCTGACAGCAAAGCTAAAAACCCTAGAACAAAAAGAAGCAGATATACCCAAGAGTGTAGACGACAAGAAATATTCAAAATTAGGGCAGAAATAGACCAAATAGAAACAAAAAGAACCATTGACAAAATCAACAAAACCAAGAGTTGGTTCTTTGAGAAAATCAACAAGATTGATAAACCCCTAGCCAGACTAACTTGAGGGCAAAGAGAGAGTATACAAATTAAAAAGATAAGAAAGGAAAGTGGAGACATAAAAAGTGAAACTGAGGAAATTCACGAAATCATCAAATCCTACTACAAAAACTTATTTTCCACAAAATTGGAAAATCTGGAGAAAATGGACGAATTCCTAGACAGATAAAAGATCCCAAAGTTAAACCAGGACCAAGTAAACCATCTAAATATCTCTATAACACCTAAAGATATAGAAGAAGTCATCAGAAGCCTCCCAACCAAAAAAAGCCCAGGTCCAGATGGGTTCAATGCAGAATTTTATCAGACATTTATTGCGGATATAACACCAATACTCTCCAAACTATTCTAAAAGATAGAATCAGATGGAATACTACCCAACTCATTTTTTGAGGCTACAATAATCCTCATAACTAAACCACACAAAGACCCTACAAGGAAAGAGAACTTCAGAACAATCTCACTTATGAACATTGATGCAAAAATACTCAACAAAATTCTTACTAACAGAATCCAAGAACACATCAAAACGGTCATTGAACATGACAAAGTAGGCTTCATCCCTGGGATGCATGGATGGTTTGATATAAGGAAATCCATCAATGAAATCCACCATATAAACAAACTCAAAGAACAAAATCACATGGTCATCTCAGTAGCATTACAGATTATTTTTTTACCCCTTTTCAATAAATTAATGATCTCTGTAACTGAACCTAGAGCCATTTTAGAGTATTATGTAAGCCTGTGAGAGAATAAGGCTTAAAAAATATGTCCAATATTTAACTTACAAAGCTTAAAATTTCTAGCCTGAAGATACATCATAATCATTTAAAATATGGAATAATTGCAATAACAGAAAAGGAACTGGGATATTACTGCAATATCATGTATAACAAATACATAATAAAAAAATACAGCAAAGTATGTTGCAGTAGAACAGATGAAATTATAAGCAAAATTTAACCCATTTTTGCAAAATGTGTTTGCTTATTTATTTTCCATTATATACATGTCAGAGTGCGAATGAAAAAATCAGAGGACATGGTGTAGGAGATGCTTGAGTTTCCTCTACCGCATGGGTTGTGAGGGCTGAATTAAATCATTGTCCATGGTGTATACCATTACCATCTATGTTGACCTCAGGATTTTTGTTTTCTGTTTTTTTTTCTTTTTTTCTTTTTTGGTTGTTGTCTGCTTTTCTGTTGTGTAATCTACGAAATATTTTTATAAAAAGAAATCCGAGGATAGCAGGGAGATAGTGAGAGAAGATCTCACATGGAAAATGAAGGGACAAGTTCTCAAAATGGCAATACAGCATGTAAGGGTAATACTGCAAGCAGCATGAAATTATAAAATAAAATAAAAATAGCTAGGAAAGTCACATCAACAGGACAATAAAGAAATCATTCATTTTTTACACATGCATAAGAGTACTTAAAACACTAGAGATCTTTTAGCTTTATTTTATAAACTTCAAACTGAAAATTAAAAAAAAAAATAATGAGGTATGTGTCTTTTGGGTGTAGCCAGCACTAGGTTTCAGTGGTTTGAGATGTTATATGAGCCTCTTTTATAGTACATTTTTAATTTTTTTAATTTTCCTAATAATCATGTTTTTAAAGGTCTGCTTATTTTGCTTAATATGTTTAAATAAAAATATGGATCCCTTTCACTTCTCTGTCTCCATTCCCTCTCTTTTCTCCCTACTCTCCTTCTTGGAGCCTCCCATCTTTCTTATTTCCTCTTCTTCATCCTCTTTGGGGATCCAATTTAGGCATCCTGAGCAAACAAGTTTCACACAGGAATTACTTTACATTCTTCAGGCCTCTCTTTTGTCCTTGTTTTCTTCTCATTTTTATAGGACAAACTTCACAGTTCCCTGACTGTTATGCATCTGGTTTTTGAAAGTTTATGTGTCTTATTGGTCATGCGTTACTTGGAAGTCTATTTATACCAGCTCATAAAGTTGTCCACCCAAAAATCTATAAATCTTTTCCTCCTCACTGAAGTAATGTGTTCACATGTAACATTAAATATTAAGAAAGGCAAAACATAAGGCTCACCCCATGTCTACATAGTCTTCAATGTCAGTTGACAAAGTTCCACTGAACTGTAATGTGTTTATATAGTTTTCTGAGATCTTAGTTTGATTTTTCTCCCCATAACTTTCAGCTCCTTCTAGGCAAGTTCTGACCCATAGCTATCTCTGTCTCTAATACTAGACAGAAGACCTGCATATGATGGTTGCTTAAGTGAGAATTCTTTAAATAAGGAAACCAGTAAGGTAGAAGAAGACATTTCCTTCTGAAAGTCTAACCTGAAGATTACGACAGCCTTTCAACAGTCTCTGAAGTGTTGGATAAGGCACAGCTAGGATTTCACATCCAGTTCTAATATGAAAAATATTTGTGAGCCATATTCAGCCTAAGGCCACAAACTAGAAAAGGCTTTTTTTCCTGATATTTCTTGTCTTTCTGGATATATATGATTGCATTTTCATTGTGACCTAGGAGAGTATCTCAACACTGGTCCTTTTATTCTTGAATTGCTTAGTAGGCATGTGAGGCTATCTACACTTTTTCTCTAGCTTGCAAATGGCTTTACTGAGACAGTGAAATTTGTAAAAGCTCTGCAAAGGATTGGGGAGGCAGTCCATCTACATAACAAGAAAACTTAATTAGATAACAATTAGATTCCTTCCAAGTCTAATGCTGTTGACAAACACATGAACTTCTAACACATTCTAGAGTTAACTGTGGATGTCTGAGTCCATTCTTCCATGCATCTGCTAGCTACTTTTAAACTATGGAATCTAGAGATTATACTGACTCCAAACAAATAGTGTTTCAACTGTTTGAAAGCACAAACTTCCATATTGCTATTTTAAAACTCATAGGAATAATGTCAAGCCAAATTGATCATTCATCAATAAACCCTTAATTAACATGACATAAAAACACATGTGGCAATAAGATTTTTATCAAATAACTGAATACATTTTGAATCTATGAGAAGAGAAGAGAGAAGTTATTGTCCAGATTTTTATTTAAAACTTAAAAATTACCTTTTCAGAAAAGCCTATTTTAATCAATAAAACACTATTATGTGAAGTAACTATAAAATGATGAAACACTGATGCTAATGAATGAACCAATATTTTAATTTATAATAATAAACTTATTCTTATTACATATATTAAATACTAAATATGCAGAACTGAAGGGGATGAAAACCCCATCTGAAGACCAAAAGTGTCTAATCTGGAACCCTAGGAGCTTCAAGAGATTAAGCCACCAGCCAAAGAGCATACATAGATGATACTTGTGCTCCTGAATCTAAGTAGCAAAGAATAGCTTTTTTGGTCTCAGTGGGAGAGAATGTGCCTAATCCTAGTGAGACATTATGCCCTGAGGAGAGGGGATGACACCCAGGCGTCGTAATAAATATAAACAAAAATAAAATAATAAAATTTAAATATTTTACACAAATACTCTATTTACAATATCTCTACCATCATATTCCATAAATATTTCCTACATAACCCCACTTTCAATTTCATTTCCTCTTCTTTATTTTTTAAACATTTCTATTAGATATTCTATGTATTTACATTTCAAATGTTATCTCTTTCCTTCCCCCTCTCTCATTTTTTCTCCCCCCTCCTCTTGCTTCCATAAAGGTACTCCCACTCACAACCACTACTACCACCTCAACACCTTGGCATTCTCCTACACTGGGAAAATAAGCCTTCACTGGACCAAAGGCCTTCCCTCCAATTTATGTCAGAGAATCCTATCCTCTGCTACATATGCAGCTGGAGCCATGGGTGTCTCCATGTGTGCCCATTGCTTGGTGTTTAAGTCTCTGGAAGCTCTGGGGGAGTTGATTGGTTGATATTGCTGTTCTTCCCATAAAGTTGCAAACCCATTCAGTTCCTTCAGTCCTTTCTCTAACTCCTTCATTTGGGTACCCATGTCCATTCCAATGATGAGCTGCAAGCATTCTCATATGTATCAGTATGACTCTGGCAGACCCTTTAAAGAAACAATCATGTCAGGGTCCTGCCAGTAATTACTTCTTGGCATCAGCAATAGTGACTGGGTTTGGTGGTTACATATGAAATGGATATCCATATGACGTAGTCTCTGCATGATCTTTTCTTCAGTTCCTGTTCTACTATTTTTCTTTGTATTTTTCTCTTGTGAGTATTTTGTTCTTCTTTAATTTTTATATATTGCAATATACCTGTAACATGTTAAGTTAGTTTAGTGTTTTTCATATGTTTATATGTTTGTGTTTAGGAGTATCCCCTTGGGATTAAATAGCAACATGTACCTGTCCATGGTACTATACAGTTTCACTTTCTTATCATATGTAAATGGCTTATTACTCTTCATCTAGAGGAAGAGATGTATCATATTTTTTCTATCCATGCTGGCATTATGTAGGCCTTATTTATGTAGCCATGAAGTCGAACTGTCCTAATGCTTCTTCTTTGGTACATATAGAAAACACTCTGTCATATATAGAAAGCACTATGTCACAACAGATGCATTGGTTCTCATGAACCATAGATCACACAGGGAGGGTTTCCTATTTTAATTAACACAAATAAAAAAAAAAAAAGAAAATCTCTCAGAGACAAAACATACGGGAGTGTCTTCATGGAGATTCCAGAACTTATAGACTTGGTAGTCGGTATTCTTGTTGATGATATTCCCTGAACCTTAGGTATAAGGGTTGTATAGATAGATATAGATGATATAGAAATAGATATAGATGATATAGATATAGATGAGATAGAGATAGAGAGAGAGATAGAGATAGATAGAGATAGAGATAGAGATAGAGTGAGAGATAGAGATAGAGATAGAGATAGAGATAGAGATAGAGATAGATAGATACATAGGTATATTGATACATAGTTACATAGATACATACATATGTATAGATATAGATATATAGATGTAGATATAGATATAGATAAATCAACTAGGGCTGGGTTCCCCAAGTTCACTTGTTTTTTCATTTTAACCGGATTTCTGTGATGAATTCTGTATACTGTAGAACAACCTTCTTTGCTGAAAGGTAAGAGGTACATTTATCTATGGGTAAATGAATAAGTATTAAAAGCAGTTATGAATTATACTGGTTTAAGAAAGTTGCCAAACAACGTATTCCTCAAGAATCTATAACCTCACCAGTAATAAGTTGGTGTTTTGTTTACAGTTTTTATATTTTTGAAAGCCTATGTATGAATTAATATGAAATCATAAAGTAAATCACGTCAATGGTAGATTCACGCCCTGGTGAAATATACCACTTAAACTTGGACATTCATCCACTAATGAATGAAATATTTGTACCACTGAACTTGAATTGTTCACAAAGTTGCTTTGATTAGTTGAGAGAACACTCTAGAAAATGCTTTGTCAGCAACATGAGATAATATAGGAGGAATGAGCAAGAAAGAGTTTGGGCTCCAATTATAGGCTATGAATAATCAGCTCAGTGACTATAATTAAAGCTAATGGCATAACTCATTTGGAATAAGGCTTTTGGGGATAAATTCATACATCTCAACTAATTATTATAAAGACTTAAATAACCCCATCAGGTCAACTGTCTGAAGCAATTTAAATTTTCTGAGTGTCGACATGTCAACTGTGACAGTATTGACTACCTACTTGACAGAATCTAGAATCCTCAAAAAGTCAGTCCTTGTCCATTGTCTGTGAGAAATTTCCTACTTTTGGTTAGTTGACATAAGAAGACCCACTCTGCATTTTCTATGGTTACAGACTGAAAAAAAAAAAGAGAAAAAGAGAGAAAGAGAGATAAAAAGAGAAAGTGAGCTGGGTACTAATATTCATCACTCTTCTTGACAGGAAGTTCAGTATGCTCAGATGCTTGAAGGATCAACAGGATCTACTGCATTCTTAAACTGTAAGCCAAAATAAAGGCTGTATTGAGATGTTTTCATTAGGAATTTTGTAATAGCAATGAGAAAAACCTAATAAATCAGCATTGAAGCAGGGCAAATAACATATATATACCTATATATATATATATATATATATATATATATACAGAGAGAGAGAGAGAGAAAGAGAGAGAGAGATTCAAAATCATATATATACAAAAACATATATATATATATAAACACATATGTACACATTAATTGAACTGCAACACTTTTATCTTGACTGTGTCACTTGTGTTTGTTTACCTGGGTTGCATATTTATGTGTTATCTAATGAATTAACCTGAAATTTTGAAGTGGAATATGATCTATAGAAAGCAGAGTTTTAAGTTATGTGGTTCAAGATTCATTTCAAAGCGTGGTGTGTGAATGAACAGAAGACTGCAAAAATATAGCCTAATGTGACTTGATTTCAGCGCATGGGGTTTAATTCTACCACCAAACAACATAGTGTTATGGTGCCTTGCCCAGCTTATGAAATGACAACCATAGCTACCATGTAAGAGGGAGTAGTTTAGAGATTGAGTTGCAGATTTTTATTTTATCTGTGCAAAGTCACTAAAAATTTAGCCTTAGAAAAGATTATCACTTGAGATTTTCATACAGGCTGTATGCATTTCTCTGCTGTGATTTTTTTTCTCCTTGTAATTGATTTTGAACTGGCCAATTAATATTCACTCTGTACTCAAAATAGGCCAATTTGCATGAAAAATGCTCAAATAATTTCAAATTGTTTTCCTGACTACAATAACCACACAAACACACAAGAAGATACACATGTACACACACACACACACACAGAGAGAGAGAGAGAGAGAGAGAGAGAGAGAGAGACAGAGAGACAGAGAGAGACAGAGAAAGATACAGAGAAAGAGACAAATAGCAATACTGATAGACAGAGACAGAGAGAAAACAGAAATGTACTTCTCACAATGCTTAAGTTTGGTAAGACCTTGTCTAAGGTGACAGCAGATGTATTTTCTTACCTGGGAACTTCACTGCTTCTAAGAGAGCAGAGTGATCCTCCACCCACACACAGCAGAGGAGCACATATTACTTTCTTGGCTAGACAGGAAAAGTGTATGGGGATTTTAAGCTCTCTACCTCTCAATACCATAGTGTTAGGGTCGAGTTTCCTTGAAATTAATTTTAAAGAGAAGCAAAGAAAGAAAGCATAGCAAACCCTTCGTTTCTATTTTAACTTTTGCACTAATTTATTACAACACATGGCTGCCTTCTCTCAATAACATTTACCTCCTCATTCTTTAATTACAGAATCAAAAATGTATTTAAGAGCAAATGAAAGGCAGCTTAAAAGAATTTCTAATTGGTCACAACAGCAGGGAAGGACCTGTGGCTCTGTTCAGACTAATGAGGCCCATACATAAAGGCTAGTATATGCCAACCAGGGACATGGGTTCTAATTCTTCCCTTGCTTTTCTCCTCATGGCCTTCTGAATGACAGACATCAGCTCTCTAGCCTCATTATAATCACAAAGTAACCTTCTAGATGGCAGCTTTATTGCAGAAATGAAGAAGAAATATAGATTTTGGGTTGAAGTGGAAAATCATGCTAAATCACACCTGATCTAGTTATAGTGAGTCAGAAAATTAAGTAAAAGACAATGCTCATTTTAAATCAAGTATCAGAGTAACAAGTGAACTCAAATTGTTTTCCTGGTTATTTATTGGATAAAACCTGTGGAAAAAAAGTACAAAAGAGCAAAACAAAACAACAAATAACAAATCTTGTATTTGTTCAGTTTTTAATTGAATTATTAAATTTGGGTCATCATTTCTACAGTAACTTCTCAAATTTATTATGACTAGTTTGATTTTTAAAAAAAATTCATTTACTATGTAAGTATAGCTCTTAGACAAACAAAAGATGGACTTGCTTCTCCTTTCTTCTTTTATGCCCCTGTCAACAAATAAATAATGCAGACATTGTTTCTTTGCCATTCTGGCAAAATTCCCCAAACTTCTAACATATATTTTCCAAAACTAGTATATGCATTATAATATAATATATAAAACTTCCACTTTTATAAAATTATAATGTAGATCTCATATATATATATATATATATATATATATATATATATATATATATATATATATATATAGAGAGAGAGAGAGAGAGAGAGAGAGAGAGAGAGAGAGAGAGAGAGATTCTGCAGCAAAGGTTCATACTTTGGAATCCTGCTTCAAATAATAAAATTTCATAAACTTTCTTTTATGAAACATTTTTAATACTCTCTATATTTGGATTCAGGCTGCTTTATGAAAATTCTCTCCCATATTTTATCATCTGTAATCCTGGACCAGTAGCATATTTATTTTTTTCTTCATTTTCTCTGTTGATTGTTGTATTGTTTTGTTTTCCACAACATGATAGTCTGTAACTCAATATTTATAATGGTCTGTAATTCAATATTTATAAGAACATAGTCCAATTCTAATATTCTTGCCAGTTTATGTATTGTTGAGGATCAAACTCAGAGCATTGTGAATTCTAAGAATGTGACTGGTAACTGAGCTATATTCTAAATTCCTTCTTATTCTACACACTGATGCTCAATAGATCACCAAATCACAGATCACCCTGGAAATTACAATTATCCCTTAGTAACTTTCAAGACAATGAATACTTACAAACCTCTCAGTCTACCTTGCATTTTTGACATTAATAGATGATAAAATTCTATTGGAAATATATTTCATATTTTGTAATAAATGGAATCATTTTTTTTTATCTGGAGATATGGGTCAAAAGTTTAGGACACTAACAGCCACTTCAAAGGACCTGGTTTTGAATCATAGAATGAACACATTGCTTATAACCATCTTTAATTTTAGCTCTGGGAGAACTAATAGCATTTTTTTGTCATTAAACATACACATGGTGCACCAACATGCAAGCAGGGAAAACACCCATGCACATAAATGTAAATAATTCACACGAGAAGATTTGTCTTTGACACCTTCAACACAATTCTCACAACTCTCTTTGCTCTTTAACCGGGTCTTGTGAGAACTGCTCCCAAACTTGCTTGAATTTTGACCGGCTTGATCTTGTGCAGGTCTTGATATATTGAAGAATGCTGTGAATTTATGAATCCAATAGTCATCTTTACATGTTCAGAGGACTGTTTTATAGCAGCCGTCACAAATATCCATCTCTAAACAATTTTGAAGGGAGTTTTTGCTTCTTAAATGGTATATTAAATTAATATAATTTAAACTTATCCTAAGGGTTATTCATATTCACATCATAGATATTAACTTTTAAGTGTTATTATATCAGGAGAATTATTTTACTCACTAATATAGCTATATTATCAAAATGATATTTACATATTTTGGATTGAATAAAGATAAGGATGCCTTTTTCTATTTTGAAACTTTTGCCACACCTATAGACACTTGCTTTTGTAAAAACCAAATGAGGAGAATTTTAAAGTACCTTTTTAGCTCTAAAGAAAACATGCAGTCAATGAAAAAGTAATAGAACACATAGTTAATTAAAGTCTATAATGAGGATGAATTTAACTTTATACTTGGGGTTGAACCTGAACAAAGCCAAAATAAAACATGGATTGCAAATTGGTTATAACAAAGATGATTCTTTTCAAATTACTAAATTAGTATATTCTATGCACATTGACTTGCTTTTGACATGAAATAATGTTTACTTATCACATGTTACACTATATTTTATACACACACACATATATATATATATATATATATATATATATATATATATATATATTGAACATCTGAGATCATGCATAATAGGAGACTGTTTTTTTTTCAGTATTCAAAGAACACTGTCCTAGGCATTCTACTGGTCAGTAAGACCAAAGAGTGGTTTTGTAGAAAATAACAAGATGAAACTACATACTATGCAGAGTCTTTAGTGTGGGACCATCAGTTTCATGTTTCATAGGATCCCTTTGTATGCGAAGCTGATAAAGAAAGGATTTGTAGCCCCAGGAGATGAACAACATTATCAACCAACCAAACCCTCCAGGACTACAAGATACTAAACCACCAACCAATGAGCACTCATAGAAGGACAAATGGCTCCACTTGCATATGTAGCAGTAAAGAGCATTGTCTGGCATCAATGGGAGGAGAGGTCTTTGGTCCAGTGAAGGTATATTTTCCCAGTGTGAGGGAATGATAGGGCACGGAGGTAGGAGAGGGTGGTTGGGTGAGGGAGCACCTTCATGGAAACAAATGAAGGGGGAGAAGTTAGGGGAGAAGGGGGGTGGGGAAAGAATAAAATTTGAGATGCAAATATAGAAAATATTCAATTAAAAATAAATATAAAGAATAAAATTAAAAATAAATAAAAAAGAAAAGGCTACCCTCATGTGTTTAATTCATTGACTCACATTATATATTGCTTCCTCATAGATGCTGTAGACAGCTTCCATTTTCTTTGAAGAGTGCTGTGTGATCCTGCTTGTTTATGTGCATATATTGCACAATAATTATAATGGATAGAGAATGTCATTTTTAAAAACTCTGAAAAATAATAAATGACATAAAATAATATAAAGCATTTTCTAACAATTTAAGTTACCTATTATAAATATTCATATATTGAGTTCTGTTAACCTTAAATATTTTTGTCACATGAACTTAATATACTAATAAAAGATGGCAAGCCATCTCTCCACCTTGGATAAGAGAACAACAAAAAATTTCTGTGTTTCAAACAACTTATCTAATTAAAGGCTGCTCACGGAGTGTTGTTAGGTCAGGCTTTTCTTAAATAACCTTCACAGCCATCCGATGGCATCCTTGTCATTTGTGCAGTGTCCTAAACCAATGTGCAAGGATGTCACCTGAAGGAAGCAATTAATTATGAGCTCTTAAGAAGCTTAAAAGCTTGTTCACCTCACTAAGACACTTTGTTATCTTTTGGAATAAAATGTTACAGTCAGAAAATTACACCTAAAGATGCATCAACCTGCTCCTTATTAATTTACATTTACTCTTGATACTGAAAATTAAATTGTCAAGCTTTTGAAGAAAAACACTCAAAGTTCTTCAAAGTATGCATTAAGATATCATACAAATACATCACACTCTGCACTGATATATGAAAGACTATGAGAAGTTGAAATCTAATTAAGTCATTAAATGAAATTTATTTATTCTTCTTCCAAATTTTGTGACTTTTCACGATGTTCTGAGGGCTCAGTATTTCTTACATTTGTTAACTTATGGAACAGCTGCTAAAATCTTTAAATATAGAAATAAGTCTGCATTCTGTTCTCAGAACCTACAAAACGGAAGACACTCTCTACTTAGGGGTTCACTTCACATTATGTTTTCTTTATCATTCATTCTAGAATCAATTTGCCATGTCAGTTATTCATTGTTTACCAGACTCAATATATAAAAGTCAAGAAATAAATACTTATTTCTGAGTTTGTTATTACCTCATAACTATTTTGGCATCTATCAAGGTCCATAAAATTGGTTTTGAATAACAAACAATGCAAATGTCCCATGTGGATCCTGTATCTGCTTATGTTTAAGACAACTCATGAATATGCCTTATCTTGTTGCATACAGACCACCCCTTTCACAGCACACATGAGGTACATATTTAGCAGAAAGAAACCTGAAGAGAATATTACAAATGAGAAACATGCAAGAAAATCTCCCCAGGCATGGTGTAAGAATTAGATGGTTAAGAGGTTGATAAAGAGTTTAAAGTTAGACCGGACTAAATAGTGAGAGTGACAGCTCAACTCCAATGTGTCTGTGTTTGTTTGTGTTCACATATAATAAAACTGTATCTTAATATAAACAGTCATAAACATACATACATGTATGTATATTCACATGTATAACCATATGTACACATTTTTTTATTTTTTGTTTTTTATTGAATATTCTCTGTATTTATACTTCAACTGTTATCCCTTTAGGGCTGACTCCCATTCCTCCTCCTCCTTTTTCCATGAAGGGGTTCCCTTTCCAAACCACCCTCTCCAACCTCAGCACCTTGTCATTCCCGTACCCTGGGAAATCGAGCCTTCACTGGAACAAAGTCCTCTACTTGCATTGATGCCACACAATAGTGTCTTTTGTTACATATGCACCTGGAGCCAGGGGTCTCTCTATGAGGCCTTATTTATAATAACCAGAATCTGGAAAAATCCAGATATCCTTCAACAGAGGAATGGATACAGAAATTGTGGAACCTTTATACAATGGAGTACCACTCAGCTATTAAAAACAATGACTTCAGGAAATTCTTAGGCAAGTAGGTGAAACTAGAAGCTATCAACCTGAGTAACAGTCACAAAAGAACACACATGGTATGCAAGCCCTTGGAAAGAACAACATTATCAAAAAAAAAAAAAAAAAAAAAAAAAAAAAAACCAAACCCTCCAGAACTCCCAGGAACTAAAACACCAACCAGTGAGTACACATATGTATACATGTACACAATAACATGAGAATCTTTCTGAAACAGCTGGACTCATCTCCACCTTCATTGTTCTCATAACCTGATGTTATCGCCATATATTCATTACCCCTTTGCTTTTAGTGCTAATTCAATAATTTAATATTTCCACACGGAATTTTGATTATGCATTTCTTTTCTATTGGACAATTAGTTGTATCCAATATTTATTCACCATCTGCACAATGTTACTGTGAGTGTTTAAGCACAAACCTCTGTGTGGACATCCTTCCTCTTCTCTGATGGAAATACCTAAAGTAGGAGTCAGAGTTCCATGATAGTGATCACAACAAGAAACTGACAAGTATTTTGAGGAATAGGTGTGAACACTTGTCTTTTCAAAACCAGAACTAAAACCACTGATGTCTCCACATTGCTTTGCCTCTGGCATGCACTGTGCTTTTTATTTAGACATTTTATGACATGTACCATGAAAGGAATAACTTAGTGTTTTTCCTTTCTGTTGTCCTAGTAGACAAGGATTTCATAAAATATAAGTTTCCCACTTGTTCTTTGTAATCATACTTTTTGAAGTCACAACTCTTTAAAAAGTTTTGTTCGCGTTGATTCATATTGAGATGCTCTTTAACTGTTAAACTTATGTATACATTCTGGCAATATATCCTTTATCACATAAATACTTTTCCAATATTGTTTCTACATGTGGAACATAATCTTTCCTTAAAATTTACTTCTTTAAAAAGATATTAAAATTTTTATTTTGAAAAAATTCTACTTCAGGCAACTTTATTTTATTTTGTGTCTCTCAAGTTTTTATTCTGTTTGCCAACTTAAATATTCATGCCTTCACTAAGACATAATGAACATTTTCTCCTTTAATTCTGGAAGGTTTATGATTTCACCATGCATTTAGATTCATGGTTCAGTTTCATTTTCTTGAACAATGTGTTGTCTGTCAAACATATATTATAATATGAATAATTATTTTCTGCACACCTACAGAAAGACTATTGTTTTCTGGCTTAAACACACAGGGGTGCTTCTAAAACTCATTTGACTATGTTTGTGGTCTCTTTCCTGCAGTGTGACTTCTGATGTTCAGTTTTATAGGCATCATCAAATGTGTTTAAATTATATTTCATTACTTGTAGAAAAAAAATCAAGACTATCAGATCTACCATTGTCTGGATGCACTTCTGTTTCACTATCTTCTTCATGCTTGTTATATATATATATATAATTAACTTTAACAATATATTTGTTACTTTTACTTCTCTTATTTGGAACACTTTAGTTTTTACTGAGCATGACTTATCTTTTGTCTGAAGAATATTGAATGCTAGTTCCCACAGGTGAAACCTGTGAATGAATGAATGATGATAGAAATTGTTCTAAGAATTTGCTTATCTGAGAAATGTTTTATCTAGTTATTGGAAAATAGATTTATTGTGTCTAGAATTTCAAATAAATTTACAGAATTTATAATATTTTTTATGTTTTATTTCTTCAGAGATGTTTCCTTGGAATGTCTTTCTGTTAGACAGTCTCTCATGACATAACCCAAGCTTCCTAATTACTCACATAGGAAAATCTTTTTCATGACACCTCTGAGCTCCTGAATCTTCTTCTGGCAGGTTATACACTCCAACTAAGGCTTATAAGAGTCTCTCTCTTGCTTTCTTTAACATAGCGTCTCTCTGAAGACAAGGCTATCTTTGAACTTTAAATGCCTCTGCCTGTATCATCTGATAGTGAGCTTATAGGTCTCTTTCCCTACTATTACTTAGGCAGCTCATGTATCACACCATCCTTCTGAAATTTTCCCCTAGTTTTACATTATTCAGTTCAATTTCTTTATAAATTACACATATTTCAACTATTTGTGTAATATTTTTATCATTTTAATTCTGTTCATATACATTAAAGAACATGATTTTGTCCTGCATCATTTTCTTTGTTTTTCTTCTTTATATTTTATCTTGGGTGCTTTTTATTGGTATGTCTTGAATTTTACTTTTATTTTGATATTGGCCATGATTTCATAAAGTTATTTTTTTCTTTTTAATTTTGTATATATATAATTTTAAGTCTCAAGCTTCATTAGCATTTTTATCTGACTTTTATGTTCATCAACTTTCTTTTAACCTTTCTCTTTGCTTTGTTTTGAATTTTAAGTTGAAACACTTGGCTGCCAAGATACCTTGATTGCTGTGTAAGTCAAAATATGCAAATCCAAGCAGTAATTCAATGTTTAGGAATAGAAATGTGGTTTTTTTTTTTTCTTCTACTTTTTCTTTTTCTTTTTTCAGAAAAACTACAGTTTTTTTTTCTTTTTTAGAATTACCCTAGAAATTCTATGAGTGTCACAAGTTCTTAATGATATCATATAGAGCAATTTTTTTCATACAAACAGTAGACAATGAACACTCATCACTTGTAAAAAATGCTTACATTTAAGTATCCAGGACAGTGATAATGAAATAAACTAGTTCCCATCGTCCATAAAAGTTATCAGGTGGAATTGACAAGCTGAGGTGATTGCCTCTAAATTCTCCCTTTTCTGCTTTGTGTTATAGGAGCTGATTCAAGGAGTCTAATGAAAATGCCAGGCCCACTATCACTTTAGTTTTCTTTCAGGGTTCAAAATACTGTGATTCTCATTTTTTTCAATATGCAAAATCTAAAGACTCTTGCTTACTAAACATTTAAAGTTGTAAATTATTAAATGTATTCATGTTAAGTTTACATTTTTTATTTTCATATCTGTACACTTTTTTATTTTGGAAATGAGCAGATTCAATAAAAATGACAACAGAGATTCAAATACTAGTATAAGTGCTGCAACTTGGAATAACCAGATAAAACCATATTGAAAATAATCAGGAATGTGAATCCTGAAGTAACCACCTCCAGTGGCCAGACAGGATCCCCAGAGGAGGGTTTGAGACACCAAACTACCTACAAAATTTATGATCCAAAATTTGCCCTGTCTGAAAGAAATGCAGAGACAAAGATGGTACAGAGATTGAAGGAATGGCCAATGAGCGACCAGTTCAACTTGAAGTTCATCCAATGGGCAAACACCAATTCTTGACAGTATTAAGTATACTTTGCTGTGCTTGCAAACAAGAGCAGTCTTTGAGAGTTTCTACTGAGTACCTGACTGATACAGAGTCAGTTACCCACATCCAAACATTGGACAGAGGTGGGGAACAATATGGAAGAGTTAGGGGAAGGATTAAAGGCCCTGGAGTGAATGGTAACCCCATAGGAAGATCAACAGTGTCAAGTAACCTGGACCCTTGGTAGCTTATAGAGCCTGAGCAACCAATCAAAGAGATCCCTGGAACCTTGTCTTCCCTCAGTGAGAGAGGATGCCCCTGATCTACAGAGATGTGATGCACCAAGGTAGGGAGATACTCAGAGGGGGTACCCTCTCAGAGAATAAGAGAGAGGGTAAGGGAAAGAAATATTGGAGGGGAACTTGAGGGTGACATTTCAGAAGTAGACTAATTAATTAGTAATGAAAAGAAAATAGTATAAAGTAATATACTATTCTCTTTGGATTCAGAATGTTTAGTGTGAGCCATTGTTTTTTTTATTTTTTATTTTTTGGTTGTTTTTTTGTTTTTTGTTTTTTGTTTTTTTTTTTTCTTGAACTTCACACAGTCTGTGACTTTTCTCTGGGGTGTTCAGAGCTTTATGGGATTAGTCTCGAATTATCAGTTACTACATATTATGTGCATTCTTTTGTGACTGAGTTATCTCACTCAGGATGATATTCTCTAGATGCATCAATTTTGTTTTTTTCTTTTTCTTTTTTTCTTTTTTTTTCCAGTGCTTAGTTTTTTTTTTTTTTTTTTTTTTTTTTTTTTTTTTTTTTTTTTTTTTTTACAATGAGAAAAATACATGTAAAACAAGGTGTAACCTGGAATTTGTCAATGTGTTCTTGGTGAGTAAGGATTGAGCATGACTTTTTTTTTTGTTTGTTTTTCCTTTTGCTTTCTTTTTTCTTGAACTTCACACAGTCTGGGAGTTGTTTCTGGGGCAGTCTGAGCCTCTGGGGTTAGCATCCCACTATCAGTGACTGTATATTATGTCTGTTCATTTGTGACTGGGTTATCTCACTCAGGATGATATTCTCTAGATGCAGCCATTTTCTTAAGAATTTGGTTAAATCATTGTTTCTGGTAGCTGAGTAGTATTCCATTGTGTAAATGTACCACAAATTTTGTATCCATTAATCTACTAAAGGACATCTGGGTGTTTTCCAGCTTCTGGCTATTATAAATAGAGCTGCTATGAACATTGGGGTGCATGTATCTTTGTTGTGTATTAAAGTGTCTCTGGGGTATATGCCCAGAAGTGGAATAGCTGGATCGTCAGGTAGTACTATGGCCAATTATCTGAGGTATCGCCAGACTGATTTCCAGAGTGGTTGTATCAGTTTACAACCCCACCAACAGTAGAGAAGTGTTTCTCTTTCTCTGCAACCTTGCCAGCATCTGCTGCCATCTGAGTTTGGATCTTGGCCAATCTGAATGGTGTGAGGTGGAATCTCTGGGTTATTTTGATTTGCGTTTCCCTGATGGCTAAGGATGGCCAGCACTTCCTTAGGTGTTTCTCAGCCATTCGATATTCCTCATTTGAGAACGTTCTGTTTAGCTCTGTACCCCATTTTAATAGGGTTGTTTGATTCTCTGGTGTCTAGCTTTTTGAGTTCTTTGTATACCTTGGATATTAGGCCTCTATCTGATGTGGAGTTCGTAAAGATCTTTTCCCATTCTGTTGGCTGCCATTTTGTTTTCTTGACAATGTCCTTTGCCTTACAGAAACTTTGCAATCTCATTAAGTCCCATTTGTTAATCTTTGACCTTAGAGCTTGAGCCATTGGTGTTTTGTTCAGAAAATTTTCTACTGTGCCTATGTGTTCTAAGGTTTTCCCTGCTTTCTCATCTAATAGTTTCAGTGTATCTGGTTTGATGTGGAGATCTTTGATCCACTTACACTTGAGCTTTGTACAAGGAGATAAGAAAGGGTGTATTTTCATATTTTTGCATGCTGAGTGCCAGTTGGACAAGCACCATTTGTTGAATAGGCTGTCCTTTTTCCATTGAATGTTTACTGCTCCTTTGTCAAAAATCAGGTGACCGTATACATGAGGGCTCATTTCTGGATCTTCTATTCTATTCCATTGATCTACATGCCTATTTCGTTACCAGTACCATGCAGTTTTCAGCACAATTGCCTTGTACTATAGCTTGAGGTCAAGGATAGTGATTCCCGCAGATGTGTTCTTGTTGTTGAGGATGGATTTTGCTATTCTAGGTATTTTCTTATTCCATGTGAAATTGCACATTGATCTTTCCAACTCAATGAAGAACTGGGTTGGAATTTTGATGGGGATTGCATTGAATCTGTAGATTGCTTTAGGTAGGATGGCCATTTTTAAAATGTTGATCCTTCCAATCCATGAGCATGGGAGATCTTTCCATTTTCTGAGATCTTTCTCGATTTCTTTCTTTAGAGTTTTGAAGTTCTTGTCATACAGGTCTTTCACTTGCTTAGTTAGAATCACTCCAAGGTATTTCAGTTTTTGTGACTATTGTGAAGGGTATCTTCTCCCTGATTTCTTTCTCCACATGTTTGTTCTTTGAGTATAGGAAGGGTACTGATTTGTTTGGGTTAATTTTGTAACCAGCCCCTTTGCTGAACTTGTTTATCAGCTGTAGGAGTTCTCTGGTGGAATTTTTGGGGTCACTTAAGTACACTATCATGTCATCTGCAAAGAGTGATGTTTTTATCTCTTCCTTTCTGATTTGTATCCCCTTGATCTCCTTTTGCTGTCTAATTGCTCCAGTCAGAACTTCCAGTACTATATTGAATAGGTAGGGAGAGATTGGTCAGCCTTGTCGAGTGCCTGATTTTAGTGGGATTGTTTCAAGTTTCCCACCGTTAAGTTTGATGTTCGCTGTTTGTTTGCTGATGCATCCATTTTCTTAAGAATTTCATAAAGTCATTGTTTCTGATAGCTGAGTAATACTCCATTGTATAGATGTACCACAATTTTTGTATCCATTCATCTACTGAAGGACATCTGGGTTTTTTCCAGCTTCTGGCTACTATAAATAGGGCTGCTATGAACATTGTGGCGTGAGCATCTTTGTTGTATATTGGCATGTCTCTGGGGTATATGCCCAGAAGTGGAATAGCTGGATCTTCAGGTAGTACTATATCCGATTTTCTGAGGAATCGCAAGACTGATTTCCAGAGTGGTTGTTCTAGACTCCTGTCTGCAAGCATATCAATTTATCATTAATACAGTAAATGGAGCTTGTGGACTTGTATTGAAGAATTGGAGAAAGGTTTGCAGCTTTGAAAGGAATAGGAACTCCACAGTAAGACCAACAGAATCAACTAACCTGGACTTTTGGGTCTCTCTGAGAAGCAAACACCAATCAAAGAAAATGCATACTTTGCAAAGGTGCAGCTTGGTCTTCATGTGGGTCATGAATAACAAGAACGGGGGCTAGCCCAAAAGCTGTTGCCTGTTTTTAGGATCTGTTCCTCCAACTGGGCTGCCTTGTGTGACCTCAGTGGGAGAGGAAGTGTATAGCCTCACAGAGCCTTAAGACTCCAGGGAGGAAAAATAACCATGGGTATCCTGACCTGCTCAGGTGAAAACTGGGGTAAGGTGAAAATATTGTGGGAGGGCCTTACAACGAAGGGAAGGGCTTTATGCATGATGTAAAGTGAGTGAGTAAAGAATGAAGAAGGAGAAGAATGTACATATTTCTTATAGATACAGAGATACCTTTAGGCATATTTAGCTGCATTTTTATGGAAAGGGTGTCAAAGGAAAACTTTTGGTGAAGGGAGAGGAGAGCTTGGGGGTATTTACTCTTCCTTCAGTGTAGCTATGTGCTTAAATTGTTTCATCATCCTTCTATATTTGAAAACTATCTTAATTAGTGATTGAAGTTAATTATTTTAGGTACATTTATTTCTCTGATATTGACAAAGTACATGAGAGTAAGTTCTAAAAATGATGCAGTTGCTATCACTATGTGTGTAAGAATTGGAGGAGGAAGAACACACTGACTGAAACATGTTTATAACATCGTTTATTAAATCAAACTAAGATCAGAGATACCCGTTCAAATATGCAATACCTACTGGAAAAGGTAATAAGAAAAAGCAAATGATACATTAAAAACTAGAAAAAATATTTGCTGCTCCTAATTTATTTTATATTAAAATTTAAATAAAGAAGAGAGAAACACATCAGCTTTTATACATGAAAATGTTGTTTAATGCTCTGTGGCAGATGTGTGGATTCACCTTTCTGTGCATTGGAGTAGGGAGAAGCATTTTTGCATTTCAAAGTAACACAAGCTGTGCTACTCCTTTGAGAATAAGACTGTGACAGTTGGGCTTGCTCTTTCTGGACTCTGGATTGCTGTGCACCAATTAGGAATCAGTGCCATAGAAACTAGTCCCAGCTAGTCACTCAGTTCATCTGTCACACTGGCTCTTTAGAATTAAAAAAAAAATATTACTGGGTAAAGAGTTTGTAATCTAATTTTGTCCCTCTTTCCCTCTACTTCAAAGTATATCAAAAATACTCATTTAGCATGATTTACTTAATAAACTATGGCGCTGCCCTTGAAATAATGTATATTTATTGTTTAAAAGGCATTAATATAGACACCAGAAACTAAAATAAAACAAATTATTTCTGGTATCAAATCTGTAAACATCAACAACTTTACACAATTAAATCTAAGAAGTGAGGACATAAAGTCTGTCCAAGTAATGAATTATAAAATTTGTCAGTCAACATTCAATAATACTACTCCCCCACTACCATTATTTCTAGAAATGTATGCATACACAACCATAGCTGATAGGTTCATAAATATTCAAACAAGCAAAATATCTGTGCTCACGGATATTGTACCTCCATTGTTTCTAATATTTAAATGAAATATACAATTTCTTTGTTTCCCAGCAAAGGTCCTGTAAAATACAGCCTAAGATTTCATGTTGTTCTTAAAATGTGGGGAAATGTCTTACTGGATGTACTGACTGTTTTTGTGTGTCAAATTGACACAAGCTGGAGTTATCACAAAGAAAGGAGCCTCCCTTGGGAAATGCCTTCATGAGATCCAGCTGTAAGACATTTTCTCAATTGGTGATTTAAGTTGATATTCTAAAAGAATGTTTCCAAGGAATATGGCCCCATCATAAATTTATCAAGAGTCGATGGTGCCATCCGTGGGCTGATAGTCATGGGTTCTATAAGAAAGCAAGCTAAAGAAGGCCAGGGGAAGTAAGCCATGGCCTCTGCATCAGCTCCTGTTTCCTGACCTGCCTGAGGCCCAGTTCTGATTTCCTCTGGTGATTAATATGGATGTGTATGCTGAATAAACCTTTTCCTCCCCAACTTGCTTCTCAGTCATGATGCTTTGTGAAGGAATAGAAACCCTGACTAAGACATTAGATCTCCAGAACTCATTCAAAAGCTGAGTAGATGAAGCAACCCTCTGGTGTCAAGGAATCCAAAACTGGGGATGTAGAATCAGAGGATCCATAGTGTAGTTTGATAACTAAACTCTGAGTCAGTGAATGACTCTGCCCAATAAAGTAGAGGGCAAAGAAATTTGAGTCAGATAATCAGTGACAACTGTGGTCTTCCACATGTTGTATAGCAATTTTCTCCAGGACTAAAACATTGAGTCTTTGCAATATGCTCATTTTTTTTAATGAGGCAATAGGATGCTCTAAAAGAAGGCGAACCATTTGATACTGAATATCTCAAGAAATACACAACTCGTATGTTTCAGGAAGACCCTTTAACTGAACAAATTCACTAGAAACGTTTCTCCCAAGCAGATTTAAACTGTAAGAGCTACTGAGAGGAATGTTAAGACCAGCTAAGCTGCCTGGAAGAAGCTAAGACCAGATAAGCTTCTTATAACAGGCTTAGACCAGTTGAGCTACCTATGAAATATAATCTCTAAACTATTAAAATGCTTACAGATTGTGCAATGATTCCAAACTTTTGTGAGCTGTCATCCCTATGGCTTTTACTGATGCAACTGTCTGAATTATTCCTGCTCCTTAAATAGTCTCATACCCACCCATATTACAATATATAATGCCAATAGAACTTTGTAGATCAACAAGTTGGCGGTATTTTTATATTGAACTATTGTCAGTTCTGTATATGAGGTGAACATACATTTGTTCATATCTACTCAGTAACAGTATCAAAACCACACACAAATGGTTGTACACATACACAGAAAAATATACACATATATGTATTTATTTTGCATACACAAATAGAGCACTTATTTTTCTTGTGTGATGTCTGAGAATTATAAACCCATGTTTAAAACAGGGTATCTCTGTGAATATGTTAATACATATATCTTTATATATGTTTGGATATTGGTCACTGATAATATATGAAATAAAGCAAGTGTCTGTTTCCTGCATTTGTGTATCTTACATGCAATTCTGCATCTTAGATTTGCACATGAAAAATATAAGTATCCATGTATGGATTATGTAATATGTTCACACAGATATACATAGAGTCAAACATAGGTTTTGTTATATAAATATTATACTATTCTTTTCACACAAGGCATGTATGTAAGAAACATAAAGAAAAAACTGAACAATGTTTTTGTATAATAACATTAGAATAATAAAAGTCAAATATAAACAAAACCAGAAAGATGGTGTGGAATATCTAAGTAAATTTATATAAAAACATTTATAGAATGTCTTTAAAAGGAATGAATTCTGGACTTTAAAATATGCTACAGGGACTGAAGCTAATCTCGTAGGGAAACAAACTGGTCACCCAATAAGTACCTCATTTCTTGTAATTACAAAACTCTTTATTAGCTTTTTCTCTTTGCTTTTTCTTGCCCTTTCGTTCCCCCTTTTGCAACAGCATATTACTCTTTAAGCTAAATTGCAGCTCTTCACTTAGACAGACCATCCTAACATCGAATCCATAGTTCCTATCTCTTCTTGTTTATTGCTGTACAGGTGTGAAGGTTTTGTTTTACATTTGAATATGGCTCATTCTGAAAGCTCATATAAACATCTTACAAGTGTTTGGTAATCCTGCCACAAGTCTTTAAACCAGAACTTTTCTTCTTGCATGATTGTTATTCTTGCTGTGTAATTAAACAATTACATTTATCTAGAAGAATAGAAGTGGTAGCATCTTCCCTTAATGTTTTCTTATTTCATTCACAGCCTCATTTGATTTTTTTTACTTTCTTGTGAATCTTGAGAACACAGTCATTATTGAATTATATTGTTTCAAAGCCTTCTGACTTAAATATTTCTCTGAACCTCTCTTTCTTCTGTCTTCACTCAAACAAAGGCCAGAGATTGCAGTGCTTTCTTTAATACTATCAGCCTGCTGTCCTTCATCAGGCTTTGCTTTACACTTGGGCCAAGGCAGAAGCCTTGAAGCTGGTTTCCATATTTTACCTTCCCAGAGCTCAGTCCTCATGATGAGGCATCACTTCAATAGAGTTCATTGAAGTAGATCTCAAGGAGCCTTCCTCTTCCCTTGGGACGCCTGCCAGTCATAAGGGATATAACTTGTTTCAGCTGCTGAGAAACCAATTCCCAAAATTTCACCAGGTAAAATGCTTTAATTCTTAGCACGATGCTAGGAAATTTCTTACATATGTCCATACCTCCCTGTATTTCACAAATACATAATAAATTACTGTTACTTTCCTATTTGTGGACTTATTGCTCCTCTTTCTGCTTCAGTTTATGTCTGTGATGTGGAAGTTCTTGCATCTGTGTGCTGTAGCAGAAGGACGTGCATACATGTGGATTTATCCCTACACTGAAGACAGAGGTTGGTCCATTTTATATTTAATTCGGTACACTCTGTAGTTGTCAAATATGTGGGGATGGAGTAAATGAAAAAACTACCATGACGGTGTCAAATCATGGTAATGTATATATTCCTTCTGAAATCATATGTGATTCTTGATGTCCATGATCCAGGCTTCCGTTTGGCTCTGGTTTACCGTAGGAGATAGGGTGTTTTACTATAATGGAGAGAGATCGGTCATTCCCAGACCACACAATATGCTGGTGACAAATAGCTTCTGATTTAAGATAATGACAAAATTATTAACTTAAATGTTAACCAAGGCTTTATTATTTGTGAGGTAAGCAACATAGAATCCGGCCTGGGTGGTGTGTCTGTGTAAAGTTGTTTTGATGAATGTACAAACTTGTGTATTTCAAACCCTTATAACAAATAGTATAACTTTATGCTGGAAGCCAGCCCTGGCCCAGCTGGGGGGGGGGGGGTGGTGTTCTACTTTCTTCTTCAGGCAGTGGAGGAGTTAGTGTGTAAGACTTGGTCTTATGAGATTCAGGGGTAGGACCAAGACTTATGAGATAATTAAGGTTGCTGTATAATAAAAGTTTACTATCTAAGTCTAAGTTACTATGCTACTGTGACTGATCTGCCTTCTGTGATCTTCTGAGGACAGCTGCTGCAGTCTCTGTCACTTAGCACCTCTTCCTAAAACAGCAAGGGATTAAGTAAATAGACTTTGTACTATCTCAGCTGAAACTGCTGGGCTCTAACTTTTAGTCTGCTAGTAGGAAGTCTCAGGAAGAAAAAGGGACACTTAGAAAAGTGATTATAATGTTTATTACTAAGTAGTAGAAATGTCCTATAAAAGCTATCTAAAGGAGAGAGAGAGAGAGAGAGAGAGAGAGAGAGAGAGAGAGAGACAGACAGAGACAGAGACAGAGAGAGAGACAGAGAGAGAGAGACAGAGAGAGAGAGAGAATGAATAACTTCTCCTTTTGTCCTCAGTACTTATACATCTTTCAGAATACATGATCACATGTTACAAAGTTCATCACAAGTTCAAACCAAAAGTCAAATCATAAATTGAAATATAAGTTTACAACAGAGAGTGTTTACATTCATATCCATTAGGAGTAATTATCTGGCTAAACATCCATCACCTGTCTCAGCTCCACAGGTTCACTGAAGGTTTCAAACCAAAACTAAGTTATTAGTGAAGTTTTGTATAGATAAACCCAGTCAATATTTTATTCTCTGTCCTAGCACCTATAATAAATCATTTGTTCCCTTTTTATGACCTTTCGTTAATTGTTTTACAACCTCTTGAAATGTGCTCTGAGTAGGAGAAAGTCTGGTTACTATCTAAGAGTAATTAACTGGTGTCACTTGGGAGACTGGCAGAGGTCTCATTGCAGTTTTGTCTATCAGAAATGACCTAATGGCAGTCTCATTATAGTAGAGCTTAATCACTATAGTAGAGCTTAATAATCAGTTGTAAGTTTAGGAATTCTTATAGGATCATCTTTAAGACTTAAGTTATTTATATGCCTATATAGCATCACTACAAGACCATATATCTTCATAGATCTACAGAGATCTGCTGCAAAGGGGTGTGCTACTACTTAAAGATTGTTATATATGTTTAATAATAATGGGAAAAGCATATTAATAGCAGGAATGTTTCCTAAAATGAATCCCTTACAGTGAACCATTCGCAGACTATATAATAATTGGGGGCTGGCCATTTCAAGATGATCACCTGCTAGTTATTAGCTTGTTTCTTGATGGCTCCCGACAACTTTATATGTCTAGGCTTCTTGTGTGTTTTGTGTAATTCTCTGCCTGTCCCCTCCTGCTCTCTGTCTCTGTCTCTCTCTGTCTATCTGTCTCTCTCTCTCTCTATCTCTCTCTCTCTCTCTCTCTCTCTCTCTCTGTTTTGTGTGTGTGTGTGTGTGTGTGTGTGTGTGTGTGTGTGTGTGTGTGTGTGTGTGTGTGTTTTATGTAGGTATGATGTAACTGTAAATGAAAGTATGGTCTCCTGACTATATTGATGACAGCAGAGTTTAATATCAGACTGTCTTTCTCAATTGCTTCCCTATCTTGTTTTTAAGACAGGGGTTCTCACTAAACTTGGAACTCATGGTTTTAGATAGATAGATAGATTGGGCCACTGGATACCCTGAATCCAAACCTTTGTTCTACCACCCACCATGCTCTCTGTTTATATAAGTTCTGGGGATCCAAACTCATATACCAGTACTTTCACAGGAAACACTCCCCTATCTGAGCCATAATTCCAAACTTAGATTTCATTTTACATATTTTTATGATTGCTGAAAATGTCATTTGTAAACAAAAGTGCATATCTGGCAGTAGAGTGAAGATGAGATATGTCATGGAATTAACAGTCAATGGAGAATCTCACTGATGAAATCTCACATTAGACATTAACATCACACCTGATAATTTAGAAAAAGAAATCTCTTTACTATACATGACCAATATGATTCTTTTAGGTTCTCTACTATTATGGAAAAGGTATGTGCTAGCTTTTATAGATCTGTAAGAGAAATTAATTACACACAGATTAATGTACAAAGCAGAGTGTAAGATCATTCCAGCTAGTGTATATCACCAACCCTCTATAGTATGCACAGAACCAGAAATAACAGTCCTGCCACAAGAAGAACAATACAACAACCATTGTTCAATTTCACTTGTAATACTATATGTCCCTGTTATAGTACAAAATACCTGTTTCTAACTTTTCTTTTGCAATACAGTAAACATAATTAAATAAGATCTCAGTCACCTGAGGTATTTTGGGAAAACAATAAGGTAAGCTAGTAATTACTAACATTCATTTTTAAGGCCTCTTTGAACAAAAGCCAAGAGCTTAAAGCCTTTATTGTGATGAGATGGTAATGATTATGTGCATAAAACAAACACATTTATCAAGTCATACATGGCAGTGCAAGTTGGGTCTAACTCCTCTCACAATAGCATGTGTGTGCCCTTACTAAAAGTAATGAGGTGCACTCATTTGAAAACATGTCCTACTTGTAAATATCTATAAAATGCCAACTAGACTAACTCCAATGAGTTATATAAATAACTAGTGAATGCATCTACCTCTGAAGTACTTCAAAACAAATTATTCAAAGTGTCTACCAGGTGCTATAAAAAACAAGAATACAGGAAGTTGGCACTTGGGGCTTTTCCAAGTCACCTTCTGAAGCACTCCCAAGGCTTGGTGAGTGGCTTATCAGGACAC
The DNA here is from genome assembly GCF_963924665.1 of Micromys minutus. Classification (NCBI taxonomy): domain Eukaryota; kingdom Metazoa; phylum Chordata; class Mammalia; order Rodentia; family Muridae; genus Micromys; species Micromys minutus. The sequence continues at coordinate 7,873,370 of NC_137953.1, forward strand.
ATTTGAATATTTTAATTATACACTTCAAAAAATACTTCAGAGTCATTTGACTAAAAGTGGAATTTGTGTATAACATTTTAGTACTTTAATCAACTATGAAATAGCATTCTAAATTAAAATCCAATACAGTTTGCATTTACTTTGTTCAAGAAGATTGAAGCTAATTATAACTCTCAAACTAAGAAAGACTTTGGGAGGTAGCAATGCAATATATGTGATATGATGCATTATTACATGTGAGAATGACAATACCATTATATACAATAAAGTATAGACACGTATAAAGAGATTTAAAAGAGAGGAAATAGGAAAGGGGTAGAATTTTGGTTTTGAGTATTTTGCAGAATGTATACCCATGGATGGGGAATGCAACTGAAACCTCTAGTTCCAAAATTCTTCAAATATCATATAGCAATTTCTGCTGAACTGAAGTATTTCATCCTATAGAGAGACTCATGAAGTTAAGGAAGTAAGAAAGCATCACGTCCCATAAAAGACATGAGATTTACAAGGCCTCTTACAAAGCTGAAGGCAAATCATGCACAGCTCTCCAGAGATGGAGACAATGTAAATTGTTAGAAATGCTGGAGTGGGAATACTTTTAGACAACTGCCTTTGAGACACCTATGATATTGAAAGTAGCCACTTACCCATACTCCTCAATGTAACTCCAATCTTCATTGGCTTGTTTTAAAAGATCAAGACTTGAGGAGATCAGAAAGACCAACATATAGAACAACAAAGGAAGCAGATTGTTTGTATTCTGAAAGCTAAATGAAAAATCTTAATTCGTAGCCATGTTATATTAAAAGTACATACTGTGCAAGATACCAGTCTGAAATATTTGCATTTTTCTTACTGGACAAAGTCTATCTCTTTAGAAGTTGCTAATTAATCTTCCTTCCAGAAGATAATTGTAAAAATCGTGACACTTGGCCAAACCATAGCCATGTAGGTTTGTGTTGCTTCTATATGATACCAGTTTAATCCATTACGCATCTCTCTACTCAATAATCAGAATTTGCTGTGAGTGGAAGAAATTTGTCCATGAAACAATACATATGATTTTGGAGAGACTTATAGGAACTGAACCCATGGCTTGGCTGTGAGTATCTGTGTCTGTCTCAGTAAGCTACTTGTAGATCCTCTTAGAGAGCAGTGCTGCTATGCTCCTGTCTAAAAGAACAACATAGAATCAGTAATAGTGTCAGTTATTGGTGTCCAACCATGAAAAGGAACCCTAGTTGTATCACTCCCTTGTTAGTCATTCCTCCTCTCTCTGATTCACTCTTGTCCCTTCATTTCTATTATACAGGAACAACTTAGGGACAAAGATTTGTAGGTAGGTTGGTGCCCCAATCCCTCTACTGGGGTTCTTTCTGACTGCAGGAGGTGCTCACTTCAGGTTGCATATCCTCACTGTTGGGCATTTCTGCTAAGGTGACACACCTTGAGTCCTGGGAGCCTCCTAAAGGTCCATTTTTAGTCTCTGGAATTTCCTAAAGGTTCCGCACAACCCCTACCCTAGCAGCTGTATATTTCAATTCATTCTTCTTGTTCTCAAGGCCGCTCTGCTTTCTGTCTACCCCCATAACAGATCCTGCTCCCCCTTTTCCCAATCTTCTACCCTCTTCAACCCAGGTCCTTTTCTTCCTCTGCCTCCCCTGATTATTTTGTTTTCCTTCTATGTGGAATCTAAGCAACCTTACTAGGGTGTTCATTTAGTGGTTTGTATCATGTATATGGGTTATATTTGTCCAATATCCATTGTCATTGAGTACATACCTGGATTATGTCATTCAGTTCAATATTGGCTGGTTCTCTCCATTTGCTTGCAAAATTCATGGTGTCCTCCTTTTGGCAGGTCCTCAGGAAATTGAACATAGTACTACCTGAAAACCTAGTTATTCCACTTCTGGGCATATACCCCAAAGAGTTTCCAACATACAATAAGGACACATGCTTCACCATGTTCACAGCAGCCTTACTTATAATAGCTAGAAGCTGGAAAGAACCCAGATGTCCTTCAGTAGATGAATGGATACAGAAATTGTGGTGTATTTACACAATGGAGTACTACTCAGCTATTAGAAAAAATGACTTTATGAAATTCCTAGGCAAATGGAACAATGGAGAGAATATCATCCTGTGTGAGGTGACTCAGTCACAAAAGAACAGACATAATATGCAGTCACTGATAATTGGATACTAGCCCCAGAAAGCTCTGAATAGCCAAGAAACAACTCACAGACCATATGAAGCTAAAACAAGAACAACAAAAAATAAGCAATAAGTATATTGCACCCCCTTAGAGTGGGATACGCATAAACCTCAAATCATTACTAACTCAAGAGCTAAGAAGATAGTCTTTGTTTTACATGTACTTTATCCTCATTGTAACTAGTAAGATTTAAGTGCCTACTATCAAACCTTTAAAAAAATCAGGTACTGACAAAAATATATTCATATAGTTTTATGCCAAAATGCTTTTAAAAATCTGTACATTTATCTCTGTTTTTTTTTAAAATAAGTTGAAAAAAATAAAGTGGGTTTAAATAAAAAATTAGGTGAATACTATTCTACTGTGTAAATGGACCATATTCACAGTGTGCAGTCATTGGTTCAGGAATACATGAATTGCCTCCAATTTCTTGCTCTTAAGATTAATGTCGCTATGAACAAGTTGTAGTGTGTGTCCTTGTGATATTGTGGAGCATCTTTGGTTATATGCCCACAACCAGTAGAGCAGGTCTTTAAGTAGAACTATTTCCAATTTTCTGAGGAACCACCAGATTCATTTCCAGAGTGGTTGTACAACTTTGCCATCTCACCAGCAATGGAGGAGTTTTCCAAATTCTCTACATCCCCATTAGCATGTGCTGTTGCTTGAGTTTTTGATATTAGTCATTCTGAATTGAGTATGGTAGAATTTCAAGGTTGTTTTGATTTGCATTTTCCTGATAACTAAGGATATTGAGCATTTCTTTAAGTATCTCTAGTTCATTTGAGATTCCTCTTTTGAGAAGTCTTTGTTTAGCTCTGTACCCCATTTTTTTTTCTTTTTGTAAATTGGATATTTTATTTTCTTACATTTCAAATATTATCCCCTTTCCCAGTTTCCCTCTGAAATCTCCCTTCTCCCTGCTCTTATGAGAGTGTCCCCCACTCACCTATCCTCTGCCTCCCATTTCCCCATCCTTGCATTCCCCTATATTGGGGCATCGAGCCTTCACAGGACCAAGGGCCTCTACTGCCATTGCTGCCCAATTAAGTCATACTCTGCTACATATGTGGCTGGAGCCATAGGTCCCTCTTTGGTTACTAGTTTAGTCTCAGGGAGCTTTGGGGGTGTGGGGTGGTCTGGTTGGTTGATATTGTTGTTCTTCCTATGGGGTAGAAAACCCCTTCAGGTACTACAGCCCTTTTTCTAATTCCTTAATTGCTGACCTAGTTCTCAGTTTAGTGGTCGGCTGAGAGCATCCACCAATGTATTTGTCAGGCACTGGAAGAGCCTCTTGGGAGACAGCTATCTTCATTAGGCTCATGAAAGCACAGCATCCACAATATTATCCGAGTTTGGTGTCTATATATGATATGGATCCCCAGGTGCTCAGAAGCTTGGAATACCCAAGAGAAAACTTTCAGGTTACATGAAGCTCAAGAAGGGAGACCAAAGTGTGGATGCTTCAATCCTCCTTAGAAGGAGAAACAAAATGCTCACAAGAGGAAATAAGAAGACAAAGTGTGGAGCAGAGACTGAAGAATAGGCCATTTAGAAACTGTACCCCATTTTTTAATTGTGTTACTTGGATTGTTGGTGTTTAACTTCTTGTGTTCTTTATATATTTTGGATATTAGCCCTCTGTTAGGTTAGTGAAAAGCTTTTTCCCACCTACCGTCATCTTTTCTGTTCCATTGACAGTTTCTTTTGCCTTAAAGAAGCTTTTTAGTTTCAAGAGGTTCCATTTATCAATAGTTGATCTTAGAGCCATTGGGGTCTTTCTCAGGAAATTTTCTCCTATGCCAATATATTCAAATCTATTTTCCACCTCTTCAATTATATTCCATGTATCTGGTTTTATTTAGAGGTCCTTAAACCATTTACACTTAAGCTTTGCAGGAGTAATAAATAATCATCAATTTGCATTTTAACAGGCATATTGTCTGGTAGATTAGCACTATTTGTTGAAGATGTTTTCTATCTTCTACTATATGGTTTTGGTTTCTTTGTCCAAAGTCAAGTGAACTGCTACCATTATCATCGAACAAATACTGATCTGATATAGAATGTATACTGTAGAAATATAAGAACATACAAACCACAGGTCTATATTTTCTTAAACGTTAAAACTGTTTTAGTTTAATTTTGAGATTTTAGCTTAATTGCAACATTTCTCTCTTCCATTTCCTTGCTGCAAATACTCTCATAAACTGCTCTCAATATTCCTCTAAATTTTAATTGGAATGAAACTAACAGTGAAATGTCCATACCAGAAGGCAGCCCTGTGAACTGTCTTTTGCCATTAATGATTAGAAACATTTATCATAAATGCCACTTTCATATTTCTTTTTGATTAGCATGTTTATATATGTGACAATTAAGTTGTTTTATTGATAGCTAAGCAATGTTAAAACTATATAAAATCATTTTGTCTACTTTATAATTAGGTTTTCATAAATGTTCTATTACTAATTTTTGAGAATGTTTCAATATTTTAATTGGTAATTAACTATTTTTAACAAATCAGGTAGAATTTTATATAGATTGCTTTATAGCTAATGATTTCCTTTAAATATAATGAGAGATTCCAAATATTGATTATCAGGTGCTCAGAATAATATTAGTTATTGCTATTTTATCATCTAACAGAACATTTTATCACTTTATTTCAATGCTTTTCAGAATATCAAGTACTATTTTTTTATATTTTTGTAAGTAAATTATATTTAATTTGTTTTGATATTTAGCAGGGATACACATGTAAAGGAAAAGAAAGTATGTGTGTGTGTGTGTGTGTGTGTGTGTGTGTGTGTGTGTGTGTGTGTGTGTGTTTCCTAAGAGATTAATAGGGGAAGATAGAGGAATGTAAAATGGGTATTGAAAAGTCCAGCAAGGACTAGATAGATGAGATAGAGATTAACAGTATTGACTGGTTTTCAGTCGGACATAGGGTCAATTTCCAGTATTCTGAAGTAAGTGAAATTGTCTGTAACACCAATTCTAAAGCTTCTAATACCCCACTGTTAGCCTTCCCTCTTATTGTATGCATGTTGTATACAGACATGTATATTGTCAAAGCAACCATTCAAACAGTCAAAAAAAAAATAGGGAAATATTTTAAACATCTATAATTACCTATATATACACTAATATATTCTTTCCTTCCTTCCTTCCTTCCTTCCTTCCTTCCTTCCTTCCTTCCTTCCTTCCTTTCTTTCTTTCTTTCTTTCTTTCTTTCATTTTAGACTCCAGATTTTACTCCCCTACCATTTCAAGCTCTGAGTCTAATCTCATTCCTCCTCTGTACACCTCCACATCTCTTTTTCCCAATCTCACCCACTTTGCTAGATCTCTAAACACCCTGGATCCTGCAGTAATTTAAGGGTTACATATATTTACTTTGACTGAACCGGACCTGGTAGTCCTCTATATGTGTTGAATGCCTCATATCACCTAGTATATGCAGCCTGGTTGGTGATTCACTGTCTGAGAGATCTTGGCGGTCTAGGTTAAATGAAACTGCTGGTCCTCTTATAGGGTCACCCGCTTCCTCAGCATTCTCCACAGGGGTCAGCAGCTTCTGTTCATTTGTTGGATGCAATTATCTGCATCTTATTATTTCACCTGTTTATTGGGTCTTGCAGATCAGTCATGATAGGTCCCTATTTTGACCACTCCATAGCCTCAGTAATGGTGTCAAGCTTTGGTGTCTCCCCTTGAGCTGGACCCCCATTTGGGCCTGTTACTGTATCTTCTGTTCCCCAGGCTCTTCCCCATTCCCATCCCTGCTGTTTGTCCATAATCTCTGGGGTCTGAGTTATCTCACTTAGAATGATATTTTCTTGTTCCATCCATTTGCTTGTAAAACACAGCATGTCTTTATTCTTAATGTCTGAGTAGTACTCCATTGTGTAAATTAACAACCATATTTGTATCCATACTTCTGTTGTGGGATGTCTGGGTTGCTTCTAACTTCAGGCTATTATAAATAATGCTTCTATGAACATAGTGGATCATGTGCCCCTGTGGAATGGTGGGGAATAGTTTGGGTATATTCAGTGGTATTGCTGAACTTTAGGTATAACTATTTCCAATTTTCTGAGCAACCTCCAAATTGATTTCCAGAGTGGTTGTAACAGTTTAAAATTCCAAAAGCAATGAAATAATGTGCCTCTTTCTATACATCATCACCAACATGTATTGTCACCTGAGGTTTTGATCTTAGCTGTTCTGATTGGTGTAAGGTAAAATCTCAGGGAAGTTTTGATTTGAATTTCCATGATCACTAAGAACTTTGAACATGTCTTTAGATGTTTCTCAACCAATTGAGATTCCTCTGTTATGAATCCTCAACATAGTTCTATACATCATGTTTTGTTTGGATTATTTGCTTTTTACATAGTCAGTGTAGTGACTATTTCTGGTTGTCAACTTGACTATATCTGGAATGAATCACAATCCAGAATTGGGAGGCCAACCTTTGATTGTGATCTTGAGGCATAGAGGCTATGAATTGTAGGAAACTAAGGCAAGGAGATCACTGAGCTCAAGGTCATCTGGGAAAAAGCAAGTCCTAGATCCAGGTGTGGTGGCATACACCTTTAATCTGGGACACACCTTCAGCTGGAGACCTACAAAAGTACATTGAAACAAGGAAGGCTCTTCTCTGTCTCTCTGTCTCTGTCTCTGTCTCTGTCTCTCTTTCTCTGTCTCTCTGTGTCTCTGTCTCTGTCTCTCTCTCTCTCTCTCTCTCTCTCTCTCTCTCTCTCTCTCTCTCTCTCTCTCTCTCTCTCTCACACTCTTTCTCTCTCTCTCTGCCTACCAGCCTACCTGCCTTATGGGACTTTGCCTGCTTTCCTTGTGGATCTGAGAATCTACTAGATCCTTGGACTTCACAGCTGCTGCCGGACATTGTTTAGGAATTGGACAACTGACTGTAAGTCACCTACAAATACCTTGTTATATAGAGACTATCCATAAGTTGTGTGACTCTCTATAACCTTGACTAATACAGTCAGCTTTTTGAATTCTTTATAAAGTTTGGTTGTTAGCCCTCTATCAGAAGTGGGGATAGTAAGTTTTCCTGCCAGTGTTTAGGTTGCCAATTTGTTTTATTGACTATGTTCTTTGCCTTACAGAAGCTTTTTATTTTCATCATGTCCCATTTATCAATGATAAATCTTATAGCATTAGGTATTGGAGTTTTGTTTAGAAAATTTCTTTCTGTGCCAATGAATTTAAGGCTCTTTTCTACTTTCTCTTCTGTTGAGTTGAGTGCTTCTGGTTTTATGTTGAGGTCCTTGATCCACTTGGACTTGAATTTTGTTCAAGATGACAAATATGGGTATATTTTTTTACATAAAGGCAACTAGTTAGACCAGCACAATTTATTGAAGCTGCTTTGTTTTTTGTTTTTTATTTTCATTGTACATTTTTGGTTTCTTTGTCAAAGATCAAGTGTGTGTATGTGTATGGTTGTATGTCCCGGTCTTCAATTCTATTCCATTGATCAACCTGTTTGTTTCTGTAACAAAACCATGCAGTTTTTATCACTATTGCTCTGTGGTAGAGCTTGAGGTCAGGAATAGTGACTCCCCATGCCAGTCCTTTATGTTAAGAATTGTTTTTGCTATTTTCTTTTTTTTTTTTTTTTTGCCTTTCCAGATGAATTTGCTATTTGCATTTTCCTTTGAAGAATTGTGTTGAGATTTTAATGGGGATTGCACTGAATATGCAGAAATGGCCATCGTACCAAAGGGAATCCATAATACTAATGCATTTCTTATTTTCTAGATGTCAAAATCCAGTTATGTCTCCAATTTTCATATGTATACTGATTTAATTTGGTAAATTATTTCTTCAAAATTTGTGATCCTAATCCTAAAACATATACATACTATATGTAAAACAATGTATTTTATTTATGGCCTTTATGTTTTTATGTTTTACTTTATAAAATATATTATAAAAGCTACCCTTCATACAAGGAAAGCCTTTTGTTTTGCTCTCAATTTTATATCATATTCTGTTGTAAGAATTTGCTATATTTGGTGACTAAGTTTACGGCTCTTATTCATTGATTGTTTTATTTTCTTATTTTTGTTAACCTTAATTGTTGATTTTCTACAACATATCCCTACATGAATATGTGAATAATTGTTTTTGGTTTTATCGTATAACTTTGCATAATTTGGAGGAGTCTCATGGCATTTTGGAAGAATCAATTGGTAGTATCTCATACCTGTTACTCTATTGGTGCTACCATGCTAATATCTGCAAGAAGTCTGTGATGTCGTTCTATGAAATAGATAAATAATGCCAGTCATACCAAGCATATCACATATAACTGATATTGCTCTTTGAACAGCATCTAGCCATGTCTTATACCTGTAGGTGAAACTGATGTTTCCTGGGTGGTACAGAATCCTTGTCTTCACTTTGGTTAAGTCATCATCCCTGGATCTGAACATAAGTGAAATAATTTGTAGCATATAAATCAGTTTGTAAATTTTTCTTATTGTTTGGTATTCTGAACAACACATGAAGCATCCATTTAAATTTTCCATTAAATGTTCTTTATTTCTCTAAATTGTGTTGAAATGTAGGCTTTTCATATTCATTTATTAACAGTAAGGTTTGCTTTTCCATGGAAGGGCTTCCTTTGAGAAGGTATTTATACATTCTTTGATGTTCCTACTTGTTACTGTGTCTATCAGTTGCCAATAACATATTACGTACTGTAGCTTTTTAAATAGTTTTTAATAACAGAATTTGTTGAGATGATATTTTAATTATAATGTAGTCAAATCCATCAAGCTTCCTTTCATGGTTCACTTGTTAGAGATTCTGAGAACAACTGGTCATCAGATATCCAACCCCAAATGATACATCTGCAACACAACCTCTATAATTATGATTGATGACTATCATTGAAAGGGGCATCTGAAATATTGTAAGAGCCAAAGGATCACCATATCTGTTACAATATCTTCTTTCTATAAAGGTCAGAGAATTGTGTCCATCATTTTATAATAATATGACAATTTAATTGAGATTTTCACAATGACAGTACCAGGTAACATTGAAGAATGCATAGGAAGAATCTTAGAAAAGACCCTCCGAGATGAAGAGCTATAGGCTATTAATAGCAGCTAAGTATTAGAGAACTAAACTTCCCAAGGAATGACCCTCTTTATAGGAAATTGTTGCTATAGGATAGGCTTTTTGTGGCTGTATGTATGTTTGACAGAAAGAAAGAACAAAAAGGAGAATAGAGAGGAGGATGGGTAAGATGAGGGATAGCAAATAAATAAAACAGCAATAGAAAATTTAGTTTTTAAAGTCATGAATTTAAGGATTAGCTTTGGTGGAATTTGACAGGGAGAACATAAGGCAGTAATAATATAAACACAGTATTCATGTATAATTTTTTTAGAAAAGATATGTTCAAGGAAGCTCTTAGTAGAAACATTAGGTAATAATTGCCAACAGATTTCAAAATTGTTTTATATATTATGACTTTTAAAATTATAAAAGCTACATTATGCTTTATGTACCAAAGACTGGTGATGAGAACAATGTATTTACATATACATATAACTCAAATTTGCCATGGTCTTTTTTAGATACTCTTTACCTCATTGGGCTGTAGTAGTAGTAATAGTAGTAGTAGTGGTGGTAGTAGTAGTAGTAGTAGTAGTAGTAGTAGTAGTAATAGTAGTAGTAGTAGTAGTAGTAGTAGTAGTAGTAGTAGTAGTAGTAGTAATAGGTTTAGGAGTAGGAGTAATTAATAGTAAAGAATAAGAGTAACAGAGACAGAAAAATAAAGACAGAGAGAAACAGAGAGGTCATGACCACTGTCTTTAACCTTTTATATGTATATTTTATTTGCTGCAATATGATTTCATATCATGGTTTAAGCTTCCTTTATCCATCCACTTCCATAGGTCACTTTGTAAACTCTTGAACCTCTTGGGGATCACATATATTCTATGTGTTTATAAACTTCCTTGAAAATAATTGAAGCTAGAATGTGATTAAATTGCTTATACTACTTGGGGAAAAATAATTTTACAACACTTAGATATTTTTTGGCTGATTAGTATACTGTTTTAGAATTTCGTTAATGCTGTTTTTGACTACTTCATGAAAGTCATAGTAACTTTTCAAGAAATCTTGAGTCTCTGGAGGATTATAGTAGTCTTCTCTCACTAAGACCAAACCAGGCAGTCCTCTGCTGTATATGTGTCAGAGGCCTCATACCACCTCATGTATGTTGCCTGAACTCAGACCCAAAAGGACATGCATCATATGTACTCACTAATAAGTGGATATTAGCCAACAACATATAGAATACCCAGGATACAATCCACAGAACTCAAGAAGGATAACAAGCTGAAGGGCCTAAATGGGAATGCTTCAATCACAGGTGGAAGGGACAAAAAATCAATCATTGGAGGCAGAGGGAGGGAGAAAGATGGGTGGGAAAGGGAGGGGGAGGGAAAAAGAGGAGCATGATGAGGTCTGAGGGAGAACAGGAGTGAAGCCCTGATGGCCAGCAAAATGAATGGAAATATGCAACCTTGGGGGGTGGGAGCTCTAAAATGTGCTGAAGACCTGGGAAGTGGGACTTTCAGGAACCAAAAGGAGAGACTTCAGATAATTCAACATCTTTAACATCAGGAATCCTAAACATTTATGTGAACTTTTATTCAGTTCTATGCTTAAAAATTATTTTCTACACATATAGAGTCAGGAGCAGGTAATCCCCAGTATATTTTAAGATATGTATATGTGGGCTCCATGTGTTGGAACCCTGTCTGCCACACTGCCCTTGGGGATCCCTATCTCAGTCAGCAACAATCAACCTTTGCTTTCTCCATTTTATCTTCATCTTCCGCAAGAATCACTTCATAGACTGCTCACTATATTATACAGTCTTAACTTTGTTCATCACTTTCTCTCTTCTTACCATTTAGTTTCTTTCACAAGAACCATCTCTGTAACAATTATGTCATTTAATGAGTCCTCTATATGTGTTTTTTTTTCTCTGATATATTCATTCAATTAGATGAAAAGAACACCATATACCCTTACACAGAATTTGTTTTTTATCCAGTTGTGCCCTGGACAACTAGAAGAGTGCCTGGCATAAGAATGTACCCAGTAAGCACTTGCTGAGAAGGTTACACTATACAATGTCATTTATACAAATTCACACAGTTTATTCTAGCTCCATGAAGTTGACATTTGCATTACAAACCTCATTCCTGATGATTTGGCCAAGCTGAATTTTCTATCTGCCCCATTATTGATATTTGATGCACAATTTAAAGAAACAGGAAATTAATAAGTTTTCTTGCTTAAGTTTTCTAAAAATGAAGAGAAATAAACAGAGAATATATATATAAGATTGACAAATAAAATTTCTCAGAATGTAAAATGTCAATTTATAGAAAGAACATAAAACATATTAAATTATATAGTTATCTATATAACCTTATTGCCCACTCATTCACATTTTTTCTCCATATAGAGTCATTTTTCATATATGAAAGTATAAAAATTTTAACATGAAACAAAAATAGAATTACTCACAAATTTCTATTACTCAACCAATGCTGTGTTCATATTTCCACGCATCTTCAGTACTGATAATTTTCTGTGTAAAACATGAGAATTTTAGTAGAACATAAAGCAAAGCATCAATGAGACCATATGTATCTATATCTATATCTATATCTATATCTATATCTATATCTATATCTATATCTATATCTATATCTATATATAGATAGATATCATATATCTCTCTATATATATATTCAATTTTGTAAATTAAAGAAAGTGTTTATTAATGGACTATCACAGATCCTGGTGAGAGGTCTTCAAGAAAGTTCAAGACTTGAACACACAGGAGGCTTACAATAATATTTCAGACTTGAAAATAAATGATGTAATTTTCTATAAATATGAAAGAATAAAGCTGATTTTTGGTGTAATTCAGTATATTATCATAATAAATTGACCCAAATACATGAGTAATATTTTTCTCTCTAAATATTTTTATAATTGTCAAAGACAGATTAATTGCACGTAGCAATGTTCCCTCAGTTCACATACAATATATAAAGTGCTGTATAGTTAGGAAGAATAATTAATTTTCTTCTGGGTCTAAAATAATTTTCTCTAAAGCAGAATTATTTTGATGTTATCAAATACCACAGTGTGATTAAAGAACAATTATAAAGCAATTCACAAAATAAACCTCATTATTTTTCAGAGGTCTTCAAATTAAGTGAAAGAAAATGATACCATGTTTGACTCTCAGCCTTTCTTTCCCCAACATCAGAACAGACACCAAAACAAAACCAATGACATTTTGATACTGACAAAGTACATTAAAGTCAAATGGTTGTACCCTATAACTTAAAAAAAAAAAACAAAAGAAAAAACAAAAACAAAAAAAGATCCATTTCAGAAACTTGTATTTCTCAGCCTCAAGAGCAGAATTATAGGTGAGCCTTTGAATTCTGGATTGTAGTTCATTCCAGATATAGTCAAGTAGACAAATAGGAATAGCCACTACAGTGATTTAGTCCCTGGGAGTTCTGAGTGGTGGGTCCCCTTAGTTGATATTGCTATTCTTCCTATGGAGTTGCAGTTCCCGTCTTCTCCTTCAGTTCTTCACAACTGAAAAGTCTCACTTACCTCAAAGCAACAATCATAAGCTTCAGGGTTTAATACATAAATTTCTCTGTTGAAATGTTTTTTTATTTATTTACATATGTCTCTGCTTGCTTGTATGTATGCATATCTTGCATATAAATTTCTAATGCCTTTAGAAGCCATAAGAAAGTATAGGATCTCCTGGGACTGCAGTTACAGAGTTCAAAGCCTCTCATTACAAATGCTTGTAACTGAACCAGGTCCTCAGGAAGAATAGCAAGTGATCTTAACCACTGAGCAACCATTCCAGGACAAACATGGTGAGAAGAGATTTTTGAGTATAAAAGAAATCAATATAAATGTTTTGTGTGTATTTTATTTTCATCTTTTTTTAGGAGATAATGTGTGGATTTCTCAACAACAGGAATTTTGAGGACATAACCACTTCCATTTTTTCATATTACAACAAAGTAACTGACCTGAGAGGAATACAATATAAAGCAGCAAACTCCAAATGCTTTGGATGCATTCTAGAATCTAGCTCTTGATACCAATAACTACGGTGCAGAATGTTCTAGCAAGAGAAGTCTATCCTTTTCCTATTTTTTCTTGATTGTTTGCTTGATTGTTTTTGTTTTTGTTTAACCTGGGTCTCATTTATAGCTCAGATTTAGTTGAAACTCACCATATAACACAGGCTTGCCTCTAGCTCTCAGCAACCATCATTCCACATCCTCCCCAATGGTAAGACTGGATACATGAGTCACTGTACCCGGCTGAGAAAATTGTATTGTATCAGCAAACTAAAAACTACATCTAGTTACCTATAAAGAATAAACAACGGTGTAAATGTGATGAGAAATAGGTCAGAATATACAATCAATCTGCCATTTTCTAACCTCGTTTTATCTGGGGCTCAATAGGCCATTGTGTCTTGCTACAATGTCTTCTGATGTTGTAGGCACTTATTTCAACAGAAAAATTAAGCCAAGATCACCTAGATATGTTTCATTATAAAGGTGATACAACCTCTCAAAACCCACCAATGTAAAATTAAATTTAAAAACTAATTCTCAACTAAGTCTGCAGAGATGGCTAAAAGAATTATTAAAAGCAGGTTAGTAAAAGCAGGAACTTCTCTTGAGAGAATCTTGTATCAAGTCTCAGTATTGGTGGCTATCAATTGCTTATAACTCATTCTGGACTCAGAACCCACCCATGCACAGAGCTATAGCCACACATAGAAACATACATAACTGGAAATCAAATACATAATAAAATTATATATTACTTAGGATCATTTTAACTATCTATAGTAGTATCAATTTTAAAAAGGAATATCCTGTCTAATTTTGCATCATCCCTATTTGTTTAAGTGTTTAAGGATTCCTTATTTTTATTTTATTTTATTTTTTTTTTTTTTGGCTTTCCAATTACTTGTACTAGGGAATTAGCATAACATTTGATACTAACCTGACATTTAATATATAAATCCAATTAGCTCAATTTCAAATAAATAATAAGTTAAGGGGTACAAAATTAATATAATTAATTTCAATACATTATTTTGTAGAAAAGGTAGTCAAATTTATTTAATAAAAGAGTTTTAAGAGGAAATTACAAGTTGAAAATGTTTTTGCCACTGTTTTTTGCTTTTTCCATCTAAAGCAATACAGAGTTTTAAGTGTCCTCCGAAAACATTCTCTACATTGCTCACTTGTTTGTTCTTTAATGAGAACATTCTGAGAGCTGGACACTCAGAGGGAAAATGCCCAGCATGACTCAAGATCCTCTGCAGCCTGTATGTTTCTTGTAAGCAATAGAAATGTTCTAATAACTCATTCCAAATTATAAAAAAAATATATTATCAGAAAAATCCACATTCCTGTCATGTCAGAGAGGGGTTACATATGCTGAATCAAAGACTTGTTTATCATGCCTTTAATGAAGGTAGTAGTTGCAAGTTATATCATTTGTGTTTGTGATGCCCCCTACTTGGAAAGTGAACAATATCAACACATTCACAAAGAAAAGAGATATTCTAACTGAAGACCCATGGTATTCATTGCTTGTAGAACAGTAATGGATATTTTCATTTTTAATAACTTTTTTAGTGTTTTCCATTTTTAAAGATTTCTACTTCAGTAAGATTTTTAAAAAATATATACCTTGTAGCTGCATTCCAGTCATTGTTATCCAAATTTACACTTATTTTATTCAACTATTATTATTCTGACTGCTGTTTCAAATGGATTTTAGTTGAACTTTAAATTTACATTGACAATAAAATGAATGCTTTTAATAATGGTACTTTAAATATCACTATTAGAGGTGTTTTCAAAAGCTAGACTTTTTATGTATTTATTTTATTTTTTACTTTATTTTAGTAGACACAAGATTGCTTTTATTTTATTAAGTGCCTAACATATATATATATATATATATATATATATATATATATATATATATATATATATATATATATACATATGTGTGTGTGTTTGTGTGTGTGTGTGTGTGTGTGTGTGTGTGTGTGTGTGTGTGTGTGTGTATGCCTAATGCTGACAGAGATCAGAAGAGTCCCTGGAACTGGGAGTACAGTTGGTTCTGAGCCTCTGTGTGGGTACTGGGAATGGAAAGATGGCCCTCTGCAAGGATAACAAGAGTTATTGACCCCTAAATCATCTCTCCAGCCTCACCATTGCTTTTAGAAGCAGGTACCATTTACAAAGTGTTCTAGGCATCCCATTCCAGTGATTTTTTTTTCTCATATGTGTTTATCCTAGGTGGACCTATTATATGACCACCTTTGGATGAAATAAAATATGGGCACTTTGCTTTTTCCATATCCTGAACTGGGATTTTACAATAAGAATGAAAAATAAAGATAGATGTTAGTGTATACTTAGCAAGACCTGACCCTATCCCTGAGTTATAAAAAGAGTATATGTGTGTCACCGTGTCTGTGTACATGTGTACATGTGAGGGTCATACCTTACCTTCCGTTGTTGACCATTGCCTCTCTATGTTACATATTGATTCAGAGTCTCCCACCTGAAACAGAATTCATGGATTTGCCAGTCTAGAAAGGTTTGTGCTCGAGGGATCCCATGATTTCATGTTCTTGGCTTCTTCCTTCCATAGGGACCACAGGTTGGTTGCCATGTCAACCCAGCATTTACATGGGTTTTGGGAATCCAAATTCCAAAGCTCTGTTTTCTTCACAGCAAAGTTACTTGCATTCTCATCCTCCTGTCTAGCTCCTGTTTCTGATTTTTTATTATATTGCTTTCTGGATTTAAATAAATAAGATATTCATAAAAACTTCTCCACTCATTAAAATTGCTCATAAAAAGAGTTTTAACGGGTCAACTTCTACTTTTCTGGCTGGAATTCAAGGAAACATCAATGCATTAATAGTGTAGTGAGTCTCCAGGTTGTAAGAAGCATCAGTCCCACTGGAGCTCCTGTAGAAAATTGTGTCTGAAAAATAAACCCCTGCAGCAAACCCTAATGGGTGGGTCATCTGCATGTGATGGCCATCCCTTTCTATCCAAAAGAATCTTTCACAATGTGACACTTTGACAAAGGGTGACTCTACCAGCTTCTGAAAAGTTGATTTCCATTTAATTTTTTTTTCCACCTATTTTCTTAACTTAGTCTCTTTCTTGTCTGATGACACTTAGGTTAAAAGACTGTTTGGGATTCATTTTTGTCTCTCTACTTTAGAAACTGTGTCCTGAACTAGAAGATCAAACTTTGTTTTTAAGTTGATCCCATGCCTTCCCAAGTTTCTGATGTGTCTTTTTCAAAGCCTGGGATTAACTTTTTGTTTCTACACCAAGCTATGGATATTTTTTTCAACTTCTTTACTGTGGTTTTCCTTCTACCCCAAGCAGGCTGAACATTTAGTTTTATTTTATTTTATTTTATATTACAACTTTATTTGAAAAAACAAAGATAAATGTACAGATTTAGGCATTTTTTGCATAAAAATATACAATACATTTTTGTCAGTGCTTGTTTTTTTTTTTTTTTTTTTTTTTAAAGGTTTGGTAGTGTGATTAAGATCTTACTAGTTACAATGAGCATAAAGTACATGTAAAACAAGATGTAACCTGGAAATAGTCAAAGTTTCCTTGGTGTGTAAGGATTTTTTTTTTTTTTTTTTTTTTTTTTTTTTACAATGAGCAAACAGTACATGTAATACTGGGTATAACCCGGAATTTGTTAATGTGTTCTTGGTGGGTAAGGATTGAGTAAAACTTTTTTTTTTGTTTTGTTTTTTCTTTTCTTTTTTTCTTGGACTTCACACAGTCTGTGAGTTGCGCTGCACATTTAGTTTTATGAGGTAAGGTATTTTAAAAGCATGTCTTCAGCTTCATTCCAGAAAGCACTTTGACATTAAATAAAAAAATAAAAAAAAAAAAAGAACTTATAGGTATGACATTAGTTGAAATACTCCACAAATGGGAGGGAGAAAGTTTACACCATATCCAGAGATTAGGCTTGCCTCCCTAGTTATGGGTTTGGGCCACCCATTCATCTCTAAAATTATAATCTGGAATTGCTCCTATCAAAAGGAAGTACAGGGACAAAGAGTGGAGCAGAGATTGAAGGAAAGGCCATCCAGAGACTGCCCCACCTGGAGATCCACCCCACATCCAGACACCAAATTCAGACACTATGCTGATGCCAGGAAGTGCTTGCTGACAGGAGCCTGATATAGCTGTCTCCTGAGGGGCTCTGCTGATCCTGACCAATACAGATCCAGATGCTTGAAGCCTGCCATCAGATTTATCACATGGACCCCAATAGAGGAATTAGGAGAAAGACTGAGGGAGCTGAAGGGAACTTATCTGGCATCTTAAATAGATGAGAGTGGAAGCCCTTGATCCTGTGAAGGCTTGATGTCCCAGTGTAGAGGAACATTAGGAGAATGAGGTGGGAGTGGGTGGGAGGGTGGGGAGCACCCTCATAGAAGCAGGGTAGGGGGAAGGGGATGGGGGTTTGTAGAGAGAAAACCTGGAAAGGGGTTCAACCTTAATTTGAAATCATATCTTAGACTATAAATATATATGACCCCATGGAATCATTAGTGTTTCTCTGTTCCCTTCATTTTACTTGTTTTTTTAAAGTTTTATTTTTGATTTATGCATAGAAGCATTTTTCTTATAAGTATATATTAATACTGTGTATGTGCAGAAGTGAAGAGAACATGAGTTCCAGACAGTTTTAAGTCCTTATGTGGGTGAGGTAACTCCATTCCAGGTACATTTAGGAAGAAACACATACTCTTAAGAATATACATCTCTGTCTCAGCAATTCTCATATTCATATGAACTAAACATCGAAGATAGCCTGCCTAGTAAATGGTGAGTAATAAATCAATTCAGCCCTGTGAATTTCTCTACACAGTGCATCTTCTAACAGAGGTTATCCATTCTTTAAAGCAATCCAACTGTCACTCATTCTGGCAGGATGCACCTACCCTGCTCACGAGTTACTAGGATGGAGTGTGAATATTGCTGGCCACTCATTCTCTCCCTCTTGTCTCATCCTCTCTCTGAATTAGGACTCTTCATGTGTGAACTTGCCAGACCTCTGCAGCTGTTCTTGACCATCTTTCTCTCCACACCCCTCCATGTGATCGATGTACTAACCTTAAATTTAAGGAAGTGATTTATGCTAAGTCAAACCATGAAAATGGTAGCTTCACTAAGAGAGAAGGTAAAATTTAACACTGGTAATTTGAACCCAAACATCAATGAGCATACAAGTATTCAGCTATTCTGAGGTTTATGCTGCTGGCACTAAAGAATGTAGCTATTTGTCCTGAAACAATATAAAGAGGTTTTTCTAACCATCAAGATAAGTATATTAGAAATTATACAATACACAACATTTCTCAGATGATCACAACTAGAAGCTAATATTGGTGTCAGAGATTCAACCTAAAAGAATGGGTTAGATATTTTGTAAGTATTAAAATTTTATGACAGCTAAGTTTCAGTAATTAAAAAAAAAAGACTACAGGAAAAAATCAAAGAAATGGACGAGCAAGATGAATCAGCATGTAAGTTGACTTGCAGACAATGAGATCTAAGCATGAGAGCTATTTTGTGGAAAGACAGAACCAACTCCTATGAGGTTTTTCTCTAATTTACACACACACACACACACACACACACACACACACACACACACACACACACAAATACACACACAATAAATAAATAGTAAAATGTAATATTTAAAGTATTTTTCCATGTGAGTGCTATTTCATTATCATTTAAACAATTAAAAAAAAAAACACATTAAGTGGGCTGAAGAGATGGCTCAACAGTTAAGAGGGCTGACTGCTCTTCCACCCGTCCTAAGTTCAAATTTTAGCATTCACATAGTGGCTCACAGCCATCTCTACTGAGATCTAATATCCTCCCCTGGTGTATCAGAAGGCAATGACAGCTCATACACAAATAAATAAGTCTTTTAAAAAAGACATTACATTTTCTACAGTTCATTTTATAATGCATGAATTTTTGTTTAGTTGAGATAAATACCAGGCAGATACATGGTGACATCTTATAGAAATATTACTAATCTTAGTACATCCCATTTATATTCCTAGCCATTCCTAGCAACAATGGGTATTCTTTTCTCTCTGAATTTTGCCAGAATTTGTTATGTTCTTGTTTTTTTTTTTTTTTTTAAGTAATAACTATTCATACTGAAGTGCTGTAGTTGTTAACTGGGATCTGATTTGCATTTTTCATGATGCGATAGCAATCTCTAATTGTTAACCTAGAATCACCTTGTTTAAGAATCTTCTTGAGGGCATTACTGCTTCAGACTTCCATGTAGGTTTGTCTGAGGGAGGTTGTCTTAGCTAACTTAATAAATATGAGAAGAAGTAGTCCACTATGGGCAGCACCATTCCCTAGGTAGAGGACTCAAGCACAAGCAAACAGGCAGGTGATCAAGTTTATGTTTATTTTACCTTGTTCTTGAGGTGAAAGCATCTGGGCTCTTGCTTTGTGTTCCTTGACATTATGGACTTTTATCCTGAAGAACACTCACTCACTTCTTTCTTCATTATGTGTTGTTATTAGTTTGTATTATTTCTCTATATCAACATAAATGAAAGTAAAATCCTAGTAATTGGCAAAATTTGACATTTTAGATGTGTACACTATATGTTTTCCTTCAAGCAATACATGTATTTGTCAATGATGTTAATAATATTTGCTTTTTCTATGTTGTTAATGCTAAGTCACTCTCAGATGTATAATGGGAATAATTTTTCTCCCATTTTTTGTCATCTCTTCACTCACCTTTGCCTTATTTATGGGTTTTTAGTCTGTTATTATACTACTTTTTTATTTTTCTTCTACTTTTCCGAGATATGGGGTTTTGTTTAAAAGTATCCCTGAGCATGAAGTTTTTTTCCAGTTTTTAATATTTTACACTTACATACTTTGGATTTTTCCTCTATTGGCTTTTATACTACTTGCACATTTTCTAATATTAAATCTCTAAGACAGTTCCTATTTCTTTGACTGAGAAAATGATCCATTTTCATTCTTCTCCTTGTGGATATTTAATTCTCACAGCACACTTACTGAGACAACTTTCTGTGGCACATGTTCTTACTATCTGTGTCATTATGCAGGCTGCTTTTAATGGTCCAATTACATTCAGGACCATACAATATTTTGTCTACACTAGTGGGTTTTTTTTTTTAAATATTGAAGCCTTTCTTGGCATCATTCAGGTTGCAAATACAAAGAATAAATGACCCAGTAACACTAGAATGAGCATTCCAAAGGAAAAGGTAATATCACAGATACATATTACTGTCTATAATTTATTATTCATAAGGAGAGAATGAAATATGCACAAGCAACAGTAGCATAGCAGGAGATGGAAACAAGAATCATTTTTAATATTTTGAGGAAATGAAATATAATAAATCATAAAATCAATGTTCCAAAAGTGTCATTAATTATTTTCTTAATTCCACATTAGACTCATATCATTCTGTCTGTGAATGTGTGATATCACTTTATTATAAGAGGTAGAGAACAACTGATGAATGTCACTTAAATTCCTCTTATGTTTCAAAATCTTCAGATCTGAGACATGAAGTCATTTTGTATTAAATCAGATTAATTTTATTCAAATGTGATCAGAAACGAATTAATAAATTCAGGACTAGAAAGGCATTTGGGTGTGAGGGTATTCAAAGGCAATCATGCTCAATAAGTGAAAAAGTATAAGCAGTCCAACAAATCTGAAATAGAGACTGGAAATAGTTAACATATCTGTGCTATATATTCCTTAAATCCACAATTCTAGCTAGAAGGAAGGAAAGATAATATTCAGAGATATACTCAAATTACTAAGGTGATATGAAGAGTCAAGCAAAGAACTCCACATATAAAAAATTTGCCAACAGAACTTTATTTGTATAGCTTGTAATTCAGAAAATGTCTTAAGAACTTTTATTCAATTGAATGTATCAAACATTATCAGAATAATGCTGTTAATACACTGACATATCTAAATTAGTAACTGTCTTCTTTAACATTTCAAATAACTCATTACTTTCAGTCTTATAGGTTCAATCTAACTTTCATAAACTTCCAGGTAAATATTCTAACACATGAAGAAAAACAGGAAGAACGGTCGATGTCTACACATATGTAGAAGAAAATTATTTTGGGTTAATGAATAAAGAATAATTGTTATTACATGATACATATAAATGTTGCATAATCCTATAAGGAACCATATCAATAAAGTGAATGATATATTTTAGATAGCCTTCATAAAAGAAACATAGTCCTTGTATTTTATTTACAAATTTTAAACCTAGATTAAGCCGGTTTTGAGGATTTGAGCTATTCTGACTTATATAACAGCCATATGTCCCTTGTTACTTGCTCTTTCTTCTGGCCATATGCTAGTGGTCCATATCTCTTAATGGTGACTTCCTCGTATATTAATTTTCTTTCTTCATTTTTTCTCCTCCTCCTCTGGTCTCTCTTCCGAACCCTCTTTCAGTCACAAGTCCTGTTCTCTCTCTACTCCCCAATCACAGTTTATTAAACAATTAACTTTAAATTGGGGAATGAGGTTTACAGTCTCACTTGGTATAAATGTGAAATACCTTACTGGGTACAATCAGATCTTGGGGACCAATATTTATTTTCCTAATACATAGCAGCACCAGATCACACTTTAGCATTTCCCATATTGTCAAAAATAGGATTTTACCTCTTACAAATATGAAGCAATTATGAAAACTATTAGGTAGGAGTTACATTCACAAAGTACATATATCCATATTTGGAAACTTAGAAGAAAGTATTCTGTTATCACTAATTGATAGTGAGTTCAGAGTATTGTATTTCAACTATTTTTTTTCATTAAATTCTTAAGTATTTAAATACTCTGTCATAACTTGTAATTAACAATCTTAAAATACTGATTTATAATTTCCTTCAACATTCATAAAACACCTTCTAAATTCTCTAGCCTTCATTCATCAGTCTTAAAATACCTTCTTGAAACTTAATCTTTACATCATCCAACCTTTATAACTTATACTTACCTTAAAACATTTCCTTTGACCCTACAATCTCTTGTGTTAGATCCTTTGTAACCTAAGTTTAATTGTGAAACTGTGACTATCTTATCTTCAACCTCCGTAGAGAATTGAGGAGGAATACATTTTACCTGATTATGCTGGGACTACAAGAAAGCAGCTCTCAATACTATAGAACTGACAGGCAGCTGCTTCACTGAATAGTTCCTGAAATTCTCTATAACATTATAGCATCTCTCTTAAGATTTCTTGACTAGTATATCTGACAGGCTATGTTTGTGATACAGAAATTATGAAGGAGTTGTTTACCCAGTCTTGGCAGTGCTTATGGGTTAATTTTGCCTACATCTAAATTATGTCCGTTTTGGACAACACCCAGTCTGCAGATGAAGTAAGTGCATTTTCTTTGCTCAGTAATTAGCTTTCATAATTAAAGCTATATCTAAATGGAGGGTTTTTTATGCTCATCATTTTTTTTCCAATTTGAATGGTGTACAGCCAGGTGCTGACATGTATCAATATCAAAAATACCCTCAATTAATAAAATCAAATTTAAATGCCCTATTGTGTAAATCTCTGAGGTTTTAGAAGACCATTTAACTAATTGTAGCATATGTGAATAGGCAAAATTGTTTTATCCACTAACCTTCTCTTCAAAATAGAAAGCATTTTTCTGTAATTAACTAGTATCTAAAATGACTATGAGTTTTGCTCTCTATTAATTTATATTTTTGTAATTATCCTAAAACAGTTTGTAATACCCCACTAAAAGCAGGAACTCGAACATTTTATTACACCTTAAAATGAGTTGCATAGCTCTAATGTCTGTATAGCAATTGAAACATAATATAGAGTATAACAAAAATAACCTCATGTTTTTATGAATATAAAATAATCTATTCCATTGTAACAAAATACAGCTTTAATTTGTATGGATATTCAAAGATCTATACCAATGTAATGAAATCTAACCTCAATTTTGTATCAATATACAGAGGCCCATACCAATGTAAGATTTTTGGATAATCGTAATTCTAATAGTTTGAGATAAGATTCACTAATCTACCTATTATTCTTACCATTTTTCTATTTTTCTTTTACCTTTTTTTCCAACCTTATACCCCATACCAATCATCCCATGTTCTCCAGATACAACCTCCCCTGACTTCCATCAGAAAAGAGCAGGACTTCAGTGGATAGTAACCTAACATTGCATAAAAAGCGGAAAAACACGAGACACATATCATACCTTAAAGCTGGACGAGTGGAAGAAGAAAGGTCTCATGTGTAGGGAAGAGTCATTGATGGATCCTATTCCCACTGTTAGAATTTATACAAGAAAACCACACTACGCAGTCATAATTTCTCTGTAGACAAACCTCTAGAGGCTCCCTGATCTTTATGTGTTTCCAGAATTTTTAATCAGCTGATTCTGTTGGCCATATGTTCTTTATATGTCCCTGATACATCTTGTTCCTCTAATAGTTCCTCCCTCTCCCCCACTGGAGTCTTTGAGCCTAATGTTTGACTATGATAAATTGCACCTACTTACATCATTTCCTGGTTTTCCTGTTCTCTTCTGCAAGGATATGGTCTAAAAACAATGTAAACAGAAAAAAATGCAGGTAGATAATTATGTAGTATGGTTGGCATAAAAATCCCTCCACTTGAGGCCTTGTCTGGAAACAGAAAGTGACCAGTTCATACTCTGTATCTTCCATTATTAGAAGACTTTGTTCAGGTTACTCTTTTGGATTCCATTGAGTTTTCATTGCACTAGGTTTCCACCTCACCCTCTGAATGCCTCCCTATTTCATTCATTTCTCTGAGCACTTTCTCCCTCCCAGTACTTGATTGCTCCTGTTTCCAACATCAAACACTCCTAGTTCACCCCTCCCCCAAATCTATTCTACATTCTCATCCCAGTGAGATCCTTTTGTTCCCCTTAAGACCTTCTTGGTACTACTTAGACTCTCCAGGTCTTTGGACTATAAAATGATGATCTTTTAATTTACAGCTAATATACATGTATAAGTAAATTTATACTATATTTGTGCTTCTAGTACTCAGTTACCTCATTCAGGATGACTTCTTCTAGTTTTATCCATATGCCTGCAAATGTTATGATGTCATTATTACTGACAGCAGAGGAATACTCCATAATGTACTACCTACTATATTTTCCTTATTCGTTCTTCTGTTCAAGAATACCTAGATTGTTTCCAGCTTTGGGCAATTAGGAATAAAGATCCTATGAACGTAGTTAAAGAAGAGTCCTTGTGGAATGATAATCATTTGAATACATGCTCAAGAGTTGTACAGCATGGTCTTGAGGTACATCAATTCCCAATGTTCTGAGAAAATGTCATAATGACTTTCAAAGCAGTTGTAAAAATTTGCACATCCACCAGCACTGGAAGAGTGGTTTTCTTTCTCCATCTTCCTGCCTGCATGAGCTTTTCCTGAGGGTTTCTTTTCTTTATTTCTTTTTTTGTATGTGACCACTCTGCAAGGTGTAAGATGGAATCTCAGTTGGCTTTTCCAGATGTCTATAGATGTTGAACATATCTTTAAGTGTTTCTCAGCCACTTGAAAGTCCTTGTTGAGTTTCCCACTTTAAAATTAGATTATTTAATTTGTTAGTGCTTACTTTTCTGAATTCTTCATATGTTTCAGATAATAGCCGCTGTCAGATATGAAACTGACTATTGCTTGTTCAAAGTTTGTAAGAAAATTGAGTTATACTTTTGGTAGCGATTAAGGAGAACTTTAGATTGCTTTTGGTAGGATGGCCAATTTAGCTGTGTTTGTCCTGTTAACCAAACCATGAGCATGGGAGACCTTTGCATCTTCTGATATATTTTTCAAATTCTTTCTTTAAAGCACCTTCATGGAAGCAAGTTAAGGGTGAAGAGGGAGAGGAGTGGGGGTATAACATTTAAATGTAAATACAGAGAATATCCAACAAAATTGAAAAAGATGTTAATATGATCTTCGTATTTCATTATTAAGAATGCTTAACTTCTAAAAACTTCACCTTTTAAAAATTAGCATGTATGTTTAGCAACTGACTTTGCTTTAAATAGCTGTATCTTTGCTGTATTATATCGTACAACACTTGGTGAATATGAAAACAAGACTTATATAAGGTAATTAATTGATGGCTGTGTTAATTTCCTCAGTGGCTATGGCTTTATTTCAGTTGTTTTGCTGATCTTGATTTAACTTTGCAAAATGATATTAATCAAGATAATTATTTATTATTTTATATTACAATTTTTTAAAGTTCAGTTTTTACCAGTATAACTTAATGATTATTGGATTTCCTCAATGTCTGCTGTTATAAACTGCTTTGGGTTTCTGATTTTGTTAATTTGAATATTTTCTCTCAGCCTGTGAGGTAATTTGTATAAGGGTTTGCTTATCTTGATGATTTCCTCAAAAAAGCAACTCTGTTTCATTTACAAATTATATTTTTCTAGTTGTTTATTTTATTAATCTCAGTCTTGAGTTTGATTAGTGTGCTGAACTTTTCCCTTTGCAACAACTTTCATTGTGTTCCATTATTTTGTTATGTTGTTCATTTATTTTTATTGAATTCTAGGTAGTCTTTTATTTATTTCTGCCTGGCACCAAAGTTGTTTAGTGGTAGAAAGTTGTTCAGTTCTCATGTGTTGGTAGGCTTTTTGTTGTTTGTGTTATTGTTTATATCTAGCTTAAATTCATGGTGGTTTGATAGAATACAAGGATATATTTTCTTTTTCTTCAATTTTTTTTATTAGATACTCTCTGTATTTGCATTTTAAATGCTATGTCCTTCCCCCACCTTCACATCCCTGTGACTGTCCATTTGTCTCCAGGAAGGTGCATCCAATCACCCTCTCAACCTCAGCGCATTGACGGTCCCATAAACTGGGAAAACACAACCTCACTGTACCAAAGGAAGGGAATGTTTTCAATTTTCTTGTATCTCTTGAGACTTACTCTGGGTACAGACATCTGGTAAGTTTTTGAGAATGTTCTGTACAGTGCTGAGAAGAAGTTATATGTTTTTTGTGTTTTCGGTGAAATGTTCTGTAAACAATCTATTAGGTCTACTGTATTCATAATGTCTCTCAGCTCCATTATTTCTCTGTTTAACTTTGGTCTAGATGTCCTGACCAGTAATGAGAATGGGATATTGAAGTTTCCCACTACTAATATATGAGGCCCAATGTGTGATTTAAGGTTTAGTACTGTTTATTTTAGAAATGTGAGTGACTTTGCATTTTGGACCTTAAGAATCAAAATGTCATGTTGGAAATATGAGCACTTTGTTGAATAGGTATATAGAGTGGTGTAACTTGTCCTGGATTTTAGTCCCTAAAATTACTTTTAATTCCTCTCTATTAAATTTGATGTTGGCTATTGGGTTGCTACATATTGATTTTATTGTGTTTAGGTATATGCTGTAATTCCTGATCTCCCCAGGACTTTTTATTTAAAGAGTTATTACATTTTTGTGAAGAATTTTTCAGCATCTTATGGAAGGATCATGTAGGGATATTTTCACATTGATCTTGTCTATTTGATGTATTATGTTGATAAATTTTTACATATTAAAGCGTCCCTAAATCTCTGTGATGAAGCCTACTTGATCTTGGTGAATGATGGTTTTGATGTGTTCTTGTATTTAGTTTGCAGGAATTTTATTGAGTATTGTTGCATAAATATTAACAAGCAAGTTTGGTCTGAAGTTCTTTTTCTTTGTTGGGTCCTTTTGTGGTTTTGGTTTCAGAATAACTATAGTTTCATAGAATGAATTAGGTAGCACTTTTTCTGATTCTACTTTGTGAAATAGTTTGAGGAGTATTGGTATTGGCTCTTTTTGGAAGGTCTGATAGAATTATGCACTTCAACCATCTGGTCCTGGGCATTTTTTGATTGGGAGTTTTTTTGTGACTATTCTATTTCTTTTGGGGTTTTGAGACTGCTTAGATAGTTTACCTGATCTTGATTTAACTTTGTACATGGTATCTGTATAGAAAATCATCTATTACATCTAAATTTTCCAGTTTTATAGAGTATATGTTTTTGTGTAGAACACATCAAAGACTCACAAGTTGAGACACCCTATGAACTCAATGGGGGTAAACTTAGTCAAAATGCCCATCATTGGGGGAAGGAAACCCAAAGAGCCCATCTGTAGTATATAAAAAGGACCACAAGTGGGGGGACAGGGTTACTAACTCACAGCCAATATTCTTGACCCAGAATAATTTCTTTCTAAAAGAATTGCAGAAACAAAAATTGAGAAGATACTGAAGGAAAGGAGGCACAATGCAAGGCCCATCTTAGGATCTATATCAAAGGTGGGCACCGAGGCCTGGCACTACTACTGATGCTATAATATGATTACAGATGGGAGCCTGGCATGAGAGTCTGGGACTCTTTAGAGAGGCCCTACCAGGAGACAGAAGCAGATACTTATTCCCAGTCACTGGACTATAGGCAGGAAACTCCATCATTGAATTAGGGGAAGTATTGAAGAAGCTGAAAGGGAGAGTCACTTCATAGGAAGAGGAGCCTTATTAACTAAACCAGACCCCAAGGAAGTCCAAGAGACGAAACCACCAGCCACAAGCATACATTGGCTGGTCTGAGGCCACTGGCATATTTGTAGCAGAAGTCTACATGATATGGGCTTAATTCTGGAGAGCTTTGAGACCCCAGGGAAGGAGGAGGCCTGGTGGTGAGAAGATCACCCTGATGGAGGCAAGGGGGGAGGAAGACTGGGATGAGGAACTGTGGGGGGACTGAAATGGAGCAAAAACTGGAATGTAAGTAAATAAAATAGTTTAAATTAAAAAGATTCAGCCAAGCCAAAAAATAATAACCCTGGACCATTTTACTTTTTTTTATGTGTTCATGTCTCTGTTTCTTTAGAGGTATGTGCTTTTACTCAGAGATGCCAGAGTTTGCTCTGGACTACTTGTTAGAAAAACAGACAGTAGTAGGTTGGAAACCAAACTCTGATCCAGGCAGAAACAAAAAATAATGCTCTTAATCACTAAGATATTTCTCCTGTCTCAAATACTATGCACTTTTACCTATTCATATTCTTGTGTTAATAATGAAAAATTGTTGTCTTCTCTGTTCCTTTTTCTTATAACATTCATTCATCTCGTGTCTCTACTGTGTTTGTATTTTCCTTATATGTGTTTAACTGTGCTGTTTAACTGTCTGCTCTGTTATCAGGGGTGGTAACATGACCGATGTTCTTTGGTTTTACTTATATTCCAGTTTCTTTCTCATTTTTGTGTTGCTGTTATTATTGCATTTTTCTTTTTTTTTCTAGTTAGTATGAAGAATTGATTTGACAAGAGTAGAGATTTTCTAGCTCTAAAAATCTCCAAGTAAAACTGGCAAAATATCTATTTCTAAAAACATACACTGAACACATAGAACCAAGAAATATAAAGTGAGACAACATAATTCCTCAAACATTTTAAGTATTCCATTATTACATTCAAAGATACAGATCTGAGTAAAATGATCGGTGAAGCATTTAAATGTTAACTTATGACCTTTATCACTACATTTTGAGAGAATACACACAAGCAGAAGAATGAATGTGGAAAATAATTTAGAGGAAAAAAAAGAGTAAACCTACACAAAGAAATGAGCAAAATCACTGAGAGAGAGAGAGAGAGAGAGAGAGAGAGAGAGAGAGAGAGAGAGAGAGAGAGAGAGAGAGAGAAATGAAATTTAGCAAGAAAAATAAAAGTCTGTAAGGATATCCTTAAATTGAATTCCTATATCTCATTCCTATCTACACAGAAGAACATCTGCTGTGGCCTCCTTTGTCTCTCTGCTCTATTTTTTTTCACTGGATAATACAGATATCTCTTGCCATCAGAACATCTGCTGTGTCTTCCCTTTCTGCTCAGCACCTGTCTTCATAAGATAATGATTTAGATCTTCCCCTTTAACTTCCTCTCTCATTTATCCCCTTGTCTGAATCTCCACCACAGCAAATATCACCTGTGACTACACCAAGCCAAACCTATCATAGAAGAATTAGGGCAGGAAAACAGATAGGCTGGCTTTATATTTTCATCCTCCCATCTCTCCAAATATTCCCCAATGTCATCTCTATGTAGATAGGAGATTACTTACTATGGTCTATCCTCTCTCTCTCTCTCTCTCTCTCTCTCTCTCTCTCTCTCTCTCTCTCTCTCTCTCTCTCTCTCTCTCTCTCCCCATTACCAGAGAATTTAGTAGATCCTTGTGGAACACCCATTTTCCTTGTTCTTGTGGAGCCTTGCTGCCACCAAAACTTTACAATCATTTCCTTACTTAAGTTTCAAATACCTAGAAGATACTTGTCCTTACTGGTGATACCTGGCAGGAAGCCAGAAGCATTCCATACCAGGAAAAAAAAGCCATCATACCCTTTTATGAAAAAGAGAAAGTAACAAAAAGCAAAATTACCAAAACCAACAAACCAAAAAAACAAATAACCTCAAACCCTCACACAACAAAAAATAGATAGGATATTATTGGCATCAAGTATCACAATCACTTCAAACACAGATGCCTAGATACCAAAACACACACACACACACACACACACACACCCACACACACACACATTATGAATGTGTACATTTACCTAAAAGAACCCAGCACCCTACTACTACACTAAACCTTACAAATTGCAACATAGCTGAAACATAAAGCAGTGTCCTTAAATAACCTGCATAAATACATCAGAGATTCTTAAAGAAGAACTTAATAACTCCTTTAAAGAAATCCAAAAACATACACACAAACAATAGAAGAAATTGAATAAAGCAGTTCAAAATATTAAAGGAGAAATTGCTGTTTTGTACTTTTTCTTCTGTCTTTTCTTAGGCTCCTTTCTCTCTTGGTGTTGTATTGTTCTATTCTAAGTTGTTTTTATTTTGCCTTGTTTTCTTTTTTGTTTTTGTTTTTGTTTTGTTTTGTTTTGTTTTGTTTTCTGTGATATTCCTTATATGTAGTTTTTTTTTTTCTAATAAGACACACTAAAGGATTGAATCCTTATGGGAAGGGTTTGTTAGAGGGAAAATCTTAACCAGAATATAGTTTATGAAAAAAGACATATTTTAAATTAAAGAAGTAAAATCCTACTAAGTAGATAAAAATATTGCCAATTAAAACTTCATTGTCTCTGGTTGATCTTTTCTCAAATCACAGGCCCTTTATTTGTCCCTTTATTTCCTCCCATGAATGTTTTGTTCTTCCTTCTAAGAAAGACTGAGGCATCCACATTCTGGCCATCCTTCTCTTTGAGCTTCATAAGTTCTGTGGATGGTTCCTTGGATATTCCAAGTTTTTTTGGGATAGTATACACTTATAAGTGAGTAAATGCTATTTGTGTTTTTTTGTAACTGGGTTGCTTTCCTCAGGATGATAACTGAAAGTTTTCTCCATTTGCCTAGGAAGTTCATGAAATCATTGTTTTTGATATCTGAGTAGTACACCATTGTGTATAAGTACCACAATTTCTGTATCTATTCCTCTGTTGAAGAACATCTGGGTTCTTTCCAGCTTCTGGCTATTATAAATAAGGCTAATATGAGCATGGTTGTGCATGTGTCCTTCTTAGATCTTGGAGCTTCTTTTGGGTATATGACCAATAGTGGTATAGCTGCTTCCAAAGGTAGCACTATGTTCAATTTTCTGAGAAAATGCAAAACTGATTTCCAGAGTGGCTGTACCAGTTTACAGTCCCATCAGCAGTGTAGGAGTGTTCTTATTTTTCCATATTCTTACCAGCATCTGCGGTCAACAGAATTTTGATTTTATGCAGTTTGACTGGTTTGAGATGAAATCTCAGAGTTGTTTTAATTTGCATTTCTCTGATGACTAGAGATGTTGAGCATTTCTTTAGGTGCTTCTCAGCCACATGGGGATACACCCTATATGCACCCAATAACCCAAGCACTATTGTTGATGTCACATAGTGCTTACTGGCAAGAACCTGATATGAATGATTCCTCAGGGTCTCTGACAGAGACAAACTGACACAGAGGAGGATGTTTGCAGCTAACCATCAGACTGGACATGAGGACCCCAAGAAAGGAGCTAGAGAAAAGACTGAAGGAGATAAAAGGGTCTGCAACCCAATGGGTAAAACAAATTTATCAACTATCCAAACCCACCACAGCTTCCAGGGACTAAAACACCAACCAATGAGTTTGCTTGGAAATACTTATGGCCTGAGGTGCATATCCAGCAAAGGTTAGCAATTTTTACATCAATAGGAAGAGAGGCCTTGAGTTCAGCTCGTTTTCTCACTGTAGGGGAATGCCAAGGTGCTGAGGTATGAAAGGGTGTTTGGGAGAGGGAGCACCTTCATGGAAGCAATGGGAGGAAGACACGGGAGGGAATTATGGGAAAGAAATAAATTCTGAAATGTAAATGCAGAGAATTTTCAATAAAATTTTGGGGGAAAAGTAAAACCTCATTGTAGGAGTCAGAGGGCTCAAAGACATCAGAAGATTACATCCAACAGAACCAAATAACAGGTCTCATTAGGACTCACAAAGACTGGAACAACAAAGACATAGCCTGCTTAGGACTAAGCTAGGATCTATGAATACATGTTATTGTTGTGTGGGTTGTTGTTCTTATGGGATTCTAACTGTGAGAGTAGAGATTGTCTCTGCTCTTTTGCCTGTTCTTAGGACTTTGGCAGGGTTGCCTTGTCCAGCCTTGATATTTATTTTTGCCAAGATTTATTATAATATACCATGCCATGTTCAATAGATATTCCTGGGAGGCCTGCTCTTTTCTGGATGAAAATGGAGTTAGAGTAGATATTGGGGAGAGGAGAGGTAGGAAGGTCTGGGAGGAGAAGAATTCAAGGAAACTTTGATCAGGGTGTATGATATAAAAGAAGATTACATTAAAAACTCACTGAAGCAAATAAAAACAGTATAAATCATTAAGAATGTAATAGACTATTAGGATAAAATAGAAATGGTAAAGAAGGAAGGGGAAATATTATATCCAATATTAATATAATTAACAAAACATACCAACAATCTCATGAGATAAATGTATACGGTGTAAAAATTAAAGGCATACAAAACCTCATCAATGGAATTATAGCATAAAATTTGTTAAATTTAGAGAATAAAAGGGACATCTAAGCACAAGAGGATATTAAAACTCTAATTAAGTATAACCTTACAAGAAGCTCTTTGTCAAAATATGTCAAATCTCTCAACTGAAACACTAAAAGACAAGAGATCATGGAATTATATATTTAATGACCTAAACAGAATAACTGCCTATTAAATTGCTTATAGTGAGTAAAATTATATTTTATAATTAAGCCAGAAAAAAATAGAACACTTCAATAGAAGAGTAAAGCAATGGGATTCATGATTTCCAAGTCTGCATTTCAGAGGACACTCAAAGGAGTCCTAAATATCAATTACAAGTCAGAAGAGATTAGACAGATGACCATGTAGTTAAGAGCAGTTCTCCATACCCAGGTCATATGGCTTAGAGCCACATGCTATTCCTGAACAAAAGGATATGACAACCTAATGTAGCCACTATAGACAGTGTATCTATGTGCACATACCTCATACACAGTCATGCACATATAGGTACACATAATTAACAAGAAATATTATAACAAAAAAGCACCAACCAAGATAATGAGAAAAATATAAGATCAAAAAAGATCAAGGAAAAAATTTGTCATGCCAAATACTGTAAACCAAGGAAAAAGAAAAACAGAAAAAAATATTCCCAGTTAACAAAAATGAAGAAAAAGAAAAAAAAAAAAAGAATGAAATAATAGCTAAAGCCACACACTAGAGGGAACTAACAACACCTTTGGTCATAACTCTCTATATAAAGAGCTTCAATCTTACCATGTAAACAAGGAGAGGTTGGGAGAAAGTTCAACAAATAAAACTGATAATTGTGCAAGTTCAGGAACCTGGGTTCAGTCCTTGAAACTCACATGTAAAGAAATAATCAAATGGATGAGTAGTACTCTATTGTATTAATGTACCACATTTTTTTGTATCTACTCCTCTGTTACAGGACATCTGGGTTCTTTCCAGATTCTGGCTGTTATAAATACAGCATCTATGAAAAGAGGGGAGCATGTGTCCTTGTTATATGTTGGAGCATTTGGGGAGTATATGCACAGGAGAGGTATAGCTGGGTCAGGTAGCACTATGCCCAATATTCTGACAAACTGCCAGACTGATTTCCAAAGTGGTTGTACCAGC
The DNA here is from genome assembly GCF_963924665.1 of Micromys minutus. NCBI lineage: Eukaryota > Metazoa > Chordata > Mammalia > Rodentia > Muridae > Micromys > Micromys minutus. Next base: position 7,907,151 of record NC_137953.1, read on the forward strand.
TTGCAATCCTACTCAGATATTAAAAAACAATGATTTTGTGAAATTCTTTGGCAAATGGATAAAAATAGAAAATATTATCCAGAATGAGATAACCCATCACAAACGAAAACACATAATATGGACTCACTGAGAAGTGGATATTAGACCAAAAGCTCGAAGTAACAAAGAAACAATTCACAGAACACATGAAGCTTAAGAAGAAGGAAGATCAAAGTGTGGATGCTTTGGTCCTTCTTAGAAGTGAGAAGTAAATACTTTCAGGAGAAAATATGAAGACCAAATATGGAGCAAACCCTAAAGGTATCACGATCCTGTGACAGCCCCACATTGGGATCCATCTCATATGCAGTCACCAAACCCAGACTATATTGGGGATTCCAAGAAGTGGTTGCTGTCAGAAGCCTGATATGGCTGTCTTCTGAGAAGCTGTGCGAGAGCCTGACAAATACAGAGGCAGATGCTCCTAGCCAACCATTGGACTGAGCCATGGGGTCCCAAATGGAGGAGTTAAAGGAAGGACTGAAGGGGCTGAAGGGATATCCAACCCCATAAGAACAACACAAACTAAAATGAATAGTATAACATTAAAGAAGCAAATTGATTGGAATAAAATATATTATTCAACCAAATCCTGTTTGCAAAATTTTGCAACCTCAATGCAAAAACAAATATGAAGCTCAAAAGTGTAGAAAACTATTTAATAGTAAAGTGAAAAAAAAGCTTAACATTGAGAGTTTGCTAGTAGAAAGTAGACTTTAAACAGCAGAATTAGTTGATATCTTCTGATAAAAGTGCTCTTCCTTCTGAAAGCAAAATTTCAGCAAATTACTAAGTTTTTAAACAAGAAAAAATATTGTTTTAATGGGTCATTATTTAAGATTATGCAGTGGTACCTTATACCTCTTGAATTGTGAACCCTTTGCTATACTAGGAATATTTTTAGGTATTTGGTGTTCATTTCTAGGACAATTCTGAAGAACATTGACACATTACCACATGATTTTCCTATCTAGCTCACTTCTTAATGATTCAAAAGGTCATTCTGCCATTCTAGCAGGCTGTATTTCAAAGGAATACAGGAGACATGGGAATATTGGTAAATTATATCAGAATAAACAGACTCCTGCTACCCTTTTGTTTTCGAATTAAGCTCTTTACTCAGAATCTACAACACTGTGTAAAATACTGTGATTTGGAGAGACCTATAGCTCTAGCAGCCTATGTAACAGAGGTTGGCCTTATCAGGCATTAATGAGAGAAGAGGCCCTTGGCCTTGTGAAATCTCAATACTCCACTGTAGAGAAATGCCAGGATGGGTAGATGGGAGGGAGTAGGTAAGTAGTTGCACACTCTTACAGAGTCAGGGGGACAGGACATAGGATAAAGGGATTCCAGAGAGGACGCTGGAAAAGGGGATAACATTTGAATTGTAAAGTAAAGAAAATATCTGATAAAAAAAATAATTAACTGACATAAGCTGCTCATCTCTCAGATTACCATGACCATTTTTTTTGCTCCAGACTCTTCAGTGCACAGAGTACCCTCCCCTTGCCTTTGATGACTCAGTACTGCCGCTTGCTAGTTGCAGCCTGCCATGTCAAGATCTCATTAAACTCATTGACATTAAATGACTCAATTGAGTGGCTGTGACACCACTCTAAAATTTGAAATTTTAGAGTGACCAAGCAATCCCAGAATGCTGATGTTCTTCTCACTAGTGGTTCCTAGGGTGTCACTGATGGGAAAGGTATCTGTGTCCTTCCACTGCTGAGTAGTAAGGTTTTGTTGTTTTTTTAATTATTACATCAGATACTGTCTGTATTTACATTTCAAATGTTATCCCCTACAACCACTTGTTCCCATCCTCCATCCCCCTTTACTTGTCTCCAGGAAGCTGTACCCTCTCCCAATTGCCCTCTCCACCTCAGTGCTTTGGCATATCCCTACTTTGGGAAAACAAGCCCTAACTTGACCAAAGATCTCTTCTCACATTGATGCCAGACACTGCTCTCCTCTGCTACACATACAACTGGAGTCATGGGTTTCCCCATATGTGCTCAATGGTTGGGGCGTTAGTCCATGGGAGTTGTGGCAGTTGATAATGTTGTTCTTCCCATGAGGTTGAAAACCCTTTCTGCTACAGCAGGGGTTGGAGAAAAGATCACCTGGAATAGTAGGTTTTATATGGCAAATCCTCTCTAGGTTTGCCTGACTCTTTAATCTTTTCATCAACACTAAGCCAACGGATATCTTTAACTCCTACAAACTGGGTTGGTTCTGGGCTCATACATTCTTCAACCAACTAAACCAATAAACTCTTTGCATCTTTTTTTTTTAACTGTGTGAGACGCAACATTAAATTTTGAATCTCTGTTCAATAGACCCATTTAAATAAATTCAGGTTTATCTAGTCCTATGACTTTTTTTCTCTATTATCACTTAAAAATCTAACTACATGCGTATACCCCAAGCCTCCGGTCATTTGAGCAAAAACCTAAAGGTAAACATGTTTTTCAAGGTTGTAGTATATCCACTCTTGAGTCACACCTCTTACCTCAGAGTAAGGGATGCTGCAAATTTAATATTGATATGTTCATAGTGAGTTCTGAGGCTCCAATACTGTCTCCCTGGGTAGCTCTTTCAAAAAACACAACTGCTGTTTTTAAAGAAAAAATTAATCTTTTAATTCCTTCAGACAATGGTAGAGAGCCTAATATTATGCTAGCTGGGGTAGAATGGATCTAGAATTAAGAACAAGAATGTTACTTCCTCAGGCAAGAGAAATCTAAACAATTGCAATGTTTAATGCCCCCAGCCTCAGAAATATTATTCCAGACATTTACTTTTTTTTCTGCCACATGGCTGTAATTCCTTTTTTTTTTTTTTAATTATTATATACTCTGTATTTACATTTGAGATGTTAACCCTTTCCCCCTGACACACTCCCATCACCTACTTCCATTTGTCTTCACAAAGGTGCCCTTCCTCCTAATCACCCTCTCCACCACATTGCCTTGACATTCTTCTACATTGGGAAAAGATACCCTTCCTGAACCAAAAACCTCTTCTCACATTGATGCCAGATACTGCTATTTTCAGCTACATATGCAACTGATCCATAGGTCTCTCAATGTGTGCACAAAGGTTGGTGTCTTAGTTCCTCAGAGTTCTGTAGGGTTTGGTTGATTAGCCACAGAAAGCTCTGAACACACAAGAAAATATTTGCAGACATATGGAGCTCAAAAAGAAGAAAGGCCAAAATGGGGATGCCTCAGTCCTTGTTAGAGGGAGAACAAAACACTCATAAGAGGAAATGCAAGGTCAAATAGAGGAATAGGGATTGAAGACACAATCACTCAGAAACCACATCACAAAGGGATCCATCACATATGCAGCTTCCAAATTCAAGCACTATAGCTGATCCCAAGAAGTATTTACTGGCAGGAACCAAATAGAGTTGCCTCCTCAGGTACTATGCTAGAATCATCGAGACACATCTGAGCATGCTTGCAGGGAACCATTGGACTGAACTCAGGGACCACAATAAGGGTGCTTCAGAAAGGACCTATGAATCTGAAAGGGGTTGCAACCTCATGGGATGAACAACATTATCCCAAACATTTCTAAAACTAGGGACAGTATCTCAGCCACCCACTTGAACTGCTCACATCCTTTAAGGCTGAGACTTAGACTTTCACAGCATGTGACAAAAGAATAGCACAATGAGGATTTCTAGCTATGCTTAGTTGTCTCATCACCATGAATGCCAGAGGACAGATTCATTTTTCAAGACATGCTTTAAAAAGCTTTGAGTGTATGTGCATATTTTGATGTGAAATATTTTATCTTTGAAATCCTTCTTTTGACTGATTACTTTATCCAGATTCTAAAACAACCAGGCAACATAATTATTTAATTTTCTTTTTTTTTTAAATTGTAGAAGTGCTCATAATATTGTCACTAAATCTCTTGGCTCTCCCAAGTGGTAAACTAGGCGTGTCAATGTATTTATTTTGTGTATGTATTTATACAATTCACTGCATTGTCTATCAGTGCTCCCCAAACTGTCATGGGAGTGTTTAGCAGTTTCAGGTGCCATTGAATTAGAGATAAGCTCCAGAAAACACCTATCTCATTAGAAAACATTCATCCTGAAAATTCTATTTCTTAAAAATAAGCAAAACAATACCATCTGAGACTGTATATTTCTCTTATATTGCCCCTCCTCCATTTCAAACTAAATTTATTGTGAAAAGCAATGTGATTTCCATTTTGCACCCAATCTGACTCTCCCCTGGGCTTCTTTGACACTCTGGTCTGGATGTCAATGACTGTCATGTTCCTCAATAATCCTGGCCTTCCCCATTTGTTTTCTCAGCACTACTTTAGATGATTTGTTTCTAAAGCCTTCCAAGATTGCCACTGGATTCCTCTCATTGGACTACTCTCCTTTTGCTTGCCCTCATCTGGCCTTCATATGCTTCTGTGTCCTAGTATCTAAAGAAGATGATGCCAGCAGAAGAAATTAGCACACTGGCTCAGAAAGTAAGCTGCAGGCTGTTATTTCCCAGAACCTCTTTATATCTGGGCTACCAAAGTGCACTGTTCCTGTTGCTTCAGTTAACGTTCCCTGGATAGCCACAATGGACATATGCAGAAGAATCCCTCCTATGTGTACATCCTGGTGTTTTATTTTTTGTTGTTGTTGTCCAGTAAAGTTGAAATCCAAGGACACCATCATTATCCCATTCATTTGTAGATAAGATTAAGACTAAAATTCACTGAAAGAAATACAGGATTTACCTGAGTTTCATGACAAATTAAATCCACAAACATATATGGAATATTCTAAAGAAAAGCTACAGAGTACAAATTTTGCATAGAAGCTCATGGACATTTATCTAAAATGATAATATTTTATGCCAAAATGGGAAAATTAATAATCTCATTAAATTAAATAAATTTCTAGTATCAGATAATGAACAAAAAATTCCTAAAAGTTTTATATTACATGCCATGCTGGGTGTCATTAGAAAGACAGAAGTCAATAATTATATTATATCACATAAATAAATGTACAGAAATAAACTCCAATATTCTGTTTAAAGCCATCAGAAAATACCTATGATGAAATTTGACTCCTTTCATTCTTATAGCCACTGAAGATCCAGAAAGGTGGGCAGTCCATCACAGTATAACAAAGGCTACATTAGATACATAAGTATAGCTTATACCACACTAAACTGAAAACCATTCAAATTATCACTCCAGTATCAAAAATACCAGAAGGGTTTTAGTTATCTCTACTTTTAATCAATGTATTGTTTTAAACCTTAACTACAGCAATGAAGTAAAAGAATGAAATAAAAGAAAAAAGTATAAGTAAGGTTATATCTTGTTCAAATATATATTACTAAATGTTTTTAAAGAGTCTCACTAACTCCTCCAATCTGATAAATACTTTAGGGCAATTCTCCAGATACAAAATCAGCATGCAGTGATCATTAGTTTTTCAATACTACAGTAACCAACTGACTGATGAATAAATTAGGATATAAGTCCTATTCCAAGTTTCTTTAAAACAAAAACACCCAGGAATAAATCTAAGAAAGGTAAAGAATTGCTTCAATAAAAAACTGGAGTCTCTTGCCTTCCAGATCTCTGGTACATTCTAGTGCAACCCCCCTGCCCCAGCTGTCTCCCCACAGGTTGCATATTGCCATTCATTCTGCTGGCCCTCATGGCTTCTCTCCTCTTCCCCATCCCAATACCTGATCATGTTTCTCTTTTTCCCACCATCCAGGTCTGGCCCTTGCTCTGCTTCCCATGATTGCTTTCTTTTCTCTACCAAGTGGTATTGAAATATGCTCACTCGGGCCCTTCTGCATATTAAGCTTCTTGAGTTCTGTAGATTGTATCCTAGGTTTTCTGTACAGTTATGGCTAATATACACTTATTAGTGAGTACATACAATGCATGTTCTTTTGGGTCTGAGTTAAGTCCCTCAGGATGGTATTTTCTAGTTCCATCTATTTGCCTGCAAAGCTCATAATGTCCTCATTCTTAATAGTTGGATACTATTCCAATGTGTAAATGAACCAAATTTTTGATATTCATTCTTCCATTGTGAGATATCTGGATAAAATACCCAACAGCAAGGAGAAAGAACATGTTGAATCCTTAGAAAAAGAGGGCATCAAGTGGAGGAATGGGGTTGCCATCTGATAGTCAAAAACTGTGACCTAGAATTGATTCACTCTAAAAGAACTACAGGGACTAAAATGGAGAAGAGAGAGACTAAAGAAAAGAATATCCAGTGACAGGCCCACATTTGAATTTATTTCAGGGGGAGGCTCCAAAGCCTGACACTATTACTGATGCTATGCTGTGCTTACAGACAGGAGCCTAGATAGCCTGTCCTCTGGAAGGCCCAACAAGCAGCTGACTAAGATAGATGCAGATACTTACACTCAAGCAAGGGACTGAAGTCAGAGACCCCTGTTGCTGAATTAGAGAAGGACTAGAGTAAGCTAAGGCGGAAGCTGATCTCATAAAGCCAACAACTTCAACAAGCTCAGTCTCTTGAGATCTCTCAGGCACTGAGCCACCCACCAGGCAGCATGGTTCGAGGCTCCCAACACATACACAGCAGACAAGTACCTGGTCTTGCCTCAGTGAGAGAAGATGAACCTAACCATGAAAAGACTTGAGGCCCTAGGAAGTGGAAAGACCTTGTGGAGTAGGGGGGTTGTGGGTGGGGGAGTAGGGATATCCTCTTGTAATCAACGGGAGGAGCACTGAGATGAAGAACTAGAGAAGGGCTGACCCAGATTGGGGCAATTAGGAAATCAGAAAGATTTCCCCATGCTCATGGATTGGCAGAACCAAAATTTTGGAAGTGTTATATTACCCTAAGCATTCTATACTTAATATAATACTAATACCAATTCTAGGAAAACTCTTTGCAGACAGACTGGAGGTGCAGATAGGAGGACCAGTAGCTGAAAGCCACCATTGGCTATATAGAGAGTCAGAAGCATCCTGGAAGACATGAGGTCTTGTCTCAAAAAAGTCTTCAAAATTTTACATGTGACAGAATTTATGTTTTTATCAACATGAACATAAGTAAACAAAATTATTTCAGAGAAATTTTAAATTTGGTGTGTTGGCAGCCTGATCAGAAAACTGTAAAAATGACAATTGTCTCAAACTTAGAAAATATGTTTTAAAATAGTCTTAATGTATATACTATTCAAAATACATTTTAGGCCTTTTATTATGGAACATAATAAATAATTGAAATCAGACAATTTTCTAGACTAAAAGAAATGATCAATTTTAAGAAAAATAATATCAATAGTTAACCAGGCATAGAGAGGCCATGATTATGAAGCCATGAGGGCCAGAGTGAATTTCCTTCAGTGCTTCAGAGATATGGTGTTTCCAAGGCATTTCCCAACTGGAAAAATAGAACTGCACAGTTTCTACAAGTGGATTACTTGTTCACACTAAAAATCAAAATTAAAAAAAAAAAAACAAAATACATTCTGTAAACCACCAAAAAATGGATTGTTGGGAATTAAATTTAACAGACAAAAGGGGTAACATAATTAATTCTTCACACATAACTTGGTAGAAAGCACAATCTCTCTAGTTGGAATTACAACCTACTAATCAAGAAGAAAATTATGCCTGTTCCTGGAAACCAGGAGGGTTTAGATGGAAGAAAAGGAAGATGGTGGGGAATGATATCATATTAAAATCCCCCCACATAAAAGAGAAAAATGTGTGAAGTTTTCCTTTAAAAAATATACCAGTGAGATACATTAATTCTTCACATATATCCTCCAAATACAAGGTTGCAAACAAACAAACCCAATAAACAACAAAACATAAAGTACTAGAAATATAATTGTCAGGAGTCTTTACAAGGTAGGTACCGATCCATTTCTTACCTGGACAACTCTCCTTAAACTCCCTTATTAAATTTTATTCTTTAATCTTTTGCAGTATAAAAGTTTTCAAATGACTGAGCCACACTGTATTCTAAAGCAGGCAGAAACTGAATTCTTAGATTGAATATTCTGCCTTATAGCACCACCATACAACACTCAAAATAAATGAGCATTAAAACAACTTTTTTGTAAGGCTGAGAGGAGGCTGAAGAGCTGGTCAAGTTGTTGAAAGTACTTGTTTTCACATAGTGGTTTAAAACCATCTGTAATTCAAGTTCCAGAGAATCTGACATACTTTTCTAGCCTCCATAATTGATCCCTCATAAAATATAGCAAAATAGCTATACACATAAAATAAAAATAAATACTACTTAAAATAAAATAATAATTACTACTACTTCTGTGTAATACACAAATCAGTTTCCCAGTACACATGTCTGTGGATGTTATAATATGTAATATGTAAATGGGATTCGATACATCCTTCTGTCGTTTGCAAACACTTGAGCACACATGGAATATACATATACATGCACGCATACAAATTTAAAAACAGTAAAAGATTAGGGGTAGTTTTAAAATCTTAGCTGTTTCTTGTTATTTTTTCCTTTGAAACCAAACATAGGTATTCAGAAAAGTTTATTTCACAATTAGCCTATGGAAGAACTTCATGAAGAAAGAATATTAGAATATAATGAAAACTGAATTTTGCCTTCAGGATGGCAAGTTAAACAAGAAGAAAATCTCAAGAAGGGATGCTTGAATCATTCTTAAAAGTAGAAACAAAATAGTCAAAGGAGGCAGATGAGGATAGTGAACATGGAGGTGGGGAGAGCAGGGGGAGGAGACTGAGGAGGCAGGATCAGATGCTGAGAGAGACAGAGAGAGGGTCAGAGGACCCCTGAATAAATGAAAATCTAGCTGCCAAAGGTGGGGTGATGGGAGAATCTCTATGAGGTACTAGAGACCTGGGATATGGGAGGCTCCTAGGAAGCAATGCTGATGACTTTAGTTAAAAGGCCTAAAAGTGGGGACATGGAACCTAAAGAAGCTACCTCCTGTAGCCAGGTAGAATTCCCAGTGGATAAAGACACCAACCCATTTACAAATCTTTACATCCAAAATGTAGTGATGGAGCAGAGGCCTCAGTACGGCCAAACAATAACCAGCATAATCTGAAACCCAAGTCATGGGCAAGCACCAACCCCTGACATTATTAATAACATTCTGTTACACTTGGAGACTGGAGCATAGCAAGTTGTTGCCTGAGAAGCTCTCCCTAGCAGTGGACTGAAACAGAAGTAGATACCCACAGCCATACATTAAACAGAAGTTGGGGACACTTATGGAAGAATTAAGAGAAGAATGGAAAACACTGAGGTAGATTGGAATCCAACAGGAAGATAAACAGAGTCTATAAACCTACACTCATGGGAACTCAGGGTCTTAGCGACCAACCAAAGGACATGGTTCCAGCCCCCTACTGCACACATGGTGCAGGCATGCAGCTCAATCTTCATGACTGAATTGTCTGGTCTCAGTGGGAGAATTGCCTAATCTTGCAAAAACTTAACTGTGGGGGAATAATCAGGGGATGCACCCTCTCAGAGAAGAACAGTAGGGACTCTGAGGTAGGGATTGTGAGGGTGGAAAATAATCTGAGATGGAAAGAAAGAAAGAAAGAAAGAAAGAAAGAAAGAAAGAAAGAAAGAAAGGAGGAAAGAAAGGAAGGAAGGAGGGCAGAAGGAGGGAGGAAGGGATGGAAGGAAAGAAATAAACAAAGAAAAGTGGGAAGTGAGAATGGAAGGAAAGAGAGAGAAATGAAGGAAGAGAGAGAGAGAGAGAGAGAGAGAGAGAGAGAGAGAGAGAGAGAGTTGAATTGAAAAGAGATATGAATTCATGCACATAGAAAAAGTAGTTCTTTTTTTCTAATTTTTTGAAAGTGATATGAAAAGGCATATTAAAAACAATGCCGAGCTGGAGAAATGGCTCAGCAGTTAAGAGCACTGACTGTTTTTCCACAGGTCCTGAGTTCAATTCCCAGAAAAATCATTGTGGATCACATAGGATGTAATGCCCACTTCTGGAGTGTCTGAAGACAGCCACATGGTACTCATATACATAAAATAAATAATTATTAAAAAACAATGCCAAAAACAAACAAACAAACAAAAATAACAAATACACACAAAGTCAAACTCATCTCATTCTTAGAAAGCATGTTTAAAGAGTATACAAGAGGACTCAGAGCAGAGCCTGGCCCACCTGCCACACGGAACGGCGGCTCTTGAGGCTGAGCAATTGGTGAGTGGGAGACCTAGGCTGCTGGAGAGAAGAGGGATCTCTGCGGAGTGCACACGGAAAGTGCACCCCCTGCCTTGAACTTCCCTGTCCTGCCTGATCCAGTGACCAGGAACAGATCTTAGGAACTTCTGTTCCCACCCAGAGGCGACTTCAGGATGCAGAGCAGAGCCTGGCCCATCTGCCACCTGGAACAGCGGCTCAGAGAGGCTGAACAACTGGTGGGTGGGAGACCTGAGCTGCCAGGGAGCAGAGAGATCTCTGCGGAGTGCACACGGAAAGTGCACCCCCTGCCTTGCACTGCACTGCCATGTCTGATCCAGCGACCAGGGACAGAACTTTAGAACTTCTGTTCCCACCCAGCTACACTGAGGCATAGAGCAGGGCTCGACCCATCTGCCACCTGGACCAGTGGAGATCCAGGGACACAGACCAGATACAAGGGAAAGGCAAGAACATATCACTGACAACAAAATGGCAAGAGGAAAGTGAAAGAGTATACTCCAAGGAAACCAAGACAACCTGGCAACACCAGAACCCAGCTCTCCCATAACAGCAAACATAGGAATTATAAACATTCCAGAAAAGGAAAGCACAGACCTGAAATCATACCTCAAGATGCTGATAGAGATACTTAAACAAGAACGGGAGGAAAAGCAAAAAGATTCAGAAGCTTTTAAAGAGGAAACAAGAAAAACACTCAAAGTACTCAAAGAACTAGAGAAAACAGAATCAAAGAGATGAAGGAATGGAAGAGGGAATTTAAAATGGAAATTGACACAATAAAGAAAACACTAAAAGAGATAACCCTAGAGGTAGAACACCTAAAAAAGAAATCAGGTATCACAGAAGCAAGCATTTCCAATAGATTACAAGAGATGGAAGAAAGAATCTCGGGGGCAGAGACAACATTGTAAACATAGACAAAACAGCCAGAGAAGATGCAAAAAACAAAAAGCTCCTGACACAAAATGTCCAGGAAATCCAGGACACAATGAGAAGACCGACCCTAAGGATAATAGGAATAGAAGAGGGAGAAGAGTATCAACTAAGAGGCACAGTAAAAATCTTCAACAAAATTGTAGAAGAAAACTTCCCTACCCTCAAGAATGAGATGACCACTAGCATAAAAGAAGCCTTCAGAACTCCAAATAGGTTGGACCAGAAAAGAAATACCTACCTACACATAATAGTAAAAACATCAAGTGCCCAAAGCAAAGAAAGAATACTAAAAGCAGTAAGGGAAAAGGTCAGGTAACATATAAAGGCAGGCCAATCAGACTCACACCAGATTTCTCAACAGAGACTATGAAAGCTAGAAGAGCCTAAACAGACATCATGCACGCCCTAAGAGAAGATAAGTGCCAGCCCAAGCTGCTATACCAGCAAAACTATCAATCACCATTGATGGAGAGACGAAGATATATCAAGACAAATCAAAATTCACACAATATCTGACAACAAACCCAGCACTACGACGAATTATAGGTGGAAAACCCAATACAATGAGGGAAAATACAGCCTAGTAAAAACAAGAAAATTTCTAAACAAGAAAACTAAAAGAAGAAAAAGACACAGACACAACTCAACCCACAAAAGCAATAATGGCAGGAAACAGAAACAAATATTCCTTGATATCTATTAACATAAATGGTCTCAACTCCCCAATAAAGAGACATAGGCTATCAGATTGGATACATAAAAAAATCCAACCTTTTGCTGCATACAGGAAACTCATCTCAGAGACAAAGACAGACACTATCTCAGAGTTAAAGGGTGGGAAAAAAACTTCCAAGCAAACAGCTCCAAAAAGCAAGCTGGAGTGGCTATTCTAATATCGAATAAAGTAAATTTCCAACAAAAAGTTATCAAAAAAGATAAGGAAGGACACTTTTTACTCATTACCAGGGAAATCTGTCAGGAGGAACTCTCAATCCTTAACATATATGCTCCAAATAAAAAAGCTCCCACATTCATAAAAGAAACCCTACCAAAGCTCAAAAAATACATTTCACCCCACACAATAATAGTGGGAGACTATAATACCCCACTCTCAACAATGGACAGATCATGGAAACAGAAACTGAACAAAGACACTGCAAAACTAGCAGAGACTTTGAACCAACTAGAATTAATAGATATATTCAGAACATATTATCCTAAAGTAAAAGAATACAACTTCTTCTCACCACCCCATGGCACCTTCTCGAAAATTGACCACATAATTGGACACAGAGCGAGCCTCAATCGATATAAGAAGATCGAAATACTCCCATGTATCCTCTCAGATTACCATGGTCTACAGCAGGTCTTTAACAACAAAAAAAGACAACAAAAAGCCCACATACACATGGAAACTAAACAATGCTCTGTTAAACGATAGCAGGGTCAAAGAAGAAATAAAAAAAAAGGAATTAAGGATTTTTTAGAATTCAACGAAAACGAAAACACAACAAACCCAAACCTATGGGATGCAATGAAAGCAGTACTGAGAGGAAACTCATAGTCCTAAGTGCTTCCAAAAAGAAACTGGAGAGAGCAACCTGACAGCACAGCTAAAATCCGTAGAAGAGAAAGAAGCAGATATACCCAAAAAAAGTAGAGGGCAAGAAATAATCAAAATTGTGGCAGAAATAGACCAAATAGAATAAAAAAAAACCATTGAAAAAAAATCAACAAAACCAAGAGTTGGTTCTTTGAGAAAATCAACAAGATTAATAAACCCTTAGCAAGACTAACTAGAGAGCAAAGAGAGACTATACAAATTAACAAAATCAGAAATGAAAGTGGGGACATAACAACTGAAACTGAGGAAATTCAAGAAATCATCAGATCCTACTACAGAAACTTATACTACACAAAATTGAAAAATCTGGAGGAAATGGATGAATTCCTAGACAGATACAAGTTCCCAAAGGTAAACCACGACCAAGTAAACCATCTAAATAATCCTATAACACCTAAAGAAATAGAAGAAGTCATCAAAATCTCACAACAAAAAAAAGCCCAGGTCCAGACGGATTCAGTGCAGAATTTTACCAGACATTTATTGGGGATATAACACCAATACTCGTCAAACTATTCCAAAAGATAGAATCAGATGGAATACTACCTAACTCATTTTTTGAGGCTACAATAACCCTTGTACCTAAACCACACAAAGACCCTACAAGGAAAGAGAACTTCAGACCAATCTCACTTATGAACATTGATGCAAAAATACTCAACAAAATCCTTGCTAACCGAATTCAAGAACACATTAAAAGGATCATTCATCATGACCAAGTAGGCTTCATCCCTGGGATGCAGGGATGGTTCAATATAAGGAAATCCATCAATGTAATCCACCATATAAACAAACTCAAAGATCAAAATCACATGGTCATCTCACTAAATGCTGAGAAAGCATGTGACAAAATCCAAAAGCCCTTCATGTTAAAAGTCCTGGAAAAAACAGGAATCCAAGGTGCATACCTAAACATAATAAAAGCAATATACAGCAAACCAACAGCCAACATCAAACTTAATGGTGAGAAACTTGAAGCAATCCCACTAAAATCAGGGACTCGACAAGGCTGCCCACTCTCACCCTACCTATTCAACATAGTACTGGAAGTCCTGGCTGGAGCAATTAGACAGCAAAAGGAGATCAAGGGGATACAAATCGGAAAGGAAGAGATAAAAACATCACTCTTTGCCGATAACATAATAATGTACTTGTGTGACCCCAAAAATTCAAACAGAGTACTCCTACAGCTGAAAAACAAGTTCAGCAAAGTGGCTGGGTACAAAATTAATTCAAACAAATCAGTAGCCTTCCTATACTCAAAGGACAAACATGTGGAGAAAGAAATTAGGGAAAAGGTACCCTTCACAATCGTCACAAAAACTATGAAATACCTTGGTGTGACTCTAACTGAGCAAGTGAAGGACCTGTATGACAAGAACTTCAAACCTCTAAAGAAAGAAATTGAGGAGGATCTCATAAAATGGAAATATCTCCCATGTTCATGGATTGGAAAGATCAACATCTTAAAAATGGCCATCCTACCAAAAGCAATCTACAGATTCAATGAAATCCCCATCAAAATTCCATCCCAGTTCTTTAAGAAATTGGAAAGATCAATGTGCAATTTCATATGCAATAACAAAAGACCTAGAATAGCGAAATCCATCCTCAACACATCTTCGGGAATCACTATTCCTGACTTCAAGCTATATTGCAAGGCAATTGTGTTGAAAACTGCATGGTACTGGTACAGAAATAGGCATGTGGATCAATGGAATAGAACAGAAGATCCAGAAATGAGCCTTATGTATATGGTCACCTTATATTTGTCAAAGGTGCCGTAAACATTCAATGGAAAAAGGACAGCCTATTCAACAAATGGTGCTGGTCCAACTGGCACTCAGCATGCAAAAGAATTAAAATAGACCCTTTCTTATCTCCTTGTACAAAGCTCAAGTGTAAGTGAATCAAAGATCTCCACATTAAAGCAGATAAACTGAAATTATTAGATGAGAAAGTAGGGAAAACCTTAGAACACATAGGCACAGGAGAAAATTTCCTGAACAAAACACCAATGGCTCAACCTCTAAGGTTGAAGATTAACAAATGGGACTTAATGAGATTGCAAAGTTTCTGTAAGACTAAGAAAATTGTCAAGAATACAAAAAGGCAACCAACAGAATGGGAAAAGATCTTTACCAACATCACATCAGATAGAGGCCTAATATCCAAGGTATACAAGGAACTCAAAAAGCTAGACACCAGAGAATCAAATAACCCTATTAAAAAAGGGGTACAGAGCTAAACAAAACGTTCTCAGTTGAGGAACACCAAATGGACAAGAAACATCTGAGGAAGTGTTCCACATCCTTAGCCATCAGGGAAATGCAAAGCAAAACAACCCTGAGATTCTACCTCACACCAGTCAGAATGGCCAAGATCCAAAACTCAGATGACAGCAGATGCTGGCGAGGCTGTGGAGAAAGAGGAACACTTCTCCACTGTTGGTGGGGTTATTACTGTGATAATATATTATTTACAATCCCATTCAAGTGAGTGGCTCATACAGACACAGTTGTTCTTCAGTATTTCAATGTGACAATGATAAATGACATATAATTTATGACACTGTCATTTAATAATTAAAATGGATCATATCATTTTGAAAAAAAATAAAGTGTATACCACATAATATAGAAAGATATTTTGTAGAAATGAAACAAGGAAACACACGTGAAAATGTAGAATTATTGGGTCCTGTAGCTTTCTTCCATAATGTTCTTTAAAATTGAGGATTAATTATGTTTACAAATTATACAAATCAAGTTCCCTGATTCCAGAGTTGAATATAGAAATGTTGGTTGAACTGGATGATGTAGATATAAAAAAAGAAGAGATGTCTGGGTTTTCTGGACCAATGTTAGGAAACAGATCAAGAGGGCTGGAGGGATATGCTCTATGGAGGTGTGGCAAGGCATGGGGACAAGAGGGGTGCCTAGGGGGGTCCCATGTTGGGAATCTCTTTCCCCTAAGGGACCAGCCACATGAGCCACACAATGGTATAGTATAGAATAGTTTATTTGGCACATGGGGAGGAGAGATAAGAGGGTGGTAGGGGCAGTGAGAGAGAAGAGGAGGAGTGGGAAAGTAGTGCTTGGCCATGAGCACATGGAAAGGGGGAAGGGGAAAGGGGAGAGGGGGGATAAGAGGAGGAAGAGCAAGGGCACAAGAGAGCAAGTGTAAGAGAGCATGGAAGTAAGAAAATAAGAGAGAGGAGGGGGCAAGCAGCCTTTTACAGTGTCAGATAACTGGGGAAAAAATACTTGGCTGTTGCCAGGTAACTGTGGCGTGGGGTTTACAGAATCCCAACACATATTTTTTTTTTTCTTATTCTGTTTATGACAATGTTCATTGATTGATGATTACCTCACCAAATGTCTGATCAGTCTATGTCTATAATATATTCAGAGTAATAAAGAGTGATCCTCTATGTCACCACTGAGAGGAAGCATGTTTACTACATCTTTCTGAGTTACTAAAATCATGTCACTGGTAACAATAGCTTTACAAATTGACAATAAATACTACAAAAACATTTTTCTAACCATCACACATGTTCGATGTCAGAAGCAAGATATCTACAGCATCATAAATATTGAACTTATTTCTCTGATTTTCTCATTAAGAAAAGGGAAAGACTGGTAATTAAAGTGTCAATATTCTATTCACAGGTGCTGAAACTATGCTCACAAAAGTCCAATGACATCTCCAGTTGCTCTGAAAATTGTTAGCTACTAGGGTTCAGTAACTCAGCTGAATGCAGATTGTATTCTACAGTAATAAGCCACAATAAAGTACAGTTTATATGTATGTTAAAAAAAAAACAGAAAGCACAAAAGAGCATGAGTTAAATATAGTAAAATGTGAGCAAGACATGTAAGAAAGAAAAGTTGATAAAATATTTAAAATTAGGATATAGGCTCTATTCCTGATTCTAAGCTGGATTGTAACACAAACATTGTTATCTATAAGGAGTTTATAGGCACATGTAAAATCAACTCTTTTACATTGTTGTGTTAGTATGTGGTCAATGGAATCCCCCACCATATTTATCTCTCAATATATATACTCATGTATGTTGTAGTAACATCCCCAACTCGAATATGTCCGTGCAAAGAAAACACAACTCAATTAATATGAATGCAAGCAGGGTACCTAGATTTGGCAAGTCTCCCATTACACTACTCCATTTCCCAGCTAGGAGATCCAAGATAACCTGAGGTTTCTCTAGGCCATGTGCTTCAGCTGCATCTGAGAACCTTCTTCCCATTTTAACTTGTAAATTAAAGGCAAGAGCCCATTATTTGGCAGTGGGAGGGAATGTGGAGCTAAAGAGTTGGAGAGAGAGAAAAGACGGGGAGCTGTTGGAAGAAGAGGATATGGAAGGAAGATTTATTACACATGATGTTAATTTGAGTCACACACGAAGGACATTTTTTGAAATATATCCGTCTTATCAGAATAACCCATAAATATTAACAGTACCTTGGTCTCACATCTGGTCAAAGAAGTCTTAATAAATATTGAAAGTGATCTAGAGAAAAAAAGAAACAATAAAATAAATCTTAGATATTTGAAATAAGTAATTATTTATCATCATCATTATCATCATCATCACTCATTCATCAGCCAAGTGTTGAATCACATTGGTACTCACTCTAAGCCCTAATACTTGAGAAGTTGAAACAGGTGGAAGCCAGACTGTACTAAATAGATTTTTTTTATTGGTTAATTATTTGATTTTACATTTGAAATGTTCTCCCCCTTCCTAGTCTACACTTGGTAAACCCTCATTAGATTCAACCTCTTCTTTGCCCTTAATAGTGCCCCTACCCACTCTGAATTTGTCATTCTAGCCCCCCCCCCCACACTCACGGGTCAAAGACCAAGGGCTTACCCTCTCATTAATGCTAGACAAGGCCATCCTCTGCTGCATATGCAGCTGGATCAATGGACCCATCCATATGTTTTCTTTGCTTCTTGGTTTAGTTCCTGGGCATTTGGTGGTGGTCTAGCTGGCTGATATTGTTGTTTTTTCTATGGGATCGAAATCCCCTTTAGATCCTTCAGTCTTTCCACTAACTATTCCATTGGGGTTCCCAGGCTCGGTTCCATGGTTGACTGTGAGTCTCTGCATTTGTATTAGTCAAGTGCTGGCAGAGCTTCTCAGAGGACAGCTATATCAGGCTCCTGTCAAAAAGCACTTCTTGGTTTCATCAGTAGTGTCAGGGTTTGGAGTCTGCAGATGGGATAGATCCCAAGGTGGGATAGTCTCTGGAAATCTTCTTCTTCAATGTCTGCTCCATTTATTTATTTTTTTGGACAGGCACAATTCTTGGTTAAAATTTTTGGATGAGTTTGTGATTCCACCACTCAGATAGGGACTGTGCCTATCTATCTACTGCAGGTGGCCTCTAGAGGTTCTCTCTTCCCTTTGTTGTATATTTCAGTTAATGTCATTCACATTGGGTCCTGGGAACCTCTTGCTTCCCTGACATCTGGCACTTTCTATTATTTCTACCCCACTCCCCATTGCTACATATTTCTATTCATTTTCCTGATCCTCTGAACTTCTCTTTTCTCTTCCCATACCTTATCCTGCCCCTCCCCCTAATTTTGCTCCCCCTTCTCTCTTTCTCTCTCCCAGATCCCTTCTTTCCTCTGTATCCCATGATTATTTTCTTCCCCATCCTAAGTAGGACTAAAGAACCCACATTTTGATTTTCCTTCTTCTTAAGCTTCATCTGGTCTGTGAGTTGCATCATGGGTATTCTTTAGTTTTTTTTTTTTTTTTTTTTTTTTTCAATTGTAAAGTAATTAAATCATTTCCTCTTTCCATTCTTCCCTCCAACCCTTCCTTGCTCATTTTCAAATGAATGTCCATTTTTTATTGTTTTCCATACATAGTATATGTATATAATATATATTTCTTTATATAAAACCTATGCAGTCTGCATAAATTTATACTATGTATGTTTTCAGGGATGCCTATTTGTCATTGTGTAACTAATTGGTATGTTTTCAGCTGGAGATGACTATTTCTCCTCCTCTGCTTTTATTGGTGGCCTGTAGTTCATTGAGTAGGGCTGACAACTCATGGTCTTTCCCTAGTCCATCTTATCATGACTACATTGTACTTGTTCAAGTGGCTAATTCAAACTCCTTCAAGCTGACTTTATTCTGTCTGCAAAAATAATATGTTTACCTATACAATATTATTTTTCGAAGATACTTGCGTTTGAAATTTATTTCCCCTCTTCCCTTGTCTGTAAAGCCATCATCAAATATCTCTCTGATTTGTGAGTTCTTGTTTATTCTCTTTCTTGACAGTTTTCTAAATTATTTATCTAAATGTTTCGACTGTCTTTGTACGCATATCACTATTTCTTTCAGTAATTATAACTGTTTGTCAAGTCTGGGAATGATTTTTACTGACTATTCCATTTTATATAATTCTGGCAAAGTCTGACAAAAATGTCAATGCACCAAATTCTTTAAGTTTCCATAACCTCTGTTCGACTGACCTCTTTATTGTCCATTTGACTGTGAATAGAATCATTTAATTGGTAAGTTGCAGGACATGTCGCTTAAGCAATTTCTTGATCAGGTTATTTGGGATGAAGAGACTTACCATAAATGAGGGTACCACCTTCTGTTGGGAGTCGAGACACAAGGGTATTTAGTCATTCACTCTTTATGTTATGTCAGGTTTCATGTCTCATTATCTCACATTTCACTGGCAAGTTCATCCAATTGCTGCTGCTATGTAACTCAATTTCTTCAAACTTCCAATTTAGACTGAAGAATGATCGCTTTCTATGAATTTACCATAAATTTCATGTCAGTCTTACAGCTGAGGAACTCAATCTTGTAGATGGAACAGTTTCTGGTTTCTCATCAACTCCAAGGTAAGTCAGATATTGTTTGACTACCTGAATCAAATCATTCAAGACAATCTAATAAATCTCCCTTCTCTCTCTCTCTCTCTCTCTCTCTCTCTCTCTCTCTCTATCTATCTATCTATCTCTATCTCTCACTCTCTCTCAGACACACACACACACATACACACACAAAGACACACACATATTTATGTATGTATGTATGTATGTATATATATATATATATATATATATATATATATATATATATATATATATATATATATATCAGTTTTATCAGTCTTGCCATTTTGAAGAACCCTGACTAATAATTCCAGAAATAGTGTTATTATTGTAATTGGTAAGAGTAGTTAAGTACTGTCCAAAGAATTATTTTTAATTGGTAGAATGAAGTAATCAGGTAGACAATGATTTATTTTAAATTATTTATTAGATCCTTGTATTTAATGTTTCAACTGCTTATTCTAAAAAAATGAGTTTTTTTGCTACCATTACTCGAACATTCTGTGTTTCATAAAAAATGAGCAAGATATTGTATCTACATGTCATTTTGATAGTTTCAGACTCTGATGACAATTACCTTCACATAGTTTTATATATATATATCTTCTGTGTAGGTGGGAAAAACCATATAGTCCAAAGTTAACAAACTATAAAGGAGTGACTTGAAAAGCATACTGATAACACATATGTGAAAGGTCAACTATGTGTTTGAGAATGGGTCAAACTTATATGTGAAAACAAAGGAAGTTAGAGTGCTTGTTCCTGAGAACAAAGAGAGTATGATATTGAAGATGTAGGAAAGAACCCTGAAGTGTGTTCAAGGGAGGAAGACATCAAAAATACCTGCTCACTTTTAGCAATAACTTTTAGTAGAGCTTTTATGACTCCCTATTGAGTTCTGGAGGCCTTTACATCCAATAATTAGAACAAATTCTTAAAAGGATGCTAGCTATATTCTGGAATAAACTACAGTCTGTTATTATGTGTGGTGTGCTTAGATAGCAGTTTTGTTTGGCAATAGCCATCTTCCTCATGCAAACTTCCTAATATACTATCTGTAAGATATTTCTGTTTGATACTTTTTGCTCTATATAAAAGTATCCAGTCATGATGTGCCTGTCCCAGTCTTCCTATTTGGATATTAGGATCAGACACTTTCAAGTACAGATCCCACTTTCACTGAACTCTAACTCCCATGTGATCTAATGCAAAAGTCCTACCATTGCAAACACCTGCTGTGTAAGTGCCTTTGAATTGAGCATAAGCATCCCATCTCTACACAGAGCATTGGTCCATCAGTCAGGCAAGTCTGTAAATTCTACTTAAAAATATTAACACCTATATAGTTTGGTCATTTGGATGTACATATGTAAATGTATCTACATGTATGTACTTGCCTCATGAGCTACATGCAGCTACCCATGGAGGACAAAAGAAGGTGTCAGATACCTTGGAATTGAAGTCATAGGCAGTTAGTTGTGGGTATTTCTAACTGGGTACAGGAAACTGAATTCCTCTTAAGCCAAGAGCACTGTTAGTGACTGAGCCATTTCTGCAGCCTTTCAATTGCTACCTTTGTCATGGATCTTTTAAGGAGATTCATGTGTAATTAATGCTTTCCCACAACAAACCAAATTTATATTTTCGTTTTTTGCAAATAGTAGTTACATATGAGTTTTTATATTTATCCTATCACACCATGGAACACATCACAGAGAACACTAATATTTAATGTTTCTATCTTCAGACATTCGTGTCTTTTTAGTTAGTTTGTTTGTTCTTTTACCACAAACCCTTCAGTATTTATTCAGTATTCTGAAAATGAAAACGAATTTAATTTTACTCTTTTGTGGCAGAACACCTTATCTCTCTACATATATGTTATTACAGAATTTATTTTCTATACTTAAATAGGAGCCCCGATGAGATATTTTCAAGTATATCTCTGTTAAATATAGAAAAATAAATGTTTCCCACTTCACAGAATGTTTCTTTCTCCCAAGTGTATTTCAGATAATGATATTTTACTGAATAATCTCCTGATAAATTGTAGTAATGCATATAAAGAAGTCACATTAGAAATAAATACCATAGTTTCAAGTTACTAGCTGAGAATATAATTTGCAAACAAATACCCAGAGTAAAGGTATAGACACAGAGAGAAAACAAATAAAGATTTATTCTCTATGCCAAGAGATGTTTTTGTTTTAGTCTAGAGCATTGGGAAGCAACACTGGGTCAGCATTCCCAGAGGCACAGTGCTATGATTCTAGCTACTTATCTCAAGTATAAGGCATGCTGGGATATAGAGGAAATTAACTCTCAGACTGAACCTTAATGAGACCCTAAAACAAAAATCAAAACACAAGCAAATGAGCAAGCAAAGAGATGCAGACTGTAGATTCATATCAGTGATAAAGTTCTTTCCTACCATGTGAAAGAACATGCTTCAACCAAAATTGCAGAGAAAGAAATTGATGTAATTAGAGTGAGAAATCTCAGCACCTCAGTATATCAGGGCTGTCAGTCATGATGACCATCTTCAATCTTTAGCCTTTGTTTAAGTGACATCAAAAAGCTCAGAAACTTTAGAAAGTGTCCCTCCAACTTGAATGTTTTTTTCCCTTTTTCTACACAGGGCAAGTTTTCCTTTTATGTAATTCTAGCCAAGGTAATCCCAAACTCTGCAGTGTGATTCCCTGGAGATGCATGAGGTGTTGACTTGGAGAGAAACACTACAGAAGATCTAAGAGTGTGAGGAAACCATGATATATATATATATATATATATATATATATATATATATATATGTGTGTGTGTGTGTGTGTGTGTGTGTGTGTGTGTGTGTGTGTGTGTGTGTGTGTGTGTGTGCATTTCAGACTGATATGAAACTTTTCCAGACTCCTGTCTCCTGGGAAAATTGAACATAGGACAGACTTACATTTTCTATTCATTTTGTGCCTTTCTCTGCACTTTAAATTATATCTCTAGGGACCCACATCTTATACAGAGTTGTTGTCTCAGCTTAAAGTTCTGCAAGGAAAATTATATTCCCAATATCTAGCCATTGATATACCAGTTTGTCTTTACTGGGTTGTTTAATCAGGACTCAAATGTAAGTTAGTCTGTAAAAAACCTAGTCTCTGATGCACCCAAGGACAACCTAAACTTAAGCACACCCTTACACAGGTCACTGTTCAGATTACTTTTAAGTTTATCTTTGTCCCTTAAACTTTCTTTGTAGTAAAGCTGAGCCAAGGTCAGGAGCATTGGCTTGCACAGTAAAGTAAGCATGCTATTTATCTACTGTCTGCTTATGAAGAACATGAAAGAGATTTCAGATCTTCTTTGATGGAGACAGAACTTACATCCTTGTAAATTTTCTTGGAAATATTGTCATTTGCTGAATTGAGATATGACAGAGCAAACGAATGTATTAGTTTTCCCCACATTTAAGGGGATGTGCCCGAAGCAAGGGTTCGGTTTTGAAGAGCATTGATTGTTCTTTATGAGGACTCAGATTTAATTTCCAGTACCTACATTGCATCTCACAACTGTTGCTTCACAACTCCAGTTCCAGATGGAATAACTCTTTTTCTGACATCTCTGGGCACTGAAATACTTGCATGTTTTGCAGAGACATACATGAAGAAAGCAAACACACTTAAAATGAAAAGTAACAGATCTTTAAATGAACTCTAATATTTTTTGTGTTCTAAAGTTTTCAGTAATTAGGTTTATTGCTAATAATAGGAGCAGTGACTTCTAAAAAAAGTTAATAATATTTTTTCTGTTTTTGATTTACCTATCCAACCTTTGTATTTATATCAAACACTGTATCTGCTTTTAATAAGTATGTATGCAAACTAAGTTATCCTCATACAAAAATTACTTCCTAAACATATCTTCAATGAAATTAATTGATCTCTTGGATGTGCTAATGTAGCTGGAAAATTTCATGAACTTGAGAACAATGGACTGAATTAAAGCATCAAATAAAGATGAAAATTCTGGCTATTACTTCCTTGAGAATATGTGCCTTGCTTTGATTTGTGAGGACTCAGTAGAATTCTGCAGAACACACTCCACATATTCACATACCCATACTAACCCACACATAGACACAAGTACAGACACACACACACACATACACACACACACACACACACACACACACACACACATGTGCACACACACATCATATCTCATCTATAATAATGGCACTGCTGAAAAGAGACATATTGAAAATACTTTGCTTTGTAATAATGTCTGTTGTCATGAAATTAGTCATACCAGTCAGAATGGCCAAGATCCAAAACTCAGATGACAGCAGATTCTGGCGGGGTTGCGGAGAAAGAGCAACACTTCTCCACTGTTGGTGGTGTTGGAAACTGATACAACCACTCCGGAAATCAGTCTGGCGATTCCTCAGAAAATTGGACATAGTACTACCTGAAGATCCAGCTATTCCGCTTCTGGGCATATACCCCAGAGACACTCCAATATACAATAAAGACACATGCACCACAATGTACATAGCAGCTCTATTTATAATAGCCATAAGCTGGAAAGAACCTAGATGTCCTTCAGTAGATAAATGGATACAAAACTTGTGGTACATTTACACAATGGAGTACTACTCAGCTATCAGAAACAATGACTTAACCAAATTCTTAAGAAAATGGTTGCATCTAGAGAATATCATGCTGAGTGAGATAACCCAGTCACAAAAGAACAGACATAATATGCAGTCACTGATAGTGGGATGCTAACCCCAGAGGGCTCAGACTGCCCCAGAAACAACTCACAGACTGTGTGAAGTTCAAGAAAATAAAACAAAACAAAACAAAACAAAACATTATACTTAATCCTTACACACCAAGAAAATGTTGACTTATTCCGAGTTACATCTTGTTTTACATATACTTTTTGCTCATTGTAACTAGTAAGACCTTAATGCAGAGTATCAAACCTTAAAAGAGAGAGAGAGAGAGAGAGAGAGAGAGAGAGAGAGAGAGAGAAAGAGAGAAAGCCAAGCACTAACAAAAATGTATTAGTACACATTTATGCAAAAATGCTTAAAATTTGTTCTTTTATCTTTGTTTTTTAAAATAAAGTTTAAAAATAAAAACAGAAATTAGTCCTTTGTTTTTACCAGGAGGTTTTGTAAATCACATTTTCCTAGGGTTGATTAGTTCCACAGTCTTTGGTTTTTAGCTTTTCATCACCAAATATATCTTGTATTAGTGTTGCTGTGAGTAGCCATCATAGGCCAGTTTAGGCTCCATATTCCCCATTTCTAGAAATCTTACCTAGGGTGACACTTATAGATTTCTGTGAATTTCCATTATCCAAAGTTTCTAACTTGTTCCAGAGATGTGTCCCCACCCCATTATCCTCTGAATATCTTTGTACTCTCTCCCTCCATCCTTCCTCTACCTCATTTCTCCTGTTACCATGCCCACTCTCCTCCTCAATACAGAGATCATACATTTATTTACCCTCTGATGTCTAATCCAGATCTCTTCATCAATGAGATTCAAGCATCACATCACTTTTGGACCCTCCTTGTCACTTAGCTTCATATTGTTGTTTATAACACGATTATCCTATTTTTTATGCTCAATATCCACTTATAGTTAAGTACATGTTTCTCTTTTGGGGTCTAAGTTATCCCAGGATGATTATTTTTAGTTCCATCTATTTTTCTAAAAAATATTTTTTAAAAGAGAGACAATTGAATTTATCATAAAAAGTAACTTAAAGTACAAAAGTAATTTAGAATACCATCCTCCATCCCAATTCCAGATTTTGTGCAGTATTGATTTTACATTCTGGCATAAACTGTTAAGACAGTTCAGGTTTAGTAATCCATTTGTTAGGTGCTTGCAACTCTTTATTACACAGTAATTTTTAAATAACCTTTTAACATGCCTTGCATGAAAGGTGCTAAACATCAACCTGTCTTGTCAACTCTTTGGTAACTACCAATTCAGAAACAGAAAATAAACTTGAACCAAAACATTTCCATGGCCAGCTAGGAGGCATGTTATTAAAGCTCGGGGTTGACGCTATTATTCTGATTTTTAAAGGGTTCGTAAAAGTTTAGGAATAGAACCAGATTGGTAGGCTTAGGTTTGGTTAGAAAAATGGTTTGAATTCATTTCTATTTGGCTTAGCTTCCTACAAAGTCTTCTTGTGAGATAGATTGTGAAGAAAAGAATTATGTGGTTATTGGCTAGTCCTTTCTTGAAGAACTATGAGGAAGTCAATTAATATAATTGAAAACAATCTAATAGTCTCATTGTAGTCCCTTGGTTTTCTCTCTCCTTTTTTCTCTTCAGGGTTGGCCTATTTTAATGTAGTAAATACATTACAGATATTTTCAGCTGAACGTAGGTGCTGGTGAACTCAGCAGGTTGTGTTTTTGGATGACTAAAATCACAGACAGATCAAACTACTTTACTACTTACACTCATTAGGTCCCCTCAAACTTATTAATTGTCCTGGGACATATGCTAATTGTGAAAATTGGATGCTAGTTAATAGAAATCTAACCCACTTTCTATATTAAGCTAAGTCATAAGTCTACACTTATTTTTTTCAACTTGTCAACCAACAACAGTGAATTTACATTTTTTTTACCTGCAACTGTCTCTAGACTGCCATGATACCCATTTATCAATCTGATACTTGACCTTGATGACCATTTCAATCAGTTATTAAAGCTAAAAGGAAAATTGGAAGATTTAGAAAAAAAATGATCAAAATGGAACAGAAAAAAATTGCTGCTTGAAAGAAGAAAACCATGAAATGGTAGCTTCAGAGTACAAGAAGCATTGTGGTGAAAGTGATGGGTTAAATCATACATACAACCGTCTTTTAAAAGAAATTGAAATTTTATAAAGTGGACCACAAAAGTTTGAAAAGTGTTCTAAAAAATTTCATAATGTCATTTTTGAACCTACTAAGAAATATTTCATTGTATAAATGTAATTTTCCTTACCCATTCTTTGGTTTAGGGACATGTAGATTATTTCCAATTTCTGGATATTATGAATAAAGCTACAAACAATGTTGATTGGGTGTTCTTGTGGTATTGTGGGGCATCTTTTAGGCATATGCCCAGGGGTGGTATAGATGGTTCTTGAAGTAGAACTATTCTCAGTGTTCTGAGTAACCACCAAACTATAAGTTTTCAGGCCCAGCAGTAGTGGAGGAGTGTTCCCAGTGCTCCACTTCCTCACCCATACTAGACAACACTTGAGGTTTTAAGCTTAGACATTCTGACAGGTATAAGAAGTGATCTTAGAGAAATTTTGATTTCCATTTCCCTGATGAGTAAGGGTAATTGAACATTTCTTTAAGAGCTTCTTAGCCATTAGAGATCCCTCCATCAAAAATTCTGTGTTTAGATCTAAACTCCATTTATCAATTGGGTTATTTGAGTGTTGGTTTCCAGTTTCTTGAGTTCTTTGTATATTTTGGGTATCAGCTCTATGACAGATGCAAAGTTGCTTTAAAAATTTTCAAATTATCTATCTCATGAGGGGAAGGTCATGTTTTCTCATAAAATTATAAACAACTCCATTTCAAAACAGTTCCTGTGAGGTGAGACCCTCAGGACTCGAGGGCAGAGTGGGAAGGGCTAGATAAAATGCCCCACAGTGGGAAGAGGGATATTTAGAGGCCACCTCCTATAGAAAGACATGGCATCAAGTAAGGGATGGGGTTGCTATTCCACAGTCAAAACTCTGATCCATAATTGTTCCTGTCTGAAAGAACTGCAGAAATTGAAATGGAGAAAAGCCAGAGGAAAAGAAGGTCCAGGGACATGCACAAAGAGTGATCCAGCTCAAGGTCTGACACCATTTCTGACACCATGAAACAATCACAAAAGGGACCTATCATGACTGCCCAATGAATGACCCAACAAGCAGCTGAAACAGTCAGATGCAGAAATCAGCACCCAACCAATCAACAGAAGCCACTGGCCCCTGTGGTTGAATTAGTGAAAACCCGGAGAACGCTGAGGATGAGGAGGAGAGTGACCCTGTAAGAGGACCAGCAGTCTTAATTAACTTGGACACCTAAGATCTCTCAGACACTGGATCACCAATCAGGCAGCACACACCAGCTGATATGAGGCCCCAACACATATACAGCAGAGGCCTCTTGGGTCTGGTTTCAGTCAGAGAAGATGTATAAATCCCTCAAGAGACTCTAGGCTCCAGGGAATTTAGAGGTCTGGTCAGTGGGAATATCCTCGTGTAGACTGGTGGCGGGGAGGGTGAGAAGGAGGTATGAGATATAGAACTGTAGGAGAATAGACTGGGAGGGGAATAAAATCTTCATCTATAATTAATTACTTAAATAAATAAATAAATAAATAAATAAATAAATAAATAAATAAGAAACAAAACAGTACAATTATCTTCTCCGCTGTTGTTAGCCACCAGTCCACTAGGTAAAGGAAGCGAAATTGACAAGCAGGGTACAGAAGTTACCAGAATCATAGAACGACGTCCAGAGACTTCTGCCGTGAAACAACTCTACTCTGTCCTTAAAGTGATAGGGTATATTAAATGAGTGAAAAGGATTATCTGATTATAACGTAGCACCTCATTACCATGTGGTCAGGAAGTGTTGATTGGTTAGACTATAATAACTAGTTATCATGTGGGCAAAAAGCCAGGATATGAGTGCTGAGCTCTGCTGTAATTGCCTAGAGCTCTGCAAAATGTCATTTTTCAGACAAGGTGAGGCACCTCTGTTCAGGAACACTCTGTAGACAAGGCCAGGCAAAGAAAGAGAAGCCCCACTGAGAAAGGAAGTCTTCCTATTCATGTCAAATTCTTTCACAACCCCCACCTAAAAATATATGACTTCATAAAAGGGGTCAGATGTTATCATTTTAGAGGCTAGGAAATTAGTGAAGTTTATCTAGCTCATATAATGCAATATGAATTTCATATTTGAAGAGCAGAGCTAGAGTAAACGCCCTACTATGATCTCATTAGAAAAGGACAATACAAGCAATCGCATGAAGCCTATAAGACTGGTTGTGGTGATTTTGTGTTGGTTTATATTTAGAAGTATTAATATTTGTCATTGCTTTACAATAGAGTCTGTCTTTTTAATGAAATTAAATGAAGAAATAATGTAACAAAAATTAAAATGGAATTTATAATAGTTATATGAACTCAAATACACATGACTACACATTCACATGAATATATACTACATATACAACATAAAGAGTAATATATGTGTGTGTGTGAGAGAGAGAGAAATACTCAGGTTCAATACTTTACATTATAATCACAACTTTCCTGTTTTTTGAATTGTGACATGTTAAGCAAAAGTGTTTGTGTTTGAAACAAACAAACAATAAACTACGTCTGCTTTTGCCTCATGGCATCCTGCAGGACCAAGATGTTTCATTGCTATTTTTCACTATTGTCTGAAGCCTTGTTCTCAAATTACTTTACTCATTAAAAGCAAATTAAATAATAATTCCTTCCAGGCAGATACACATCACACACAAACATGCGTGGTGTGTCTTACAATTAGAAAACTTCCCACACATTGTCAAACATATGAGAGCTGAAGGCATCACACACTTGGGTGATATTTGAAATCATAATTCAAAAAATAAATCAATGTACCCAGTGGGCATTAAAAATTCATTTCAAATATCAGCCAAAACTGTCAGGTAATTAAGCTACCATTTTATTGCCTGGTTTGATGATAGAGACCTCTGCATTCTTTATTGTTCTGACAGCAATTAAATGACTTGACAATATGTTTATGGGAACTAATTGCCATCAGAATAAAAATACCCATTAAAATATAAAAATCTGTCAATGTCACCAATAATCTTGAAGAAATTATAAAGCAGAGTAAGTAATGAATTTGTTATAAATATGGTATTGTGTAGCTTTGAAAGTATTTCCATTAATATTAATAGATTTGAGGAATTCATGGTTTTCATGTGCTAATGGGAATGTTACTCTCATCTTTGCCAGTGAGAATATTAGTAGACAGACACAACTAAACATAATTAATTAAATACTTCCTGCATAAAGACATGACTGGAAAACTGCAATCATATTTGAGCACAATAGTATTGTGGATCACCAAATTATCATTCATTTTAACATTTAACTTTTCTTTCATTTCAAAAGTACTTCTATAATACTGGTAGACAGAAAAGGTGCAATGCACTGATGGGTTTAAGAATGGTTTATGCCTGGTCAATATGTGGAATATAGTTATTCATTCTCAGCCCACTACTAATATGTGCTTTATATTTCAAAGGGTTAAACCTGCCAACTGTCTTCAGTTTTCAAATAAATATGAAGGCATGAAGATATTTACATAATCATGGCATTTTAAAATACAAAGCATACATATCTGAACCTAAAATACGTCTGGATTTGATATCAGACTAAATGAGCACAGGTCTTTTTCTCTATCTCATGGTTTCTAAATATCAGTCCATTTCTTTCCTAGAAAGAGTCTTGAAAAAATAATAGTTACCTACAGCCATTTCTCATTTTTGGTGGGAATACAAACTTATACACCTACTATGGAAATCAATATGGTGGTTCCTCAGAAAATTAAGAATTGATCTACCTCTGGACCCAGCTATAACACTTTTAGGCACATACCCGAAGGATGCTACATCCTACCACAGGAACATAACCTGTTTGTAATAGCTTTATGCATTGTCACTAGAAACTAGAAGCAACCTAAGGGTCTCTCAACTGAAGAATAGGTTAAGAAAATTTACATTTATACAATGGAATACTCTCAGAAGCTTAAAAATTGCATCAAGAAATTTGTAAACAAATGGATAGAAGTGGAAAACCATCATTCTGAATGAGGTAACCTAGACTCAGATAAACAAATATGGTATGTACTCACTTATAAGTTGATATTAATTGTTACATAAATGATAATCATGCTACAATCCACAGACCCTGAGTGGCTAAATAACCAAGAAGGCTTTTTGAGTTATGTGGATTTCCTTGGAAAGGGGAAATAATAGAGTTTTAGCTGGAGGACTGTGTGTGATTGGGATTAGAACAAAAGATATTCGGCAGCAGTTGGAGCATTTGGGAGAAATTTAGGAAGTGTAAGCTGAATAAACCCTTTCCTCCTCAACTTGCTTCTTGGTCATGCTGTTTTGTGCAGGAAAAGAAATCCTAAGACAAAGGGGAAGGGAGGCTACAATATTCCTATATTACTTCCTGATGGTTAAGGGTGTAACCTTCTCTAGGGCAAGCTTGATCTTCACTGCCAGGATGTTCAATTACATCTGCCTGTCTCTTTGTGCACCAATAACTAACAAACCACAACCAACAGCAACCAAAATCTATAGGCATAAATTTTTGCAACGCAGTTTTAATAAATCTTCAACATCTCCTCTTGCTCACCACCCACCAGAATTAGTGTAAGAGAAAACATATTAGAAAATGACATAAGTGGTTCTATTCAGCAATAGTTCTTTGTAGGCTGTGTCCATATTTATTGCTAGCAGTTCAGTACCATAGCAAACACCAAATATGATTCAGCAGCTACTGACCAGTCCTTTACACTAGCAGAAACCAGACAGAAACCAGTAGTGTTAGTCTGTGGGGCAATTGGTGGTGAAGCTAACCTGACTCTCAGCCGAAATAAGTGAGGCCCCAGGGGAACCTGAGAGACTCTAAGAAGCTTCCTCGTCTCCGAAGAGACCACCCCCCCACCTCACGCAGCTACAAGAACCTCACATGCCCAGAAAGTGGTGTTGGTCAAGACCCAAGTCCCTCCTCCTCAGGCTAAGACTTGACCAGAGGTCATGCAGACTCAAAACAAAAGGAACACACCCCCAAATAAGTACATGAGGATTCCTAAACCCTTATGCCAAGCCAATCAGAAGCACCTGTTGTCAGACTCTGAACCATCCTAAAACTTTATATAAGGGGCCTGTCCAAAATTATAGGTGTGCAGGAATTATTCCATTGTCTGAGATCTTCTGGCATAAGAGCTGTAACACCACTGCTTGGGAAGAGATTTGTCCTCCTGCAGCCTACACTGCCTAGCTAGTCATCTAATATCTCCACCCAGCCCAGCATCTCATGGCAGCAGCAGAAATGGAGAATGGGCAGCAACATCAGCAGAGGCAGTGGAACCAGTACCCCCTATCCCCGGTCCCTCTCCCCCTCGCCTGAACCCACACAACTAGCTGGACCCAGCAGCAGAGGTGGCAAAAGCTAGTCCATTTCCCTGACTAGAGATCACTGTGTGGGGTCCCCTGAGACACAACCCAATATCAGTCCAGTCCTCTCAGCAGACCAGGCACAAACAAGCTCCAGTGGTTCAATTCTGAAGAAACTTTTGTCCCGCCTACCCCCCTTATTATCCAATGACTGGCCTCATGCCTGCCCTCTTTAAATTTCAATCACAATCTCATGACCAAAAGAAGAAAAAACAAATTCAAGAGATTAAAGAACAAATGGTTTGTGAAGGGCATAACCACAATCACTTATCACGTTACTCAAAAAGAACTTTGTGGACAAATCTTTCCTTTTCATGATGTCTTTAGAGATGTTGTTCTAAAACGTAGGGTCAAGCATGAAGAGAGATCCAAGATCCATGAGAACGGATGTTTCAGATGGAAGCTTCTTCTCTGATCATTTTATTTTCAAAATTTAAAGTAAAAAGAAAAATAAATAAACGAGAAAGAAAATGAGAAAGAGGGTCCTAAGTGGAGAAAGTTTTAAGTCCTGTAGCAAGCAACAGGACTTTGTCAGCCACAGCTTAAATCTGAAGACTACCTTTGTTCATACAACACTCTTCACACAGATGTAGCTAAATATACAAATATATACTGAACAGAAAGATGTGGGGAAAGAATCCATGACTGCTCCATAAAGATGGTCTGAGCTCTTCACTCATCTTTTAACAGATATACATTTTTTTAGTCATCAGATTATTCTCTGAAGGCAAAATACTAGCTTATTTCAGACTTTATTAGTTTTTACTTAAAATAGAGCATATCATAACACATTCCAGATATGTTAAATATTGCTAATAGTCTTGCAAAATGTCTATTGAGGAATAAAACTTTGTCAATCCTTTTCACTGTTTTCCTCTAAGAAATGCATTCTTCCTCATTAAGCCTAAAGCATATGATTCTGAGGTTGGAGTTTGGGGCTCATCAAATGCAAATATTTATTATCCACAGTGATGTTGAGTGTGTTTAGAGTTCAGGGACTGATCCTAGAATGTTTCACAAATGTACCAATTCTCAGCTTTTCTGACTACATGAAAAATAAAAGTAAACATGCTTGAACACTTAATCCTAAGCATATATCACTAAAGTATCATTATTTGAAGAGAGGGTCTCATCCTATAACCTTAAATTGGCTTGACACTCACTATGTAAAATAGGTTGGCCTCAGCATCCCTGAGACCTGACTGTCTGTGCCTCCTGAATTCTGGAGCTAAAAGCATGTGCCACTGTACCTTGATCCTCGGTCTTAGAAACACACACAACAAATGTGTGTGTATATATATATATGTTTTCTGTTTAATAGCTAGCACTACCATGAGCATATGATTTAGGATTGTTTTACTGAGCCCTGTGTGTTAATTTTCAATTGTTGTTCTTTCATAAACAATAGAAATTTTACTTAACTTGGATACACACACACACACACACACACACACACACACACACATATATATATATATATATGCTGTATATTACAGGAAAGCAGATTTATCTTTATTTAATCTCTCCCCCTTCTCATGTGTGTGTGTGTTTGTGTGTGTGTGTGTGTGTGTGTGTGTGTGTGTGTGTATGGTGTGTAGATGCCACATGTAGAGAATGATTTTAGTGTCTGCCTCTGCTAACCTATATCTTATTTATTTCTTTTGAGACAGGGTTTCCCACTGAATCCACTGAATCTTTAGATTACTAGGCAAGACATGCCCTGGGATGGTATCTTCTTTTTGTTTCCACCCTGGCACTGGGGCTACAAGCCCACTCATCTGGCTTTTTACTTAGGTGCTAGATATCTGATTTCATGTCCTCATGTCGGGCATCGAACGCTTTACCCATTTATGCTTCTTTGCTTCCAGAAAACTTGTTTAGCCACTCTCTTTCATCATTTCATTGCAATCTATCTTTCAAGCAGAAATGAATAGCCATCCATTTTTACTTTTCCTCTCCTCCTCCTTCATTCATCTAAGAGTCTGAAAAGTGGTTTTTAGAACGATGAATAATTAGCAAATTAGCAAACAGTCTACTAAAACAAGTTCGCTTCATTTCTCAACATGACATCCAGACTATACAGACCATTTTACATTTATTTTATGGTTCTTATAATGTTTGGATTTTTCCTATGACATCTTCCTCTGTCATCCATGCTGGCTTAGAACTTGCTGTATAGACTAATGGAACTTGAATTCTTTAGTAGAGTTACAGCTGCAATTAAAGCCATACACAAAGCACTATATTTTTGATGCAGAACTAACTAAAAACTGAGCTGAACAGAAATATGGGTGAAATTCCACTTTGAATAAAGTGTTTTAATTGAATCTGCTTCTTCTGTGGGGCAGAGGTGAGGCTGCATGAACATGCAAAGGTATTTTTTTCTCTCATTTGAGTTTGATTTCCAGGAGGTAACTAATCATATTCACTCATGGACACCAGAACCTTGTTTATCCTAATAATGCATACAGTGCCCAAGATAGTAACTTAAATATTGATGGGAGAACACAGATATAATGTAAGTCTTTCTGTGTTCTAAGCATGCTAATTTGATAGTGTGATTTAATTTTCTGGATAAGCTAAGTTATTCATGTTTCAAAATGAATAGGATTTGGTGTCAAATTTAGAGATCTGCATCAAATAAAATAAACTCAGGTTGCTTTGTGTAAATACCAAAATAAAATGATAATCTTAAAATATTAGTCTTTTAAAGCTTGATTTTTGAAGGGAAGCTATTTTTTTCAAATTTTCATATTCACATTTCACACATTTTTGTGTTTGTGCTAGTGTGTGTATGTTTGTGTATATGCGTGTGTGCCTGTGTGTATTCACTCCAGGTCAGAGGACTCACTGGCAAAGTGTTTTGTTTTTTTTTTTTTTTTTTTTTTTTTTTTTTTTTTTTTTTTTGTTCCACTATGTGAATTCTGGGGATTGAACCCAGATATTCACGTTTAGTCGCAAGCACCTTTAACGCTATAAACCCTTTTGGAGACACATAACTCATAACTTGTTTGTTATCACAGAAGTAACCACACTGCGTAAATTTTAGAATCAGTAAATATCTGATATTCCCCACTCACAAACATTTTTAAAGGGCAGTTTTGCTGTATTCTTGAGATTAAGAAATTAGTAACACCATTCAGGTAAGAGTCCTTCACCATAAGATGCAAATAACAATGAAGTGATAAATTCTGTTCTTCTTACATATAAAGGATGAATAGAAGTCAGCCAGGTACTGGAGCCTATAGTTCCACAACTGCAATAAGCTGGAGCCAGGTTGGATTTCATGGTGAGTCCCTGACCAACTGGGGAACCATAATGTGACTCAGTCCTAACAACCAAGCAAGCACCAAAATAGGAGAGACTTTCCACTGAGGAAACATTTCCATCACGTTAACTGTGGAATATTTTCTTTTTTTATTGAAATGTATAGGAGGACTTAGACTGTAATTCATGTCCATCTTAGGTCAGGTGAGTCCAAGTTGTTCAACAAAGATGGCAAGGAAGCTGGGGGGAAGCAAAACATTTTTAAAAATGTGCCTTTGTGCTCTTTACTTCAGTTTCTGTCTGAAGGCACAAGGCTTGAGTTCTTGTATTTATTTCCCTCAGTAACAGGATGTTACCTGTACAATGAAACACCCCCAACTCCTCATGTTGGATTTGTTCGTTGTTTTTACATGGCAGAAGGGATTCATATTAGTACACAGAAAGAAAAATATGAATAGAAATAGAAAAAAAGAGCCCAAGACAGTCTTGGCAATGGAGATGTATAAGACAGGGTAATCTGGGATCCCAGAGAAATGTAGTTAATGAAAATTACATCCGTGGAAGAGAATTGTCGATGAGCTTAAGGGTGACCTATCTTTAATGATCAAATTCACATTGCTCTCCCTGATGTGTTTACATTCTACAGTCCCCAAAATATCTGTATCCGCCAATCATTCCGATCTGCCTGCATTTGTTTCCCATCTATGGGCAACCGATACATAGTAGGACTGAGCAGATACTTCACTGTTTATTTTTGGCTACACCTCGAATTCAGGCAATCTAGGGAAAGTAATTCTCAAATTTGCTATAAAGCAAAATTGCACTGTGCTCTGTGACAGAAGCATACACATACCCCCGTACTAGTCCATAATTCATAAAAATCTTAATGTGGAGGGGAGCAGCCTCATAAAAAGGGGGAGGCGGATAGGATAGGGATTTTCTGGAGAGGAAACCAGGAAAAGGGATAACATTTGAAATGTAAGAAAAGAAAATATCCAAAAAAATCTTAAGGACTAAATATGAGTAAAATCCTTGTCATTATTCTGCATATTACATTGTACTTAGTAAATGAAGATGCCACAATACTTTCCTGAGCTGCAATTCACATAACCATAGTTCGCAAAGGGTTAGTGGGGCTCAGACAGAAGA
Organism: Micromys minutus; assembly: GCF_963924665.1. Classification (NCBI taxonomy): domain Eukaryota; kingdom Metazoa; phylum Chordata; class Mammalia; order Rodentia; family Muridae; genus Micromys; species Micromys minutus. The sequence continues at coordinate 7,943,559 of NC_137953.1, forward strand.
TAAGACATATTAATTTACAGTCTCAGTAGACTTCCCTTCAGTACCCAAAGAAATACAGTTAGTTTCTCACATTTTTTTCCTCAATTTTTCTTGTCAAAACATTCCTTTAAATTCCATAAGTAGTGGGACCTTTTCTAGTTTCCAGTGAGAAATATTATTTTTATAAATATAAATTGAGTTATTTCAGAGTTAAATTTAGATATCTAAAAGAACTATATCTTGTCCCAGAAGTACTACCTTACGCCTGATTTCTTAAAGCACTTAAAATGGAAATGTTTATAATAAATTTTTCAACTCAGGGGACTAGAAGCAATAGTAAAGACAGGGAAGGGCAAAGTGAATCAAATTTGAGAACCTTTTCATATTTAAAGAAGTTTGTCCTTTCAGTCAGTGGAGAACATAACAAATAGGAAATTCAGATGGAGAAGTGGAAGAGAGAGAGCAAAATTGAGTAAGAGTGAGAGAGAGGGAGGGAAAGAAGGAGGGAGGGAGAGAGAGAGAGGGAGAGGGAGAGATCTAAAAATAATTGGTTGATTATTTCTCTGTCAGGGGGAATAGAATTGTACTGTCCTAGGAAAAGAAACCATTAAAGTCTCATAAGTGGTTTATAAAGAGAAAGTAGTAACCCATTAGTATACTTGATAGCAATGTTGATAAGATTTTAAAATAGAAAGCCTGAGAGGACACTTATTGTCTCCAAGGAATTCTAAGAGCCAATTACTTGTCACCCAATAAGACAAAACATTCTCAAGGTATCACCTTATAGCCTGGGAGAGAAGATTAGTAAAACAGAGATCTCTGATCCGTTGCAAGCCGAACACTTCTGATTGACATGTTATGTTATGATTTCCAGAAATATCAATAGTTAGTCTGAAAAGAGGTTTATTCTTTCTGTATGTGATTTACAAAACAAGTAAAACATACAGAGTGCTTTAAATTTAAAATTTATCTCCTTTATTCTGTGAAGTTCCCACATACGCTGAACAAATTACTACTCTAAAAAATGTATGGAATTTGGGTGCTGGAGAGGTGGCTTGGTGATCTCTTGCTGCTCTTCTAAAAAAAACTTCATTAGAGTTCTAAACTCACCTCCTGCTGCTCACAACACCTGTGATTACAAATTCCTGGTCTCAGACACCTTCTTCTGGGATCTGTGAGCATCTGCATGCATATACATACACACTTAGACACCTTGACAGTAAACCCCCAAATGTGGATTATTCTGGATAAAATTTATTTGAATTTTAAATAAGCCTGTGTCAAAATCCTGATATTCTTACTGGCATCAACTTCACTCAGACAATTTCCTGGCTTGTATTCTCCTATATGGCTCCCCAAAGCAGCTTAGGGATGAAGACAGTCCCCTTCTTCAAAAATAATCAGAAAATTCTCTTTAAATAATTTTTATTCATTCTCAATCTTAATGTTTAAAGTCACCAAATAGAACTTCAAAGAATTTATGATTTAGTCATTTATATTATGTTCTTTAAGCATACATTAATATACAATTCTCTGTTCTTTATCCGGATTTTAAAATTGGATAATATGTAATTTTTGTATAACTAAACATGAAAAACAATTATTCATGTTGAAAATATGGTTTTAAAATTAGGAGCACTTACTGCTTTTGCAAAAGACTGAGGGTTAGTTCCCATTGTTTAGGTGGTGACTGCAAGTCTTTTGTACCTGCAGTTTCAGGGTATGAGATCTCTTCCAGCCTCCACAGGAATGTTGCACACATGATAAAATTATATGCATGCAGGCAAACACTTCAACCCAGACAATAAAGTAAGTATATCTTTAAAACAAACAATTATCATGTTCTATTATGTCAGAAGCCTACATCACTTTTTTTTCTTTAAAAAAAATAAGAGTACGCCTTAAGCAAGTTAATGGATAATATTGAGTGATTTATTCACTTTGATTATGATAGAGTGCACAAGTATTTACTTTTCAGTATTTATGAAGAATATGAGCCCAAAAGACTTCATAATCGTTTTGTGCTTATGTGTGTTATTTGATATAAATTTTTTTCTCCTCTGATACCATCAGTATAGGCACTAGCCATTTTTTTGTGTCATTCTCTAAGGAGTACAATGAGATACATTAGTAACATAATTGCCAAGGTCCCAGTGAAGTATCAGAATCTAGGATTAGCTGTGAAGTTCATTTAGAAGAGTTTTTGTTGAAGTTATTGTTCATGTGTGCATGTGTGTGTGATTGTGTAGGTATAAATGTATGCATACATGTTCATGTTTACATGTATGTATGTACACATGTGTACACATGTATTTGCATATGGAGGACAAGAGTCAAATATGTGAAGCTGGTTCTTCCTTTTAAGTGAATTCAAAAGATGAAATTAGGTCTCTAGGTCAAAGTGTCTCTATCTGCTTAGCCACTCTGCCTGACTGAGTGCTGACAGTGCAAAAAGGAAGGAAGACAACACAGACAAGACAACGTGTTGAGAAATCCAGGGAAAGTGGACCAGAAGACAATTGAGTATATCCAGGTTGTCTGTCACTCACTGCCTTGAAAGAAGAATAACAGAAGCACACTTGATATTTTTTCCAGCCAAATTCTGTTCTCATCTACTTTCCTAATAAGATAAAGGGTCCTATTTTCACAAATGACTTGTAGTATAAAAGTGACTGAGTAGATAAGGTCATGAGCATAAAATCATTTTAATGGTATCCTCCATTTACTTAGCTTACATTTGCAACTTGAGAACAATCAAAGGGACATGCAAATTAAGGTCCACCTAAAGACCTTTCATTAAATATAAAACAAAGCTTTCTATGAAAATAATATATTCTGTAAGCTTTTCATTAGCAACAGCTTTCAGTATTGTTAATGTATAAACAGCTCACCTCACCATAAGTGATAATTTAGAGTTGATAAGATGCAATTATGTATGCTACTCAGAACTATTTTTGCCATGGAGACTTACAGATTCTCTCTGGCACCTTCCCTATTGCTGATGGAGGATGGAGAATTAACTTCCCTTTACCTGCCTCCCCCAGATCCCTACATCTGTAGAAAATAGATCTATGTTTTTCTGGCTCATGGTTATTTCTGCTTGCTGACACTTATCTTAACTGATCCCATGAATGCTACTGTGATAATATAGCATTCACCAGGTATTTTATCACGCCACAGTCAATGAGCAGATTATTGCTTAGCCCTTATCACTTTGTATTATCCACTTCCAGGCCACGTCACAGGCATCACTGAAAAAACAAACATTCATTCTTCAATTCTTATCACCTTAGACTTCATACCCATTGAGAATATCAGCCACTGCCCCTCAAATGCTCGATCCATGAAAACAGTAACCTCTCTATCTCAGTTTCCCTGTTTCTGACTTTCAGGAAGTCTATTTAACTGTATCTTTGAAATCATGATAGAATTTCATATGTCCCCTTCCTTTTCTTTGTTCAAAACCTTCCATGAACACACCTGTCTGTCATTAACATTTATGTTTGTTTTTATGAACATAGGGCATGTATGTGTGTGTGCACTACATGTGTGAATAAAGTCACTTGAGGCAAAATAATATTCGCTAAAGAACTCATTTCATCACACTGCTCAGAGGCCATTATTTTTTGTTTAATCAATAATGTGATGACGGGAGCTGCTAAATAAAAAAAGTAAGCAAGTCATAGAAGGAAGCCAGTAACTAGCATTCCTCTGAGGACTCCTCTCCATTCTCCACCCTCTGGGTGCTCAATTAAGTCCCTTTCCTGACTGGGTTCAATGATGGACAGTGCTAGGGTAATAAAACAAAATAAATCCCATTCTTTACCTGAAGTTGCTTTTGATCAGACTTCTACTACAGCCACAGAGAAGGAATGAAGGTGAGATTCATTGCTGTCCCACCCGTTCCTTGACCAAGAGCAGGCATGATCTTCAGCATAGAATCTTGTCAAAAATTAGTTTCTTCTATCATTAATATGGCTGAGAGAAGACAATGTTTCCATGGCTCCTACATCTCCTAGCAAATACATGTGAAATTTACAGACCAAACTGCAAAGAGAGTCGAAGGGGGAGGGTTCATACTTGGAATCCCATAAGCCAGTAAGGTTAGCACAAGTTCCGTGTATTCATGATCTGGGCAATATTAAAATGTTGATTTCCAAATGTTATCAAATTATTATGTAAAATTATTTTCATAATGGCTTATCTTCCTGTAACTACATCATAAGTAAAAGTTGATGATACATTTACTTATTCATTGTAAAATGAAAAGATTATGATACAATGAATGTAACCCAACAATTAAGAGACAACTTTTGAAATATCTCATTGAGTCTTTGACCTAGTTCAAATGCATCATTCATTTGAAGATGTCACTCCAGTGAAGTTGGATAGACTGTAGAAGCTTAAACACTTAAGCCATAAGTCAGATGGTATGGAATTTGAAGTGAAATAAATCATTTCAGAGTTAAATTGAGTAAGAAGAAAAGAAGTGGAGAGAATCACAAATTCTGTACTTTGAATTCAGAAGAGAAATTAATGAAAATATAACTCAGAAGTTCTTCTGTTTTGAGTTATTATCATTAAAAATTCCCTATATATATTCGACCATATTTCTGCCTCATTACTCTCCAACTTTCACTATGTCTTTTATCACATGTTCTTGTCTTGTTCTTTTATTGTCTGGTAACCAGTCAAACCCCTTAACTGTTTCTTATATTGGTGTGGGTATAGAGACATTTGTTGGAATAGGAGAAACTAAATAGTAGCTCCTGCCTCAAAGAAAAGAATCTCTATATTATAGCATTAAATTATCAGGGCTCTTTGCTACAGATGTAGATCAGAGCAACACAATATTACTTAGAGAATAAAATCCTTGCAGTAGATAACAGTAAATACAGAGACAGACAACTCTTAAGTACAAAGAGAATAAGACTGTGGTGTGTTCAGCTCTAATTGCAGTGTTGATATCATACCATCTTCAAGGTTCAGAGGAATTCTTAAAAGATCCAGAAATCTCATGAGACAACTTCAAGGAAACTGTGCTTTTTGGACACAACAGGTCAGTTGCATATATGAATTCACATGGATGTGAACAACATGAACAAGACATGCACAAAGTCATATTGGAGAAAACCTTAGCACTGGGCAGATGGCACAAAAAAACCCACCCCGAGCTGAGTAGCACTAGGAAACTGATAGCTGCTGAGAGTAAAGGGTCATTTATTTTGAAATTATATAACCCTTGGTATGACAACTACTCTTCAGGCCAGGCCCAACTTCCAAGAGCAGATAAGGAATAAAAATTACATGCACTGAGGGAAAATAAAGATAATCTTTCTTACATATTATTTTGTGAATCAATTTATTGGCTGTTTATTTAAAATGTTTATTTTTCAAAATTGACCTATAGATTAAAATAAAGCTTGCCTGGAGCCTGCATCTTATTGATATTTTAAAATGTCATTTAAAATTAGTAGACTGCTCATAAAATAGAGTACCAGAGATTTCACCCAGCAAAGTTACTCAGCATCTCAGTTGGTTGAAAGCATCAGCTGCTTTTACCGAGGACAGCGATTTAGTTACCAGCACTGACCTGGCTACTCACACTCTTTTGTAACTCCAGATCAACAGGACTGGACATTTTTTTTTTGGTCATAATGGTACTTCAAGCACATGGTGAATAGACATACGTGGAAGCAAAATACCAAAGGAAAGAAATAAAGAAGTGTAAGATTTATGGATAGGAAGGAGGAGGTAAAGAGACAGATATGAGGAGAACTGGGGGAATTGGAGCTTTGTGATCAAAATACCTTGCATAAAATATTTAAGTAATTAATAAAAGATTTTATGTGTCTTCAGGATCAAGTAGTGTAGGTGTGTTCCAGAGTACCTTATGAATATACACAATAGAGACATGACATAAAAATAACATTAAAAATGATATTTTACTATACAATATTCATACAGTGTAGAGCCATGTTTTTGTTTGTTCTTTTCTTTCCTCATTGCAGAAGCAATGATGGTTGCCACTCCATGCTCCTGCCCAAACACCTCTCCGCTGTGATGGGCCACATCACCTCAAACACAGAGTGAAAACAGTTTTCCCTCACACTGTAGCACAGAGATGCAGAATTTCAACGTGTATTTCAAACCTCTCAGGTCAGATTTCTCAGAAGCTTCTGAATTGATTGCTTTTCCCCAGAAATGCTTGAGTGTCCAAATTCTAACAAAACTCTTCTCCTAAATCTATATTGAAGCAATCTGTTGTGTGTTATTTGAAAAAATTATTTTATTGCATTTGTATATATCCTTATTGACACGTGTCACACGTGTATGCAGTGCTGATGGATGTCAGAATAGAGCTAGATTCCTAGGAGCTAAAGTTACAGATGGTTGGAAGCCTCCATACATGTGTGCTAGGGTCTAAATTCAGGATCCTCTGAAGGAGCGGCAAGTACTGTTGACCATTAGCAGTGTACCACCAGCCCCAAATTGTTGTTTTATATCTAAACCATCCTCCAGAGCTTTATTTCTTAATTTCAGAGTTAGAAAATATGGTTCCTTTGTTTACAACCTATGAAGGATATAAAAGCGTAGCTTTGGGGAGGAGGGCATGACTGTAACAACTCATTTCCAAATGTATAAAGGTAAAGAAACTATGTACACAGCAACTGTAATAGACAATCAAAATCGAGTAACTTCAGATGTCAGCTGGGTCATAATGAACACAATTTAAAACCTTTACATAAATTTATATTTGAAATGAAGTTAAATGGTCTTTATATTGATATCCTGTGTTGAATGTGAAGTAATTAAGAACTAAATTTTCTATTTCTGCTAAAGTGAAATGATCAAATTTGAGAAATCAAGAGTTTGGAGGTGTGTCTGTGGCCTGGATCCAAGCTGCACTGTGCCAGGTTGAGAGCTAGTTACAATTTATCCGTCACAGCAGTATTATTAACTTGGAACTCACTTCTTCCAACTTCATATACCATGGGCTTCTCAGCATGCTCACTTGCTTTGCTTAAGCTTAGGGAGATTAAGAGATGTAAATCTTCCTATTGATGTTTTAAATGTTAATCTATGAAACATTGTTCCTGCTTTTTCCTATTCTGCTTTAATCTTTCCTTGGTAGTGATGTTTATAATATTTGGAGGAAGTAGAAGGGCAATGTACTGGGGCGTGGTTCAGCTTCCAGTTCTCAGAGGGAAGCAGCAACATGGGCCAAAGCTGCTTACTTTTGGCAGTTAACTTTCTTTAACTCTTTGCTAGTTTGTGGCCAGAAGCCACAGGCTTCTTGAAGTTTAACTCCTGTTGACAGCAGCAGGGAGCTAAGAAAAAATACCTAGTTACATGGGCTCTTTTCTCTTGGGCTCAATGGTGCCTCATTAGCCACATGAGAGACTGAGAGTTGACTAACTCTTCCTGAGTGAGAGAGAACAGAAAATAAAGGAAGAAAAACATTCTCTCTCTCTCTCTCTCTCTCTCTCTCTCTCTCTCTCTCTCTCTCTCTCTCTCTCCCTCTCTCTTTCTCTCGTCCTTGTGTGTGCACACACACACACACCCATGCAGACAAAGACACACAGACACACATGCATGTGCATACACACAGAGGCCATGCATGCCTATTTCTTCAATTTTAAAGTATATAAATGCTTTATATATAAAGACCCACAAACCATACTTTATTTATTTTCTCAGTTTTCTAATTATGTCATAGATAATGTGTTACACAAAAGGGGAGATACAGAAAGAAGTCATGTCAATAATAAGTTCAAAGCAATGTTTTATTTTAAAATCTCATCATAAGTTCAAAGCAACAGCACACATGGCCTTGCTTTATCATAGTGCATAACTGTGGCCTCATTCTAGAACCTGACTTAGAATTACTGTTTTTCCTTGATCACAAATTTGCCCTAAGCCTATTTCTCTGCTTAGTGCAATGTATGAAAGTTTACTGTATTCCTCATTATATTGTCATTTGGTGATATTGATATGTAGCTGGGGGCAGACAAAAGATAAGATAAGGCCTGTGATTGGACAATGACAAAGACAGGCAGAAACAAAGTGTTAGAAAGGTAGAGGAAGCAAAAAGGAAAGGGAGAAGACAAGATGGAGGAGGAAGAAGATGACCCATCTTCATGTGGCTTTAAATAACCACAGGTAGCTATAAATACCTTATAAGAGATGGATTATTATAGGACAATTTGTCTTATCTAGGTGGGCAGATTATACCATATCAATTGGCTCTGAGTTTATTGTGTGGATGGTTTTTGGCATGAGAATTTACTGATATGAATCTGATTGAGAAATTATAAGCTGCTAGAATTTCGATTTTAAAGGGTTGCTGGAAACAAAAGCAGGGTGAGCAGTAGAGAGCTTCTAGATAGAAGGACCTAGTCATGAAGGTAGAGAGATTGCTGCAGCACCCATAGAGTAGCTGCTGGTATATTAGAATGGAAATGGACACTTAACAAGTCCAGCTAAATGAGGCAAAAATACCGCACACATTCCATGTAAATCTACAATACTAGTGATAGCGGGTATGTTTTGTTGTTGGTTTGGTTTTGGTTTCTAATATTTACCACTAAAGCTTTTACATACTATTGTACAAGGAGGGAGCACATTCTATTATTGGCTCTTATGTAATTACATCTTTCTTGAAAAAACAAAAAAAAAAAAAAAAAAAAAACAAAAAACAAAAACCAAACAAAAAAAAAAAAAAAAAAAAAAAAAAAAAAAAAAAAAAAAAAAAAAACCTGAAACCACCTCCTTAAACTTACTTCCTAAAATTATTTAAATCAGTTTAGGAATTTTATAGTCATCCATTCATCTAAACAGCACTAATTCATTAAAGTTCATCTTCATGGTTATCTGCAGGAAATATGCCAAATATGTATGTGTCCAGGAATCATATTCCTATGCAATAGTGCTAGGAAAGGCAAATCAGCAGCAAGAAGCAATGTTGGAACTAAAACTCGGGGGCCATGCCTCTCCAGAGTACACCCATTGTAACCATGCAAAATGGTGGGCCATCCCCAGGAAATTCACGTTCTTGCCTTTCCTTGCTATTATTCCCTTTCTGAGATGGCTTCAGTCAGCACTGATCCATCAACCTGTGTGACTAATTCTATGCTGACACTGAGTAAATACCATACATAAGAGGGACCATGACACTTTCTCTCTCTATCTTACCAACTAGTTGAAGAAGACTCTTGTGATTTTCAGTCTCAGGAGTCAGCTGGAATCTGTGTGTTATATAAACCTGAAACCATATGTCACCTAAAGGGCACAATTTTACAAGGTTTAAGTAAGAACTAAATAATTATTCCAGTCATTAACACCAGGAAGAACAAGTACCATGAAATCTGTGGCCATGTTTGATTGAAGACATTCATGTTCATAGCTTTGTCTAAAATTTCTGATTCATTGGATTGCTAAAAGCACATGTCAAAAATTTTGTATTAAGAATGTGGTTAGAAACACAGAAAAATGTCAAGAAGGTACATGACAGCCAGCATCTCCACTAATTCTATCCAAGGTGCTCAGCAGCACTTTATAACTAATTATGCTCATCTAGCATGTTAATAAACAAAATGTTATTTGTTAACTAAGGAATATCAGGTTATTATAAGTAGATAAACAAGACAAAAAACAATCTGGTCATATACAAACAGTGTGTATTTCTTTCAACCCCCCCCCCAAAAAAATCAAACTTCCCACTATGGCTGAGTATTCAACTAGTGCATAAGATTATATCTTAATATAAGACAAACAACTTTCTTTAATCTGTTGAATGTTTATTCAATGCATATACAAACACCATTATTCCCCATAATTTTAGGAACATGATCACTATAGGAGGAATATTGCTATGATAATATGTAAATCTCCATGACAATTCATAATTTTTTACATACACATATATGTACATTCTCTCTCCTAACTGATAAACTGCGATCTCTGGGCCCAGTATTTGAATATACAAAGAATGTGCACAACTCACAAAAAATTAATTTCTACTTAAGAAATAATTTAAGGAACAATTGAAAATTGAGCAAAGGAAATTGAGAAAAATCAAGAGTTAAAATAAAAGTACATGAAGCCAATGTATTGGAAAGCAAAAGCTTCCAAATAGTTGGGTATGTTCACAATAACAGTGTTTTACAAAATGTACCAGATAGCCGAGCTGCACTGGTGTGTGAATAGAGGAATGGTCTCCAACAGAAGATGGGATTGTGATCATCAGAATTCCATTAAGGTAAATTTTTGTCTGGATGTTGTGGTAAAATCCATCATTCAAGGCCCAGACTGACTCTTACAAGCATCAGTTGGAAATACAAGTAAACTGAGAATCCCTGAACAGCACAGCAAAGCAGAAGGAATTCTTCCATCTTTGTTCTCATGAGTAGACATGAGCTTCTGCTAATACATAAAGTACATCACTACAAACCCAGAACAGAAAAATCTTAACATTGGCATCGGATTCTGAGTGATTTTGAAGAACATAAAAGAAGTATGTTTAGAAAGGATAGATAATTTCCCTCAAATAAAAATCATGTTAAAACTAGTATGTTTTAGTAAAAATGCTTCTGGAGGGTATTAATAACAAGGATGTAACTTAGTGAAAGCTAGCACATACAATACATGAGTCTGCATTTAATCCCTGGTATTTCAGAAAACACAAGCATCGTACATTTTACCCAAGAAGTTTAAGAAAAGCAATGTATAAAATTATTTTTATATTTGATACTTCAAATAAACAAAATCTCTGAATCTTAAAAGTTGCTTCAAGGCATTAGAACATTTCAAAATACTAGAATATTTTAAAGGAGATTACTGAAATAGCAAGTATGGGTCTTTCATGGAACTGCATCATGTCCTCTGAGTACATATCATAACTGACTGCTTAGTAATTGCATGGAACCCCAGAAAGTAAAATGAGTAGGTCTCTGACTCTTCTGTTTTCTCTTGAGCCGTTTCCCTTCTCTTAGTTTGCATCGTCCAACACTGATGTGCTGAATTTTATTTTATTTTATTGTTGTTGTTGTTGTTATGCCTGTGAAGCCTGATTTTTTTAATCAGAAAGGGCAGGGATACAGTTTAGAGGGAAAGGGTTGCAGGGGAGAAACTGTGAGAAGTGTTTAGAGGGCAACAATCAGAATACATTGTATGACAAAAGACTCTTTTCAATTAAAAGAAAAAAGTGAATCACTTAGTATATATAAAATAAGTTAATGTATTTAATGTAAGTGTCATATTTTCACTTAATTCAAACAAGATATGCTAGGGAAATATACTGTTTAAATATAGACACTGAAAAATTGGAAAATACATTAATAAAAATTTATATAATTGTTTTAATTTTATTTAAATAAATATAGAAAGTGACCTAATAAAATGCCAAACAGCCACTAAAGATTAGTTTTAAAATGTTTATGCTAAAATTCAGTCATGAAGAAACAGCTCATTGTTTATATTTTGCATGTTAAAGAGGAGTAATATGTATTTTTTTACTCAGCAACATCCATATGCACAAATATATTATAATATTTTCACAGAGTTACTCAAAACGTAGTATTATGGGGAAAAATATAAAAGATGGTATGTGCTTTATTCAGCAGTGTGGCTGCCATAGGTGCTGAATTCAGGGATTCACATTATCCTGCAAAACTAAATTATTTCAAGTAAGTATAATGTGTTTCTTGAAATTGATATTATAATACTTTACATGGTTTCTGCATCATAATAAATAAATAAACTCTCAAATTGGTATTATTTCAATAATAAATATCTTTGTTTTTGTGTGAACAGCACACACACACACACACACAGAACTGTTTACACATGTGAATGCACATAAACATAATTTTAGTCATCACATTGGCCCACGCTAAGCTTTTAGACAGTCTGTTTCAAAGATCGCGCTCTAAGAGTTTTCAAAATCTCACACAACCATTTTTATAATAGTTGTGCAGAAAAGATGAACAAGTAGAGACAATGTAGTCCTATCTCTACTGCTGACAGCAAATGAGGAAACCATTAAGCAGAATGTCTCATAACCAAGCATCAAACAGTTAATCACAAAATAAAAAAGGGACTTCTTGTTATTATACAGCAATTAGATAGGAAAGTCAAAATTCAAATGACTTGTGAGAAACATCTGTCACAGACCCTTTATCTTTGGTTTCTGAATCTGACTCTAAAGTCTGAAATAAGACATTTTAAGTTTGACAATGTCTTTGTCTCTGTGAATTAGAAGCCTTCATTCTTGTTGACATATTTTTGCTCATAAATCATTAGTTTTCATATGAAGTATTTCCACTACCATCATTTTCTCGATATGTTGTGAGTGACATTTAAATATTGTTTTACTATTCGCTAAACGTGGGATTGAAAACATCTCTCCCATTACTCAGAGAAGTGGATCATAGTACGTCTACTCATTGTAACATATGAAAAGCAGAAATCTGCAAAGAAAAATATAAATTATACCTATAGCAAGGATAACATGTGTGTTATTCTTATTATATGATATTACATGTATACGTGTATATATATCCTAATGTATATACACATTTTCTTCTATGGTGCATGTGCTTTATGGTGCCATGAGACTATATTTAATTCACTGAAATAATAAAAAATCTGTATTAAGATTTTGTTGTTGTTGTTGTTGCTAAACTAGGAATTATGTGCCCATCTTCTAACAAAGGAACATTGAATGGTAAAATCACAATTTTTCTGGTATATAGAAAGTCAAGATGACCAGAGAATATATGGTAGATGGTCAGGTGTGGACATAGATGGAGAATGAATTTATGTTAATTTTTTCACTGAAAACAGATTTGTCATATACTTTGTACTCCCACCAAACTCCTTTTAGATACATCCCACTTCCGCACTACCAGATTCTTCATATATCTCATTATAGTGCAAACACCAGCTTCAAATAAACCAAATAAAATAAAACATATTATAATAAAAATAAACCTATAAAACCTTAAGAAACAAACAAACAACAAACAGAAACACACACACACACACACAGAGAGAGAGAGAGAGAGAAAGAGAGAGAGAGAGAGAGAGAGAGAGAGAGAGAGAGAGAGAGAGAGAGAGAGAGAGAGTCAGAGAGACAGAGAGACAAAAACAGAGCAACAGAGCAACAGAGACAGAAAGAGACAGATAGACAGAGTCAGGCACTAGCTCAAGCCCTCCATGTTCAATGTGTTATGTAAGGTCTTCACCAAAAGTGTCTTATTATCAGATTGTCAAAAGCACCCAAGGGCCTTGGCAGCAACCTAGGTTGTTTGGAAGTGCCTATGGGTTCCCTTTGGCTATCAGCTCCATTAGATGAACCACATTCCCAGCATTGGATATTTCATTTGATGGCAATAAATGTGCAGTTTGGGAATCACCCATTGTTTACTGATTCCAGTATACATTTCTTTGATATAAGTCTGTATTTTAAGAGATTTCTAGTTTATCAGGTTTCTGTATAAACCTTCCTGTCAGCCTGCGATTTAGCTGTCCTTCCTCATCTTCCCTTTTGTACTCTCAGCCATCTTTGCAACTGATCTGCCATTCTAGTCTCCCCAGAAATAAGTGTATTTCATTTTCCTAAGATCCTTTTTTCTTTCCTAGGCCCTTACTCTGCACCTAACATCTGTGGTTATATAAATTGCAGCCTGCTTATTGAAGACTTAGGAGATATATATTAAAAAATGCATACCATACTTTTTGGGGGATCTAATTTTTCTCATTTAAGATAATTTTTCCCTAACACTATCCATTTCCTAGGGAAATTCATAATTTATTTTTTTTGTAACATCAGAATAATGTGCCATTGTGTAAATGGAACATTTTCTTTTTCCACTCATGCATAGATGGCCATCTAGAAAGGTCATTTTGATTAACTTTAGGTCACAATCTCCAAGTACTTGAGTGAAACTAAATCTGTTTACTAAGCTATAGAGTATAGAAGAAAATTCATTGTACAATATAACTACATATCTTTTTTTAAATCCATATGACCGAAACTTTAGAGAGCTAGAAAACTCTGTATTCTTAGTTTCCTACAGGGCAATAGGAATGAGTCAATTTGCATTTTTACTGGATATTCTCTGTATTCACATTTCAAGTGATATGCCCTTCCCCCCATGACAACTCTGCCCTCTCCTATCTTCTTCCCCCTCCACTTGTTTTCATAAACATGTTTCATCTCCCAACCACCCTCTCCTCATCAATGACTTGGCATTTCCTTACACTGGGAAAACATGCTTTCACTGGACCAAAAGCCTCTCTTCCCATTGATGCCAGACAATGCCATCCTCTGCTACATATGCACCTGGAGCCATGGGTCTTTTCATGTGGAATCAATGGTTTGTGTTTTAGTCTATAAGAACTCTGGAGGGTTTGTTTGGTTGATAAATAATGTTGTTCTTCCCATGAGGTTGCAGACAATTTCAGCTCCTTTATTCCTTTCTCTAGATCTTTCACTGGGGACAATGTTCAGTCTGATAATTAGATGCAAGCATCCTCAACTATATCTATATGTCTCTGCCAGAGCCCCTGAGGAGGCATCCATATCTGGTTCCTGTCAGTAGGCACTTCTTGGCTTCAGCAATAGTACATGGGTTTGGTGGCTGCATATAGGGTAGATCTAGTTGCTGTGTCTTTTTCTCTATCCTGACCTAATGTAGGCTAGTTCTCTATGTACACATTAACACAACAAAAAAATTGTCTCACTTTTTGTAACCCCAAAGTCTTAATGCTTGGTACCAGAAATCAGGGACAAATCAAATCAAGTCGAATCAAATCAAATAAGTTATGTACTTGGACATCCTATACCCTCCTCCTTTCATACTCCTGTTCTTTACCTTTTTCACCAAGGTCACCTCATACCCCATACATAGCAAAGAAGAGACTTAAGAGAAAGCAGATTAGAAAGCCATTGGCTTCCTGTGATTCCAACCCTTACTTCCTGAAAGTCAATACATCTCTGACTATTCTAGTTAGTTTCTTTGTAAACATTACACAGGTAGTTATCTTGGGAGAGACAACTCAATTGTGAAAGTACCCCCATCTTATTAGCCTGTCAGAAAATCTGTGGTGGCATTTTCTTGACTAATGGTAGATATGAGAGGAAAGGACATACCCCCCTGTGGTCTGTGATGTTCCTGGGCATGGAGTCCTGAGTCATGAATATAAGCCATGAGGAGCAAACAAGTATGCAGCATCCCTCCATATGTGTGCTTCAGTGGCTGCCCTCAGTTCTTCCCCTGTCCCAATTATCTCTGGACAACTGATTTTTCCACAGCTGTCTTTGGTTATGGTGTTTGTCATATAGAGACCCTCACAAATACACTAGCAGATGCCATATACTTTCTACTAAAACATTCATACTCCCTACAACTTGATATCCTGCGAACATTTTTAAGTCACAGAACCTCCAAAGTC
Organism: Micromys minutus; assembly: GCF_963924665.1. NCBI lineage: Eukaryota > Metazoa > Chordata > Mammalia > Rodentia > Muridae > Micromys > Micromys minutus. Next base: position 7,958,997 of record NC_137953.1, read on the forward strand.
ACAGATATCAATGTTTACATTTTTCAGTCAAAGGATGTTCAGATTTTGCCATATTACAGGAACCTGTAAAAAGAAACTTAATCCATTTCTGAACCACAATCCAAGCAATCATTATGTAAAGGCCTATGGGTTTCAGACACTATCTCCTAGAAAATAAGGGTTCAATGCCTTCAAAGTGAAAGAAAATATTGCATATAAATAAAAATAATACATAAAATATAATTTATTATTTTAACTTTTATTATAAAAATCATGATGGTAATTTTAAATCAATAACACGGTACATTTTTCTATCATTTTGAGAAAAGAAATTTATCTAACTTACCAAAAAATTACCTGCTGTCCTAGGACTATGTCTTTTTAAATTATTTTTCCTTCCTGTGGCTTCATACAAACTTGGTAAATTCTGACACAGACACTCAGAATAATTGCTGCTTCTGCACGAGAAGTAAATTAATGTCTGTGCTATCTAGTAAAATCATTTATCACATCTAATGTTTACTCCTTGAATGAAGAAAACCTCCTCTCTCACATAGGCAGCTCTCTCTTGAGGATAACACAGTTGTAGTCATACCAAAACAGTGGTGAGCAGACTAATTTGCTATGAATAATTCATTAGTGTTGTCCAGATCTCTTAAGGAAATGATCATTGCCATTTTTAATAGTTTATGACTTTAGAAAACACTGGACTTAAAAAGAAGCAGTCTGACATTTTTCAAAATGTAAAAGATTTGGTGGTAGCCTATGAAAATGACCTATACAAATAAAAGACTACATATTTCATTTCATTGTGAATTTTTAAACACAAAAAATCATCATCCTCTAATTATTAAATTGTAATTCAGCGAAGTGATATTTTATTTACATTCATTAGAGGTGTTATTCCTCATCTCAGACATCAGGAATTAAAAGCAAAGTGAGCAGTGAGACAGGTCAGTGCTTCATTGTGTCAAATTAAAGCCTGGAAGTATAATTCAGTTATCAATATGGAGGAAATCTAAAAGCAATTCTAGCACTAAAATAAAATGCAGGAAGAGAAATACCACTGAATCCATATCAATATACACAGATTATTCAGAATTATTGCTGAACAATATAGTACAAAAGAATGACATTTTCACTTGCTACAGGACATTACCAGAGGAAAGAAAAGTGTGATGTTTGGGTTTGAATTGGATTTATCACCATCATTCCCTATTGAGCAATCTCAGAGGGATTCTTCTCAAATATGCACAGAGATTACAGGTGCATCCTAAGGGGATGATCCTTGCTTCACTCTACTTTCTCTTAAAACCAGTACCATTTTTATTTCCGTTTTAAGAAGTATATTATCCTTTTTTTGTTTTCTATACACTAATATTAATGGCATGAACTCATTGTACCTTGGCAGCAAAGGTGCGATAATTCTCAGTGAAGCCCAGAGAAGACTTGGGAGAGGGGAAACAATCTTGTTAATTGCATTGAGAGTCTAGTTGTGATTTTATTTTTTAACTGATATTTCTGGTTGTGAGCTTGCTTTTCATAAAACACTTACAAACACTGGTGTTGTTGGTGGCTTAAACATTTCTGATGGCTCCATTGGCAATATGCTGACATTTCACAAAGCAGTTCCAATGTCAACTGCTAACACAGATTATTATGAGGAATCTGAAGCCATGAACTCCAACATGCAAAAGGTTACTTCCTCTCTTTTTCTTGTCATATTAAAAATAATTTGAAATGGAGATGTAACACATATACACAGAGAGAGAACACAAACAGATACACACACACACACACACACACACACACACACATCAAAATATTTACCCTTCAAAACCAGTGAAATACGGTAAACAGAAACCAAATAAAAAATCGTTTGAGGTTCTGTAGCATATTTTATAGAAAAACAGAATTATTTGAACTTAAAAGTACATTTACAAACACCAAAGAACATGTTGAACTAGGTGCTTTTTTTATTAGAAGAACTGTTATCATTCATAAAGAACTGATAAATCATTCCAAAGTACGCAAAGGGATTTAACTTATTAAAATGTTTGCACTGGTAGGGTGGTGGTAAAGAGAAAAAATATTGTGGAGTATGCTCTATTGACAGAGAATGTGCAGAGGTAAGAAGGGAGAAGATGCAAAGGGGTAAGCAAATATATTCAATGGAATCTTAAGAGGATTAGGCGGAGGACAAAAAGGAGATTTGACAGGAAGATTGAAGCAAACTTTTCAGAGGAATCCTCTTGTGGGGCTTAACACTCAAAAGCATTCTTTGCACAGAGAAATTGACTTTTAACAAATGAGTGGGGATCTCTCCCCTGATGCTGGAGGAATTACCACAAGGATCATATGGCCCCACAAAGTGAGTGATTGGGCTGCAGTGAGCACAACATGGAGGCTTTGGCTAACTTCATAACATTTAATCTTCTCAGAAAATCTATATATTCTGCAGTTCTCACAGATTTTCTAGAAGCAAAGAGTCATTGATCAGCCTCAAGTCTTCAAGCTGACTTTCATGACCTCTTTAGTATAGAGCAGTCCAGAGAAAAGGGACTTTCAGAAATCCATTATTCTGACCTTTATCACAGAACAAGGTAGTCGTGGCTGACACCGATAGATAATATTTCTAGTAGGAGAGAGAAGGCACTGAGCTGAAGCAAAAGCCATGGAGAATGTCACAGTCTTTTTGTTCCATAAACTTTGAGAGGAAATGGAAGACTTTAGATTATGCACAAAGATGAAGATAGGAATATGTACAGAGTCAGACACAGCTGGGAATATGTAAAAAGTAAAACTCCACTTGGAATGTGTACAGGGTCAGACCTAGCTGGGAAAGCATAAATGGTCAGACACAGCTAGATGATGCTTCAGAAGATGTCCAGATGGTTGACTCATGAAAACAAAAGTAGTAGGAACTTGCTATTGGTAATTTTGGATAGATTCCTTGGTATTGATTCATTTTTAGGCTTCACCAAAACCAAAGAGACTACCCTATTCTCTGGGGGTGAGGGTAACAGTGTCTGTAAGTCAGAAGTCAGCATACACCTCAACTTTCTAAGAGCTATGAGACAGCAAGGGTCTTAAAAGATCAAAGTGGTTCATAATAGAGGCACATAAATGCATTACTGAGAAATGACTCAGTAAGTACCTTGTCTACTGTGAGAGTGATCTGAATTTAAGTGTCTAGTACACTCACATAAAAGCTGAACATGGCTAACCATATCTGCAATTCTAACCTAAAGAAGAAAGAAGAGGTGGAAACAGGAGTATGTTCGAGAGACCACTGGCCACCCAATCCAGCTAAACATTGTGTTAAAGATTCTATCTTTTAAAATAAGAAAAATAGCTATACAAGGCATTTGAGGTTGACTTCTTGCCTCCACATACACACATGCACAAACGTACACATACACATGACACAGACACAAGCATAGATAGACACAAACAAAGCATCAACTTATTTATACTACTACACATATGTACTCACAGACAGATAGGGAAAGACAGAGAGAGAGGGAAAGAGAGAAAGAGAGAGAAGGGGGATACATACATCATTGCAAATATTTTACTTCTAAGCAGCAGAGATGACAATGCTGAATACTACATGGAGTTGTTGGTCTTAGTTCCTTCTTGTCTCCTGGCTTCTGAGATAAATTAACAATGTCTAAATTTGGGCAACTTATGACACTAATACTCTGAGTAGACACTACTCAAATCTTAAAATGGTTCCTTACTTCTTGTCTTAAAAGTACAGCAAGTCATGATGCACAAGGCAATGGAGGCTTTAGAGGGAATGATAATACCTCTTCAGTGTGTATCTGTATAATGCCATATGCTTACAGTACCCCAAGAGGCCAGAAGAGTGGACATTGACTCCTCAGGAACCTGAGACCAATACTTCCTCAATTTTTACATGCAAATGTATCTGTACACCACATGCATAATACTGTCTAACTCTACAAGACTCCTTAACTCTTCTGGAACCAAAGTTATAGACAGTTTTGGACTGCTGTTGAGGTGGTAGGTATCAAATGAAGAATGGATAGAGGAGGAGTCAATACTTAACATCAGGGAAATTTCTCCATCTATTGTATAACAAGTTTTGATGTTGTCCCAGACCAAGAAGAAAATACATACACCAAGAGTTTAATTGATTTTAAAGATTCCATCATCGTATGTAAGTGTGCTCAGCCATTAAGGAACTCAGACATTTCTCAGGAGCTGTGGAATCTTCACATATGTTACATGTATATGATCCTATCCACTTTCATGCCATGATCAAACAGTATCAACATTGTTGCAGTGAGCTTTAGCTACACTATTTTGACTCCAGGCACATCATACATATGGACCCACCCAGGAGCTATTAAACGCAGCACACACACACACACACACACACACACACACACACACACACACACATACACACACATATGCACATACACTTTAGCTTATTTTTATAATGCCTTGGCTACCTCAAAGTCTGGGCACTCCTAAACCTACTCATGCTACCCTAGGCTCAATCAAGTAAGTGGGGTACAGTCTTAAATGGCTAGTTTGCTCTCTCTCCTGCAACTCTTAACTTCTGTCTCTCCCGACATCCTGAAAATCTTCAGTCTTCTCCCCAATGCGTCCTAGCCCATGCAACTCTTCGGGTCCCACACCATCTCTTTTCCAACCATTGTCTGCTTGCATTTTTATTGATCAATAACAAAAACAAAACAAAGAAAGAAACAGAAAACAATAGAGGACAAGAACCTTTAGCATTGAACTTGAAGATTCCCAAATGAATCAAAGCATTAGAACCAAACTCCTACACATGTTAGTCTGGACAGAGACCATGTTCTCACTGCAATTTTGACATCCTTTTAGAAGCACAGCCTTGGAACTATGTATGATAGCTGCTGTTGGTATGCACCCTCAGTTTTCATTTAAAATTGTGGAATTGGAAAAAATCAGTGTTGTTGGGCACTTACAGTTTGGAAATATTAATGCACTCCTAAAATTTGATATAATAGATCCCTCATAATTGTACTAGATTACTAAAAATAGTCATGATCATCAAACAGTTGGCCTTAATAGGGTTTCATTTATTGCTTGGATAGGTAGTTTTACAGGCAGAGACTTTGCTATTATAGCATGAATATATTTCTGTATGTTATAACTACTCATGTATCAGTACATGTAATCATTCCTGCAGTGGGCAATATTGCCCTCAATGCTGTAGAGTTTGCTTAGAAAGCTGTCTGAAATCATAATGTAAAGAATACCCACAAATATTTGTGGTTTTTTTTTTTTTAAATTCACTTACAATATTGAGATTTTACTGATTCTGTCTGGTCCTGGTGACATGAATGTTCTAGATTGTTTGATCATAAGGATATTTCAGAAATACTATTTATATGCCCCTATAAAATTTATTTTTTCAATCAGTGATAATTAAATGAATCAAGCCGTATGTTAATTATGCCAATGTAATTATGACTTGCTTCCCCTCAAAACCTCACCTCATCATCACACACCCTGCCACACACACTTTCTAAGACATTACGGCATGAAAATTATCTCTACTATACATGCTAGTTTGTATTGTGTGGGAGTAAAGATATTGCAGATTTTTAAAATAGTTTTTCTGTTTTTGACACTTAAATAAAAAGGAATAAGGAATTAAATAAATTGGTGGAAATCATTATGTTGATTGACTATGTGACTGCATTTTACGTCAAGGGAAAGCACTATTTAAACGATTTAAGAGAATTTAGTACTGCTCTGGGATATGTTAAGCCACATAGTTCTACACGATCTGAAAAGTAGAGCTCAGTTCAACATTCCTCAAGCACAACTACCATTTACTTTTATGTCTCCTCAATTTTCAGTAAAGCCTTTAATATTTAACTATGACAATAGAAACACTAATGGTTTCTTCTTCCACATAAAATCATAAACTCAACCCATACACCACTGTCACATCTCCCCCTCTCAAAATAGGAAAAAAATCTGTAAGAGCCAAATGCCTGTACATATCTTTTATAATAATGGCAAATCCTTTGGAAAGGACTAAGATCTCTCTAGTGATGTTGTTTCCATAAATCAGTGCATTTTTTCTTGCTGAAACAATATCATAAAACTATACATTTTCTTAATTATGTTTTGGTAATTAACTTAAGGAAATCATTGAAATAGGCCTTTTTCTGTGTGACTATAACTCTTTTCATTTCCTAGTCAATAAAATATCAGTGAATTTGGGTATTATTTATATTTCAGGAATTATAAAAATACATGTAATGCTCATAATATTAATGGTTATTACAAGCTCCATTTATTTTTTCCCAAATGCTACATAGAAACTTCATACAAGCATAATTGTCCAAACAATATCCTCTAAGAATTGTCAGCTCCTCTGGGTAAAGAATTTAGGTACGAATTATATTTTCTGCTCAAGGTTAAACTCGCCAGGTAGAAATTGAGATGCAGCTGAGACTTCCATTTTATTTAAAGTTTGCAGGTCAGTGCTGGCTAGTTATTTTCAATTTTACAGAAAATAAATAAAGCCATTTAGGAAGGGAAACTTCAAATGAGGAATTGCATCCATCAGATTTGGCCATGAGCAAGAAAGCATTTGTTTGGCTTACACTGCCCTGTAGCAGTCTATCACTGAAGAAAGTCAAGGCAGAAACTCAAAGCAAGAATCCAGAGGTAGAAGAGACCATGAAGAAATACTGTTTCTTGGTTTGATCCCCATGACTTCCTCACCTTTGTTATACAGCTCAAGCACACTTGACTTGGATTGTTATTGATTGAATATTTGGCTGCATTTTTCCTGAATTGAAAACACTATTCAAAAAATATCAGACAATTTAGCGCTATTTTGAGTTGTTCTAGATCGATACAATTACACAGAATATGAAAAGTGTTGGCTATTGTCTTGCCTAATGATTACAGTGGAAGGGCTCAGTCTGATATGGTGGTGCCAAGCTTAGCCATGTGGTCCTGAGCTTGTTAGGCTTCACCCTCTCTTGTATCTTATCCATCTAATACTTTAAGAAAGGAAGGTTTATTTTGGCTCACAATTCAAGGACTCAGTCCATTCTGGCCAAGAATTTACAATGGAGGCAGTTTGAGACAGTTGGAACCATGTTGCCTGCAGCCAGGAAGCAGAGAAGGAGGAGTGGTGATGCAGTCTGGGACATTCACCAGGAGAGCAGTACTGCCCATATTCAGAAGGGTCTGCTCTCCTCAACTAGCATAAGCTGGAAATTCCTTCAAAGCACACTCCAAAATGTGTCTCTTAAGTGATCTTCTTCACCGATTTGAATAAGGAAAGTGGTAGGAAGATATCGTTGTCCATGGTACAATTAGGACTGAAAATAAAACTAATTTCGTTTCTGTTAATACTTTGAGATGCATACAATTATTCCTTAGTGGGGGCAAGGAATACTAAGTAGGTGCATGTCAAGGTTATCTAGTTACTTTCTAATTTATTAAGTTAGCTGTTTCTAAAGTACAGGCTGAACTGCCGAGTAAAACAGTACATCTGTAACTAAATTTCTGACTTGAAAAATGATTAAAACATGCCTATTTTCACAATACATGAACTTTCAAATCATTTGAAACTGAGTATGTTACTAAGGCATTGCCCACCCTGAGATTTCTGTTTAGAAAAAGCTAAGAGCTACAATTAATAATAAATTGGCTACAGGAATATAAATTGAGACTGAGTCATCCAATAAATTCTTTTATGTTTTTCATAAAATACAGAAGTATAAGTCATAGATTACACAACCTTCTGTATTTCACTAACACCTGAATCATTCTACCCATTACTTCTGGGTTTATTATATTAATTATCTTGTGGCCACTATCATACATACTCAAATAAATAAGAATATTAAAGCACACCTTGAATGTTTTGTTCTTCCTTCTAAGAATTAATGAGGCATCCGAATTCTGGCCTTTTTTTTATCTTTCTTTTTTTTTTCATAATAAGGTATGTGAATTGTTTCTTCAGTATTCAGAGTTTTTATGGGCTAGTATCTGCTTATCAGTGAGTACATATTATTTGTGTTCTTTTGTGACTAGATTACATCACTCAGGCTGATAGTTTCTAGTTTCACCCATTACTCACAGAGGAAATACAAGGTTAAATAGAGAAACAGGGATTGAAGAAAAGATCACTCAAAGACTGCTTTACCTGAGGATTCTCCCCATTTTCAGCCACCAAACTCAATCACAAATGCTGATGCCAAGAGATGTTTACAGGCAGGAACCAGATATGGATGCCTCAACAGAGGTTCTACAAGAGACAAACAGATACAGCAGGGGATGCTTACATATAAGCATTGGACTGAACATAGGAACTCCAGTGAAAGAGCAAGAAAAAGGACTGAAGAAGCTAAAAGGGTTTACAATCTCATGGAAAAAACAGCATTATCTATCAACCAAACAAACCCTCCAGAATTCCCATGGACTAAAACACCACCATTGAGCACACATGGAGACACCCATGGCTCTAGTTGTATATGTAGCAGAGGATGGCAGTGTCTGGGATCAATGGGAGAAGAAGCATTTGGTCCAGGGAAGGTACATTTTCCCAGTGTAGGGAAACGCCAAAGTGCTGAGGTGGAGAGGGTGATTGGGAGAGAGAGCATCATCATGGAATTATGTGGAGGGGGAAGGGTGGTAAAGGGAAAACATTTGAAATGTAAATACAGAGAATATCCAATAAAATAATAAATAAAAATTATCAAATTAAGTGGTCGACTGCTGTTTGGAGTTCATGAAACTTCTATTTGATTCTTAGCACCATCTAAAATCCTGACATATTGGCAGATACTTGTATTCCCAACATCAAGAAAGAAAGGACCAGGAAGATCAAAGCTTAAGGTCATTTGAACTAAACTGATGGTGACCTGGCCTGAGCTGGTCATGGTCTCAAGCACCAGGAAAGTCTTCTGAGCTGGGAAAAGAAGGGGTAAAGCTATAACCCTTGAAACTGAATTGGAATTCCCAGATCCCAAGAAAAAGTTGAAACAGTAGGAAGAATATGTATAAACAGATATCTTAGTGTAAAAAATAAAGAAGAGACAGGAGAATAGTTCAGAATGCTTTCAGGCTTTCTAAGCTGAAAGAAACACAGAAACAGCAGAACCAGGAGAGAACTTCCTAAGAGACAAGGTACAAAATGAATACCAACTGCCAAAAGTGTTTTCTGACCTGTCCATCCTGACCTAACTCTGTGGCATCCTCATATCTCTACACAGGCCACACACACACATCAACAAGGAAATCTACATATGTGTGCTCTTTTACACATGTTCACACAAATATGGATATACATTCATGTGCACATTTACACACACATATATGCATACACATTCACATATTTGAACACATATGTACACAAAGCCATAAAACTAGTAATACAATTTTCAAACCATATCACATTTTTTTCTCAATTGTTTCTTTCTCAGGAGGACTTTCTATTTTTGAGAGGATATATTTTAGTAAGGCTTCCTTAAAACTAAAAAAAAAGAAAAATGCAATTACATATATCCAACTTTCTATATGTGCTTTGCATAGTGTTGTTAGCTGTCTGTAATAATTTTTCTGCAATTTTGTTGAATGCTTACTTGTAACATTGTACAGGAACAGGCAGTAACTTAGGAGAATGTTCTTAGTTTGAATTGTAACAGCCAAGGCTGAAAACTAAATATTACCTATTAAATACTTTACTGGCTACATTAGCTGTATGCATTTTGATGTTATGTTTAAAACCTAATGTTTAGGTATAAAATTAGAAGTTAAAATCCATATCTGAGTAAAAACCAACCACAATAAGATTTGGTAAAATAAAAATTAGCAGTGAACGATTCCAGGTCCACTTTATCCTGCTCCTGGTCTTTGCAGGGTTTAAATGGCTCTTGAATGGCTGCCTCATATTTATAGAACATGTCAAATATGTGTCATACTTTGTCATCCTATCTGTGACAGGTCTACTTGAGCTTTTTTTCCTCATTATCCCCACTTGCTTTTATTTGTTTTGTTTTATTTTGCAAAGCTATTCAGTTGGCATAAGCCAGTAAAAATGTCAGAAGGAAGGAGAAATAAAAATTATAACCTCTCTCTCTCCAAACAGCTTTCCTATTTTTATCTCACGCTCCTGTAGTTCAAGGCCTTTAATTCCCAGTTAAGTTAAATGCAGTAGTCATCAATATGTTTGTAAAACCATAATTTAAACCAAATTTAAACTAATCATCTATTTCTTTTTTGTTTCCGCCATATGGTTGAAGTTTAAAATAGGAAAGACAAAGAAAGCACAGAGGAGAAAGTGAACGCGGATGGGCAGTGGGATGCTCTGCGTTCTGTCCCCCATCATTATAGTGATCTGTTCTCAGTTTCCATTAATCAGTGTTGTCAGCAGCATGCTGGGTAAAGGGGGTCCAAGATGTCATTGTTTACCATGAGACTGTCATCAATTTGCACCATCCTAGAATTCACCTTTCAAAAAAATAGCTCCAATAATTACACCGTTAGCTTCCACCAGAAAGGGAGCTCGAGCAACACAACTAACTGAGCCAAGCAATGTTAATGCAAAGTTTCCATTTGTGAAATGCTGCGCTGTTTCTCCTTTCTACACAGGCACTGTAGAAATTAGTGATCTGAAAGCGGATGTTCAAAAGTTAAGAAATGCTCTTAACACTTATTTCTTTAAGGCACCTTATGCACAGTGGGACACCAGGAGGCTCATTGGGGAGTGTTTCTGGGATGAAAACTGATTGCTATGAAGATGAAGAGTGATGAAAGAAGAAAGGCTCTAAAATCCTGAGCTATGAAGGAAACCCCTTTGACAAAGGCCCATGGCAAGCTCCAGACAGGGAATCCCTTCTGGGAATGGAGCCCAGACTGTATCTCCTTCTTCCTTGGATGCTGGCATACTGAGAAACAGTCCTATTATCCACTACTGCTCTCTTCAGTTTGGCTCCCAAGTCTGATGAACTAGTCATATGCTGAAGATGCTTCCAGAAGTGGAGATATATGATTTTGTCTTTACCAAATCTGAGAGTGAATGGAATATCTACTGTGATTTAATGTTGCCTGTGACCTCCATGGTACCTGGCTTTCCCCTTTGGGGAAGAAAATGCTGAATCAGTGGCTTACACTCAGCTATGAATGCAGAAGCAAGCTCATTTATTAATTCTTAAGAAGTGCCCTTTATACCTTCTAACCACATCCTATTGGTCCTAAGCAAGTATGTCCTCCAGGTGGCAGTACCCAATTGGCTAACATTGTCTGCATCAACAATCTCTAGGCTCTCAGGCAGACTTCAGATTGGCCCTCAAGTGTAAATTGCCTCTATAGCAGCTCTGCCTCACTAGTTGATTATTGATGTTTATGCAGAAGTGGCCATGGCTTTGTCAGTGAGGCATACTGTACCTCCTACAATCCAAAGATCTAGTTGTCTACTTGCTAGATAAATCCAGTTACCTTCAGAAGTTAAGCGTGCACATGTATGTGCCTCCTACTACATTTTATGTTAAAAATGCTGGGATTTTAAATTCTACTGTTTACATTTGATATCTCCCTTCAGAATCATACAACATGCAAAGTAGATTGAGGGACAGCAAGCATCCCATGTAAAAGGCTTGATGAGATTTGTGGGCTTTGTCTGGATTCTTTATTGCTGCTTGTGAGCAGTGAACACTGATGTAGGCCACATGCAAGTGAGTATTTCTAAACTCCAATAACCATTTTCTTTATAACATTAGCTTTACATAGACTTGTGAGTCTTGGACTATATATTTAACTCATCCTTGCAATCAAAAATACTCTGTTTTTTTAAAAAATATTGTTCCAGGACTGACACATATTACACAAAATCATATATCTTAATATGCTTTATATAGCTCAATAGCTGGGTCACTTCCAAACCTCCATATGGCTCATGTGCTTTCTGATAATCTCACCTCATCACTTACTAAAAACAATTCTACTTTTCTGCCCTGGACCGAGACCTGCAGCCCTTCTGGGCCACAGTCCCCTGATTGTTATGTTCTCTCTTTTGTACCTCTCAGGTCTCTATTTAGTTTCCTCCCTGTTCAAAATTATGACCATTTACACATTATCCTTAAAATGACATTCTATTTATAATTTAGAAAATAACCATAACCAGACACTCAAAGACAAAGAATAAAAATGATGATTCTTTACAATTTCTTCCTGCTGAAAAGGGTGATATATACACACATACACGCCATACACACACAGGCAAATATACATTTTAAGGAGTAGAGAAGGATAGAAAAAATGCAAAAGTCAGTTAGAATGAAGAAAGCTAGCTTCAGCATCTGATATCCAGGCTCTGTGTGCTTAGAAGGTTTAAGGTTTGACTGAAATTCTAATTAGATCATCTGTATGAAGCAAGGTCATCTGGAATCACCAGCTATTCCTAAAGCTATTCTGAGAACAAGTTTCTGGAAACAGCTTCAGGACACAGAGAGCTAGAACAGCATGTTATTTCAGTGTCTCTGAGGATAAATCTTGTCATAGCTTCAAATTCTGTAATATATGAATCTTACAACCAAAAGTTTAGTACTATTAAGATACCCTATCTGTATGGATTGTGCAAGGTGGACAGATCAATTAAAGATGAATTTTTTGCATCTTGTTTCCAAAGGTGAAAAACAACTGTCTTTTTTACAGGTTATACAAATAATATTCTATAGAAATATTGTGATACATATACACATGCATATGCATGCCACACATTTTATACATGTGCACACACACACACACACACACACACACACACACGCACACACACATATATATTTGTACAAATATATTTAGCTAGCAAAGACTGGAGAAAAATAGATAACTTTAGTACATTCCCTTTTAGGCTAAAAAATAAAATTTATAAATTTGTTTAGGAACTTATAAAATGGATGTATACAATTAGTACCTTGTATCCAGTGATGTGGTTCAGGGGTGAAAAGGCCAATGACCTGAGTGAAGTCACTTGACCTGTCATGATAAAAGGAAAGAACCAACTTCCATTAGTTGTCCTCTGCTTTCCCCAGGAATAGTGTAGCATGCAGTTACACACACACACACACACACACACACACACACAAACACACACACACACACATACACACACACACACACACACACACACACACACACACACACACACACAAAGTCAGTAGGAGAAAATTCCTCTTTCTTGGAATGAATAAAGACAGAGCTCGTGGAGAACAGAAAGAAGGAAAAGTCGGCCCTGAGCACAGCACAGCATATCAATGTTCCACAGAGATTTTACATAGGCATACTCCTTCTTTATGCTTAACACAGACTTCTTAAAAGTTGACCCCCCAAAAGTCACATACTGAATAGTCATTTAACAACAATTTGTCTTAATAAAATCAAACAGAGTGAATGTTCTGCCTCTTGAAGTAAATGCACAAATGAAAATGAAGTAACATAAAGTAACACACATTTTGTAAAAGTACTGTTTACACAATATTTCATATGGAGACACATGAAAACTTCTTTAAGCTGATTAAATATTGGCAGTTCCACACGTCAAGATATTTCTTTATAAAAAAAATATCATTTTATTTGTTTAAATTTCAAATGGTTCCTCTCCCACAATACCTCATCCCATCCTCCCTCCCCTTTGCCTCTATGAGGGTGCTTCTCCACCCACTCACCCACTCCAGCCTCACTGGTGGAGCATCCTGCTAACCTGGGCCATCAAGCTTCCACAGAACCAAGAAGACCCCCTCCTATTGGTGCCAGATAAGGTAATTCTCTGCTACACATGTAGCTAGAGCCATGGATCCCTCCATTTATAGTCTTTGGTGGTTTAGTCCCTGGAAGCTCTGTGGGGTCTGGTTAGTTGATATTGTTCTTCCAATGGGAGTGGAATCCCCTTAACTCCTTCAGTCTTTTCCCTAGGTTTTCCATTTGGGTCTCAGTGTGTTGCTTGGATATGAGTGCCTGTATCTCTATTAGTTTGCTGGTGGCAGATCCTTCCAGGAGACAGTCATACCAGGTTCCTGACAGCAAATGCTTCTTGGCATCAGCAACTGTGTTAGAGTTTGGTATCTGCAGATGGAATGGATCCCTAGGTGGGGCAATCTCTGTATGGCCTTTCCTTCAGTCTCTACTCCATGTTTTTATCCCTGCCTTTCCTTTAGACAGGAGCAATTCTGGGTTAAAAATCTTAAGATGAGTGAATGGCTCCATCCCTCGTTTTGGGATATTCTCTATTTACTAGAGGTGGTCTCTACAGGTTCTATCTCTCTTTTATTTGGTACTTCAGTTGATGCTATTTCTCTTCGGTTCTAGGACCCTTTCACTTCCCTGGCAGCTTGGAATAACTGTAGTAGCCAGAAAAAATATTTCCTTAAAGAACAAAAACAAAAATACTTTGCAAGATTCAAACCCAAAGAAAGATGACATTTTACTTAGCACTAACTGAAACTTAATAAATTGTCAACATGTGTCTTATTTCAAGGAGCAAGTGAAATAGGAGGTAGAAGGAAGGCTTTGTTGTTCAATGTTCTTGCTACTGTTGATGAGGCCAGAAATTGGTTTCCAACACACATAATTGGTAACTAAGGTTTTATGCACATGAGTGCATGCATGCACACATATACATATACATACACACATACACATATACAGAGAGAGAGAGAAAGAGAGAGAGAGAGAGAGAGGAGACAGAGAGAAAGACAGAGAGAGGGGGAGACAGAGAGAGAGAGGAGACAGAGAGAAAGACAGAGAGAGGGGGAGAAAGAGAGAGGGAGAGAATAAAGGGGAGAGGGGGAGGGGAGGAAGAGGGAAAGAGAGAGAGGGGAGGGATTTTTCTAAAGCAATTATGGGTTAGAATATTGGCAGTCATACTTTTCTGTTTAAATGAGTTATTTTCTTTGTATATAAAAATATTTTTTTTCCCATTTTTGGCTCTCCTTCCCAGATCCTGCCCTGCCTCTGCCTCCCATGATTATATGGTCCCCATTCTAAGTAGGACTGACACATCTACACTTTGGTTTTCTTTCTTGAACTTCATGGAGTATGTGAGTTGCATCATGGGTAATCTGAGATTTTGGGCTAATGTCCACTTTTCAGTAAGTGCATACCATGTATGTTCTTTTGTGACTGGGTTACCTCAATTAGTATGATTTTTTTTCTAGTTCTATCCTTTTGCCTATGAGTTTCAAGAAGTCATGGTTTTTAATTGCTGAGTTGCATTCCATTGTGTGAATGTACCACATTTTCTGTATCCATTCCCCTTTTGAGGGACATCTGGGTTGTTTTCAGCTTTTGTATGTTGTGAATAAGGCTGCTATGTGTCCTCTGAGAAACCACCAGGTTGATTTCCAGAGCAGTTGTACCAATTTTTAATCCCACTAGCAATGAAGGACCATTTCTCTTTCTCTAGCATTGTCTGTGACCTGTGTTTTTGATCTTAGACATTCTGACAGGTATGAGGTAGAATTTAAGGGTTCTTTTGTTTAAAGACGGACAGAATCAGGTGTGGAAGGAGACAGGGTAGAAGTACAATGGTTGGGAAATTGAAAGGAGTTTACAGCAGTGACAGATGGGGAACTTGGGTATACACACACAAAAAAGAAATAAAACAAAGGAAATCCTAGATACCAAAAATCAAGGAGCTCCCAGGACCCAATTGACATGATATTATCTGACATACCCCCAAAAAGGGAGAGAGAACCTTTGAAGACCATGTAGAGAGTTAGATATGGCACCTGGTTGAAGAATGATGTGACCCACCCATCCCAAAATTATTAATACAGAAATTTTCTTGTATAAATGAAATGCTGGGAGAAAGAATGGAGAAGAGACTGAAGAGAAAGCCATCCAGAGACTGCCCAACCCAGGGATCCATCCCATATACAGATACCAAACTCAGACACTATTGCTGAAGCCAAGAAGTGCTTTTGACAGGAGCCTGGCATGGCTGATGCCTGAGATACACTCCCAGAACCTGACCAATACAGATGTGGATACTCACAGCCAACCATTGGACTGAGCACTGGGATGCCAATGGAGGAGTTAGTGGAAGGAATGGAGGACCTGAAAAGGTTTCCAAATAGCATAGGGAGAACCAGACTCCATAGAGCTCCCAGAGACTAAACCACCTACGAAAGAGTACTCATGGAGGGCCTCATGGCTCCAGTGGTTATGTAGCAGAGAATGGCTGTACATAATATCAATATGAGGGGAGGCCCTTGGTCCAGTGAATGCTTGTTACTACAGTGCAGGTTAATGTTAGGGTGGTGAGATGGGAGAGAGTGGGTGGATGGGTTGGGGCGACTCCCTCATAGAGGCAGGAGGAGGAGAATGGTATAATGCTTTTGAGGAGGGGAACCCAATAAGAAGGAATAATATTTTAAATGTAAATAAATAAAATAACCAATAAAATGTAAAAAAATATGAATTTTGAAGATTTATACTGAGTTAAAAAACATAACTATATTGATCTTTGTAACTTTACGAATATGTATTTTCTACTTACTGTCTGTATTTTGTAAAGACCATTAAGTGGGTATCTTTGGATTTAGGGGAAAAAATGGCAGACTTGAATTCAAATTCATTTTGGTAGTCTTATAGAACTTGTATTTTCCAAAGTTTAACGATATTAGCTAAAATATTTTATAGTACTATCATTAGGACTGACTGCCAATTTTCCCATTGTATAACTGGATGTTATAAATATTATTAAAAATCACTTTGCCTTTTTCTTTGTTATGTATTCATCACATAGAAGCAAAATTACCAATGCATTTTTGAAAACTTCTTTTTTGAAACAGTGACTTTTAAAGTTTATTTTATTATTGTTTTTTAGAATTTCAGACCATATATTTTGATTATATTCAGTGTCAACTCATCCCAGATCTACCTCTCATTCATTATTCAATTTTATGTTACCTTTTAAATCCAATTCAGTTCGTGCTGGCTATAGAATCTTGGATGTGTGGCCTTCCATTGCTGTCTGGTTGGCCTACCAGGTACCATACCCCACTTTCCCAATAGCTATCAAATTTGAATATATCCTCAGCTATGGATAAGTCTTCATTCCTACGTCACCTTTTAATGTTTTATTTGCCTTCAGCTTGTGCAAGGCTAGTGCATGCTATCATAATTGCTGCGTGTTTATGTGTGAATATTTTTGAAAACATAATTTTATTATACATAATATATATATATATATATATATGCATATGTATATATTGAGGGATAATTATTTTTTAGTTGAAGTTATACCTTAGTTTATAAGATAAAATCCCAAGTTCCCTTGTAAGCAATAAAAACTGTAAGAATAATGTGTTTCTAAAGATTTGCTTATCAATATCTTTGTAATGTGATATACCCATCTGAACACAGATAATTTAGAGGTTACTACATTCATGAGTAAAGTTTCACTTTTTGGGTTTATCTTTGTAATTACATTTAAAGTAGCTCATTTGGCTATTTACTTCAAATTCAAATGTTTCAGTTATTTGCTAATAAAGTTTTATTGAACTGTGATCTGTGGCATGATCTCTTAGGTGTTTATTACAGGTACTCAGACTAAAGGTGTGGCTAGCATGATGCATGTTATCATGACAAAGAACTGCACTCAGGCATTAAATGAAGTGAGTATTTAAAGACTATATCCTCAGTCATCCTTGCATATAAAAGGCCAAAGAAAAGAGATCATAAAGCCAAGGCTAGCTTAGGGTACAAAGGAGTTGCCAGGCTTGCCTACAATACATATTGAGTCTCTCTCTAAAAACAAAATAAAGAATTTAATATGGACAGTCTTATAACATTCCTAGATAAAAGAGAGGTGTCAATAGTGAACTGGTAAAAAAACAGTAAAGGTTATCTAATATTTAGTGCATACTTGAAGAATGAGAATAATAAGACAAAGGAGATGTTGGGAAAGAGCTGTCAGGTAGTTAGTATGGATAATCACAGTAGTGAATGGGAATAAGAAATAGTAAGTAAATATACCTTTAGAAATGTTTCCATGAAAGCTAAATGCATTTGAAAGCCAAGTGAAGAAGGAGGCGCATGTTGGGAATGTTTGTGGAGAGAAATCCCAGCATTTTAAAATGAAAACTGACAAAGTATTGTTTTAGAAACACGGTTTTAAAGATTTATTTTAATGTATATGCTTATCGACATCTCTGTTTATCATGCACAGGTATCTGGATGCTCACAGAGGACAGAAGAGGCCATGAAGTCCCAAGATCTTCAGCTACAGTGAGTGTGAACCCCTCCATGTCAGAAATCAAAATCAGTTTTCTGGAAGAGTAGTGCATGTTCCTAATCGCTGAGACATCTGTCTAGCCTGACCATGAGGACATTCTTTACAGTTTTATTCTGAACTTAGAATTTCTAAATGAAGTCTGGCAGAATGGCTGCACAAATGCTTATGTGAGAAGATGCATGTACTGTACAGATGTCTGGTCTTTCTTACTCAACACCTCACTGCAAAAGAGAATTTATACTGCCCCATATATACAGAAGTTCAGTGACACAGGAACTGCAGTGATTTAGCAAATCATGAAATAAACATAAGGTAAGCCCATTCTATCTATGAATGAGAAAGCAGGATTGATGAAAGCAGAGAGTGGGCAGGCTTTGTAATCAAGCCCCTACATGCTTCTCTAACTGAAACAGGAAGGAAATATACTCTAGAGAATAGGAATGATTAAAACTTGATCACATATATTTATGTTTACATGTTGCTACTCTAAAATATCAAAGACCTTATTTTGAAAAAAAAAAAAAAAAACAGAGAAGAAAAAGTAACATTTGTTTAAATATACTTTTTTTCCTCTTCTATTCTGCATCAGTCATGAGAAAAAAAGATGGGGACTGCTGGTAAGACTGTGTATGAATAAATGGCCTAAAATTTGTTAGTTAAACTGTGATATATTTCTTCAGTTCTGGTAAAAAAACAAAATACATATGCATGTGCCAACTGTAAACTCTGTAATGATAAGCCCATATGTGCATCAATTTCTCTTCTGTTTGCATTTAAAATAAGCATTGAGTAATGTAAAGAAAAATAGCCCATTACAATTTTGTCCTATTTCACAAGACTGCAAAAGGAGGAATATTCAATGTGGAGGGCAAGGAAAATGATTATATAGTCATAAAATAATGAGTATTATGAACACTATTCTGAAATTTATGTACAAAATTTTGTGTATGAGTACGGAATTGACTTTTTAAGTGGTAGTTTAAAACCCGGAAACATATTTGCCTTAAATCGATAAAGAAATTTAATAGAAACACCAGCTTTCCTTCTCACACATACCTTTTTAATTGCCTTCTTTGGAAAGCAATAACAAAACAACAGAATAAAAGCTTAAAGTTTTCTGGTATTTTGCTGAAAAATATTTTAAAATACATATTAAATTGTATTTAAATATTATTTTCTCTTAAGTTTTCATATCAAGTACCCCAAATAAAGTGTCAAATATAAGTAAAATACATAAAAATATTTAAGAAGCATCAATTAAATAGTATTTAAATTTACATCCACCAAATGTAAACTCACTCTCATGTATGAATAAACACATAGTATTAATCTCTTCTGCTTCTTAAAATATTCAGCCATTTAAATTGGAAACCATCCATGGAAATCAAAAGTAAAGTATCAACTAGCCTGCCACAAACTCAGAATGTGATAAAAATGTTATCTATCATATGTGGAGGCTTCCATTTAATGTATATATGCCTGTATATTCATAAATAGGTATAAGTGTACTTAAAATCTAAAAATCTAGAAAATAAAAAAAAAGACATGGTAATATTAAGTGAGGAACTAGAGTAGAGGTTTCTAAAACATAAAACAGAGTAAAGGTCAGGGGAGAGTGGGGGATGAGGAATGGAGGCAGGGGAGTGTGGGGATGAGGAACAGAGCAGGGGAGAGTTGGGGATGAGGAACAGAGCAGGGGAAAGTGGGGGATGGGGTAGAAAAGATTGAAAATAAAAACTTTTATTAAATGTTTTAGTAGAAAGTAACAAGTAATTTAGGTAATTTTTTTATTGATTAAAGTAAAAAAGTCATTTAAAATAAGGTAGACATTGCAGAAAGTTCCCCCAGAAGATTCATATGATATCTCCTACTACGAATGAAAATAATTCTCATAAAAGTCAACAAATTTCTGTTGATAACCATAAGAATCTTGATGGTAGAATGACATTCCAACCCAATTTTCTTCCGCTCTCAATATCTATATTTTTGTGGTAATTAAGTCAACATCAAGAATAATATAGGAAAATAAGACATATTAGAAGTTGAACATACCTGTCAGCATATTAAAATAGTATATCTAAATAAATGTCAAGATACTGTTGATATAATAGTAATAACTAGCCAATAATTAATAATAATAATAATAAATGTAAGCCTATTGCCTAATAGTAGCTTTTGCTTCATTTAATCCATCTTACAAGAACAGAAAAAATTTCTAAACATAAAAATAGAAGCACTACCTGTAATGGCTGAATCGTCTTTTCGACACGATTGGACATAGAATTCCCAGGAGCATATCCTGGGAATGCCTTTCCCTGTGTTTCCAGAGCACTGTATATGGTACCATGACATCATCTGGGAAACTGAACTTAACTCAACTGGGAAGGGATAAAATAAGTGAGTCACCAGTGGCTATCTCTTCCTGCTTCACAGCTGAGGATAACACATGCAACTGGTTCCAGTGCTACTGCCCCATGATGGTGAGGCAAAGCAAACTTCCCTTTTTTAAGTGGTTTTGGTCAGGTCTTTTGGCATATGAAGAAAGAAAAATACATAGAAAAAATTATAAGAAATTTGCCCATGATCTTCTTCCTCACAGTGTATTGACATTCCAATACGTTTTGGAGAGTGGGATTTAGGGTAGTTTCTTTACAATATCTAAACTCAATAGTACATCTCTTAGAATCATCCCCACCCTACCCTGACATGATGCAGGTAGATAACTGCATAGTTCAACCAATTTCCATGGATGCCAAATATGCTCCTTTGATAAAGGCCCTTGCCTCCAAGACTGACTACCTGACACCCCAGGACTCACGTGGTAAAAGACTCACAAATATTTTCCCTCACTGTTGGACACATGTATACATACACAAACACAATAAATAAATAAATGCTAAATTTAAAATAGGATTCTCTACGGTTAAGTGAAGAATAGCAAATGAATCAACACCCACTATAAAACAAGTCCTGAGCTGGATTTGTTGATGTTATTGCTCCTATTGTACAAGCTACACACATTTAGCCTTGACATTGTGCATGTCTTAAATGCTCTTTACATTCTGTTTGCCCAGGTTTCATGCCTCAGTCATATTTATTCTCACAATACTCTCATTTCCAAATCACTTTCAGAACTGCACCATCAGAAGTTAGCATGCTTTAATCACCAGAGTAAGATATAAGGCCCACAAGGGCAATTAATTCCAATTACTACAAGAAAACTTTTCACTATCTCTGAGTGAACTTTGGGAAATCATAATTTTGTAACTTAGGAAAAAAAAAGAAGAGGAAAAGTGAGCTTCTACTTTCAGGCATTTAGAAATCCAATAAATTATGTTTACATTCCATACTTCACCTCACTTTCAAAGTTTATAAATAATTACCTCAAATCCCCAGTATAAACTACCTTTTCTGCCAAGAAATGCCCTACAATATACATTCCTTGAACACATCGTTAGAGCAATGGCAGATTCATAATTTATTAATGAGTCAATTGTAGCTCCAATAATAACATAAAATTGTATGTAACACACTTGGCTGCTTCACAAAACAGGAGTTAATATATCCAAGAGAACAGATGGAATATTTTCCAAGATAATTAAAACTAATTTTGAATAAAATAATCTAAGTTCCAGAAAGAGTTGGATAACACTAAATATTGAAACTTAATAGGTTTACTCATTGGGACTTTGCTGAGAATGTTTTTGACAGGTGAAAGGAAATATCGGTGAGATTAGACATTGAACAAAGACTTGGATTGCTTGTACAGATGACAGGACATCAATGGCCAGCTCCTAACCTGGTGATAGATAACAGTCTATAAGTCCAACCCAGGGGATCCAATGCCTCTGACCTCCACAGGCACTCACATGCAAAAACCCATACAGGAAAAAGTGAAATGTATCTGTTAAATTTGTTTAAGGGACCCAACTTGAGACCCATTCCATGGGTAAGCACCAAGCCCTGAGACTCTTAATGAAACAGATGCAGATACCCACAGCTAAGCATTAGATGGAGGGCAGAGATCTGATGGAGGATTGGGGGGGAGGATTGAAGACCCTGAATAGAATGGAACCTCTAGAGGAATAGCAACAG
Organism: Micromys minutus; assembly: GCF_963924665.1. Lineage (NCBI taxonomy): Eukaryota > Metazoa > Chordata > Mammalia > Rodentia > Muridae > Micromys > Micromys minutus. Next base: position 7,981,360 of record NC_137953.1, read on the forward strand.
AGTCAATTAACCTGCCACCCTGGGGACTCAGAGACTGAGCTACAAACCAAAGAGCATATACACTAGCTGTCCCGAGGCCCCAGGCAAATGTGAAGTAGGAAAGACACTCAGTCTCCATGTGGGTCTCCCATCAAATAAGCTGGGACAGTCCCTAGAGCTGTAACCTAACTCTGAAATCCCCATTGCAAAAGGGCTGTTTTGTAGGGTCTCAGTGGGAGAGGATGCACCTAGTCCTGCAGAGACTTGATAAGCTATGGTAGGAAGATATCCAAGTGGGCTCCATTCTTTCAGAGGAAAACAGAGGAGTTATGGAAGGATTAATTTTGTGAAGGGAGTAACATTTGGGATGTAAATTAATTAACCAAAATTTTCATTTAAGATGAGAAAGCACTTTAGGATATTGAAATAAAAACATGGGTAACGTATACATTCAAACAAAGCAATACCAACACTATTATGCCCATTTGAGAAATATGAGAGTGAGCCAGGGCAAAATCATAAGGAATTAAGGAGATTGGAGAGAGATAGATCACATGATAAACTAGAAGTGGAACAGTGTGACTGCTGAGGTCCTGACTCAGAAGTTATGATTTACAAGATTTATCATGAGGATGAGAATTTGAATTCCAGTGCTTACACAGCACAAAACCACCTCTTACTCTATCTCTAAAGGGTCTTATGACTTCTTCTGGCCTCTGTGGCCACCTATGCATACATACATACATGTACTTCCTCATACACACACATACATATGTGTAAGTAAAGAATTAAAAAAAGTAAATTAGAAAGGATGAATTATTTGAATAAAATTAAAAAATGAAATCGTTATTTTAAAAGCAGACAAGTAAAAATGTAAAAGACATAATGATAAACACAATTTAAAAATAGATGATAGACTATTTAATTAAGGAGCAGCTTTTCATACTATTAGCAAAAAGATGTAAAACTGATAAGTGTACATCACTGTACTTTGGCCACTATGACAAGAGAAATGACTGATCTAGACTCATCTTTCCAGGGGTGTTGGCTACTGTGCTGAGGAAGGTAATACAGCACAGAGATGCTTCCATTGGGCTGCCTAGAAAGTAGAGGGATTAAATGTCTACAACAATGTTCATTCTCTATTTCCCACATTTAATTTCATCCAACATCAATGAATAATGTGGCCCACATTCAGTGAGATTCTCCAGTTAGAAGGTTCTTCTTAAAAAATGGACCTCACAGAAATGTCTCCTGAGAGTATTTACCAGATCTTTACTGATATAGATGAGGATGCTTACAACTAACCATCAGACTGAGCAAGGGGACCTCAATGAAGGAGTCAGAGAAAGAACTGAGGGAGCAAAGGGGTTTTCAACCTTATAGGAAGATCAACAATATCAACCAACCAGACCCCACAAAGAGTACACATGGGGGTACTCATGGCTCCAACCACATATGTAGTAGAGGACTACATGTTCTGGCATCAATGGGAGAAGAAGCCACTGGTCTTGTGAAGGATTGTTTCCTCAGTGTAAGGAAATGTCAGGGTGTTGAGTTAGGAGTGGGAGGGTAGGTGGGAAGAGGAGCATCCTCATGGAAACAGGGGGAGGTGTGATAGGAGAGCAGGGAACAGAAACTGGGAAAAGGGATTTGAAATGTAAATACAGAAACTATTCATGGAAAATATGGTAATCAAATTAACTTTCAAGTTGGCTTTGAAACCCACCCAAGAGGGCCAATCAATATCACCTGTCATAATAGCCAAATGTTGACTTGTTAGAATCCTATGAAGTTAACCAGTGTTTAACACTTTTGCTGTAACACATGCCTGCTCATTAGTAAGAGAGCAGTCAATTCTCCAAGATCAGATCTCAACAGCCTGAAGAAATCAAGCCATGGCCCTTTCTCTAAGACAGAGTGCTAATAATCAGTGTGTATTTTAACAGATGTCTCAAAGAGCATGATACCTGGTCTTTAAGGCTCTTTGTGGAAGTACACTATGCTAAATTAAACTGTGTGATTTGAAGCTTTCTTTGTGTAGGAAATTTTCTCAGGGTGGGCTTTCCCATTCATATAATCCATTCCTATTGTAGTTTCTCTTTCCTCCACTTCTCCCGGCCTCTCCTGCTGCCGTGGGCCCTCTCACCTAGATTCACTCTGACTTTAATAGTGTGGCTGTGGGCTTGCAACATCTATTTTCCATATCATTAAGACTAGTAAAAGCTAATTAGTCTTGTAGAAGGTTCCTTAGATTTTCATGAACATTAAATCATGTACCTAACAGGAAATTAAGGCACCTTATAGTCATTTATCAGCCAAGCCAAAGAGAGTATAGAAAGGCAAACTAATAATAATAATAAATAAAAAACCTGCTAAAATTTCAAAAGGCCTTTTCAAAAAATAAAACTGCACATCACCAACAAACATGATATGAATATTATTCCATGCCTGGTAAGAAGATAATGAACACATTATTAAAGCTATCATTCTATGGTAATGCATACCCAATAATGTGGCTAAAACCGCAATAAAAGAATTATGCAGATTTATTCATTTCAAATGTCATCGAAAATGAAAATAATCCAAATAAGTATTGTTGGTCATAATAAAAAGTATGGTCCTGACCTAAAACCAACCAATCATCCCTCTACACAATTCAGTTGCTTGCAAATAATATAACAAATGATAGAAGGACTGGAGAAGGTGCTTAGCAATTAAGATCATTTAATGTTCTTCCATTGGATCTGAATTTGCTTCTTAGAACTCAAGAAGATTAATTCACAACCACGTGTAACCCCAGCTCCAGAGGATTTTACACTCTCTTCTGGGCTTCACATTTGTACACTCATAACAATACACTTATAAATTATTAAAATAAAGCCAAAGGTACACACACACACACAACCATATATATACATATATATATATATATATATATGTATATATATATATATACATATATATATATATATATATATATATATACATATATATATATATACATATCCTGCATATGTAAAACTATAAAACAAGGGTATGAACAAAAACACCTTTACAGAAAACATAATTTATTTTCATTTAAGCAAAACATATATAAAAAGCATTACTCCGCTGCAAAATTCTGAGTAGTAGTCAATTTAGGAAGAAGGATATGTCATGTGAGAGAGGCTTCCCTTGGTTTAGTGCTATTGGTAGTATTTCTAGGTCATTACCTGTGAATTTTTCATGACTGTGAATGTTTTATGAAATTCAGACATGCTTAGAGAATGAAATTGGTAGAAATGCTATAAACTCATTAATTTTTAAAAATTTCTTAAGTAACCAACAGAGTCCTTTGTATTTTTAATTATGTGTTTTATGTTGTTATAAATCAATACAAAATATATCACAATTAAAATAAAATATAAAATTTTAGAAAAACATCACAACAATAACAAATAGTTCAAGTATATTTCAAGTAGTAAGAAAATGAGTAACACAACAGGCACCAATTTCATATACGTTCATTACAACTAATAATCATTTCTTCAAGGTAAGGACATTTTAAACCAATTACAGGTATGTGTACATTCATTATTTGAGCAACAAAATTGAATAAGCTTCCACTTTAAGTAAATGATGAGAGTGTATTTAAATTGTGTTATGTAATTGCCTGTATTTAAATTGTGTTATTGTAGCTTTGGTTTGAATCTGATTTTGGGCATTTTTTTTTTTTTCTAGTAAAAAGTAAATGCATTCCTTTTCTTTTAAAGATCCATCTATTGTAGGTACACCAGTAAAAACAGCATGTGTACGGAGGTTCTTCTACATGAGGATCTGAAAACATTGAAGTCCTCAGCAATTTTAGGAGTATTTTGAATCAAACATTTCTCTTTTATTGAGGGCTGAATAGGAAACATTTTTAGAATTGGGTGATGTAATGTACAGAGAATTCCGTCCTGCAAATTCAATCAGACATCTGGTGTCTGGTAAGTGACATCCCTGTGTGACTTTACACCTATCATATTAAGACAAATATAAGACTTGTTTGGGCATGCAACCAAGGCTATAATTAGTCACACAATTTTGTCATAAACCCATCTAATGTCTTTAGATTGCTCCATGCAAGTGCTCACATCATGTATTATATTTTCTCCAATTTAAAATCTGGTCCAATCAAATCAATTTTATGTGTGAAGTGTTTGAACTTTGCTTACTTTATCTGTAGATGATATTAGATTTAATTTTCCACCTAGAGAGTCGCGATTTACTATTGTTTTCCTGGCCATCTGGACATTATAATTTCAACACAAAATCATTGAGTGACATAATCTGTTGTGTGTCAAAGTATTACTTATTCTCCAACTCATCAATATGTCTTTTATACATATATGAATACATTTTAATAGGAAAAAAGAATTACACACATAGTAATAATTTCATTTTTCCTCATGAAAAACTAGGACCAAAACTTGTTCACTAATATTACTTATTTCCAAAAAAATAAATATCTACAAACCAAACCTTTTAGGGTAAATGACAGTGAATAATAAACTTATTTTATATTTATGAATGTCTAAGTGTATGTTTGTGTGCAGTGCCTATGATCCCCTAGAACTAGAGGCAAAGAGGGTTGTGAGCTGTCATGTGTAGAGTTGCTGCAAGAATAGTGTTCTTTACTATTTCACCCTCTTTGTAGGCCATGGTGCACATTAATAAGCCACATACATTTTTCTATTTCTTGAAAAAGTATTGTGGACACACTTTCCAGCTGAGGCTCTAAAATAAATGTTTACAATCAATTTAAGAAGAATTGAGTTTTATCCATTGCATGATTTCAGAGAAATATAGATAATTTTATTATTAAAGGATTTTAGTTTCAGGATAAAATTCATTAGAGTAGACATTTTTTTAAATAGTACGATCATATATAATATAAAATTTATATGAGAGTCAGAGTTACATCACTACAGAGAGTGAAGAAAATGATTCAAATGTATCTTGAAGGACAGAAGATCTGTTTATTTCTTTTGGTATCTTCATGACCTCAGGTTATCACAGTCATCAGAGGGTAACAGAGGATTCAGATCAACAATGTAAATTGGATTATTTTTAAACCTTATCAGAGTGTTTAATTCCTTCACAATTCCAAATCAACCAGATAATGTCTAATTTACATTCCTAAATAAATAGCACAAAAATTAATGCTGTGGGGAAGGAACAGCATTCAGATTGATGGTTTTCCAGAAGACTGCATAAACATCAAGTTCAGAGGAAGTGAAGATGCAACGTAGAAAGTTCTTTTCTCCAGGATTGCGTGAATGAGTGAGTGAGTGAGTGAGTGAATGGATGGATGAGTTCATTTTGAGATTAATAAATGGTATCTGGGTCATTTTGGTAATACTAACTTTGTCTTACCTAGGCTCTTTATTGCTATGATGAAACACTATGAGCAAAAGGAACTGGGGGAGGAAAACGACTATATCATCTTATAGTTGTAATCCATCACAAAGAAAGAAATGGCAGGAACTCAAGGCAGGAACCTCAATGTAAGAACTAATGGGGAGGCCATGGTGAAATAGTTCTTACTGGGTTCCTCCTCAGAGCTTACCCAACCTGCTGTCTTAGACCTTTGAAGAAGACATATAGGCACCCTTGGCATCAGCCTTACTTGGTAAGGTTCTCCTACATTAATCAGTAATCAAGAAAATGTTCTAATAACTTCCATACTGGCTTTCTTAAGAAAGCATTGTCTTAAATTTAAGATTCTCTCTTCTCAGGCTGACCTACATTTGTGCCAAGATGATAAAAATGAAGCCATACAAAGAGGAACTTTGGCTGAACAAGCAATGTCTGGGAAGAACAAGGATAGTCAGTGTTATACCCAAGGCAACTCAGACTTTTTACCACTTTGAGGTGTAACTTTATTCCCTTCAGGACATTTAGACCTTTATTTCTACTTCCCCTAAAAGTAGGCTCTATGAACATCAAGAATTTAGTGAGATATTTTTGGCTATTGCGGCAATTTGAACTTGCAATGACTCCCCCACCATAGGTTCATGTTTGAATATTTGTTCTCCAACTACTGGTGCCATTTTAGAAGGACTGTAACGCTTTTAAGACCCAGAGGATCAAAAGAAGTGGGTCATGAGACTACTTCCAACTCATAGTCTGCTCCTTGATTGCATACAATGTGACCAATTAGCTTCCTGCTCCAGTCACTATTTTCTGCCTCCAGCCCTGTTTACCTCATTGTGATGGACACTATCCTTCTGGAACTGTAAGTCAAAGTAAACCGGTACCTTTTAATTTGCACTGTTCAGGGTATATTATCTCAACAACAGAGAGTAAGGACAACAGCTAGTGTTCTTGACAACCATAATGATTTCAAAACTGGATGGAGAAGGTCTGTATTCATTGCTCCCAATTTGGGCTGCACCATCTGGCTTCATTCCTTTAGCACATCCATCTTAGTTCAGGAACATAGCTCACTTGATTTTCTGAAGACATTTTGCTGGTGAAGAATTCTTTTGTCATTCTGTATGTGAACATGACTGGGTTTTTACCTTGGGTCCTAAAGAACATTTTGCTGAGGGGATTTGCTGTGTTGGCGATTCTTGTGGCATTTGAAAAAAAAAATTGCTATGTCAATTCCCTCTAGACCACAGTGTCTAATGAGAAGGCAGCTGTCATTCGAAGTGTTCAAGTGTAGTGAGAGGCATGGAACCATGTCTTGCTGGCTGCTTGTAGGGTATTTTCCTTCACTTTCAGAAGTTAACTGTGGAAAAGAATTTGAGTGTGTCTATTTTGGGTGACTGTATAAGATGGTGAATTTTTCGTCACATTTGGGAGTTTAATCCATTCTTAAGAAGTTTTTTTTTTTGCAGTCTTTCTATGTTTTCCTGTTCTTTCTAAAATCCTGTTTTTGAACACTTAGTTTGTATGTGTGTGCATTTGCAGGTGCACATGAATATGACTGTGTACACATACATGTGGTACACTTGTGTTTGTGTGTTAACTTTAATACAGTAGTTCTGAAAGCCAGAAGAGATTGTCCCACAGAGATCCTTTGCAGCTAGAATTATAGGTCATTGTGAGCCACCTAGTAGGCGTGGTCTGAAGTAAATTCAACTCATCTGGAAGAGCAGAGAATATTATTCTTAACTACTGACATTTTCTAAAATTCTGGTAATACAGAAGTTGTTTACTTTGTTATGTCTCCACAGTCCTCCATGATCTATTCACTTTCCCAACAAGGTTACTCAATGTTGTTCATACAAAACAATTGATATTAATCTGTCTTCACATTTGCTGATTAAATTCTATGTCATTGACACTGTTATTTGAGCCGAAGCTATAAGATATTTGTTTATTAGTATATTTCTGAATTTGTGTCTAAGTGTACATATTCATATGTGTGTATGTACAAGAGTGCATATACATATGTGTGTGTTTGTTGTCTGTAGATATTTTAGGTAAACACTGGTTATAATTTACAATTTCTTTCTATCTTACTTTTTGAAATAGGGTCTCTCAAAAGATGCTTTGCTCATTAATTTAGTTATGTTAGCACCTAAAAATCCACAAGTAGCCACCTGCATGTACCTCCTTAGCACTAGGGTTACTAGTGCACAACTTCCTACCTGGTTTCCATGTGTATTACAAAGATTCAAACTCTAGTCTTCACACTTGCATGACAGGCACTTTATCAACTGAATTACCTCCGCAAGCCTCTCATACTTCCGTCTAGAAAACCTTTCAAGGGTGTGCCCAGCTGTTTAGCCTTAATTGATTACAGATAAAATCAAGCTGACAACTAGGATTAGCCATCACCCGAAGACATCACTGAACCTTCATCAAATATTTTTTATTGTTTTACTATGATTTATAACTAGTGTGGGGAACTCTTCATGATAACTGATATTTAAACATTGCTTAATAATTAGAACATACGTTTCTGCTTGGACTATATGTCCTCTTACATTTGACTGGGGTCATTCCTACTTTGGGGTACTTTGAGACTTTGATACATTTTAATCTTTGGTTTTAGAAACAATCATGCTGTTCAGAAAAGAACCTGAAGAGTTGGATGGACTACTATAGCAATTTGCCATTTAGGACACTTCTAAGACATGGAGTCTATTAATAAAAGTGGTCTTTTCCAAAGTAGCATTTTGCATGAGGAAAGTCTATTTTTAGTTAAGAAATACAGATATTTTGTGATGATAACCCACCCTAAGGTATTCACAAATACATTGTGAATACATTGTGAATACCTTACAAGAAGCGTCCACAAGCATTGTCTCTACAGAATTTAGTGGAGGTGCATCTCTTCCCATTTGTACAGGATGCAAGTGTTCATCAGAAGTTCGATTGGCAGTCTCCATAACAAGAAAGGTAAAGAGGAGGAAAGACAAGAACATGTGAATGCAAAGCAGAGAAGAAATAAATTCTACCGAGAGTGGGTGTCAACTCCTTACAGCAGGGAGAAGGTGAAAGAATATGGCTGGACTTTGATCTCTGTGGCCAAAACATAAACTGAGGAACTACACTATACTATGTAATATTATTTCTAAATTTTTAAATGTCTGCAGCAATTTTATTAAAGATGCCATTACATCTTTGAGTTGACAAATGTTTAGTAGATAAGAGTAATTGCTGCCAAATGGTCTGAATTCCATCCCTGAGACTCACAAAATAGAAGAAAACTGACTTTTACAACTTGTCCCCTGACCTCATTCCTTAAGGGGAATAGAGTCTTTTATAAAATAACGTTTTCCATAATTCTTACCAAATCTTTTTTTTTTAAAAATTAGGTACACATATTCACCCAATAAACAAATAACAATTGAAACGTTAAAAATAATGGACTTTATATTACTTTAATTAAAACAAAAATATAATATCCTTATAGGTTTTTAGAACTTAGAAGTATCTTAATATTTTATGATGTATTTTGAATATTCTAAAACATTGAGAAAGAAAGAAGGCTATCTAAGTGACTACTTACATGGCATTTTAAATGACTCAACATACATATGAAATACTTAAGAGACAACTATTTCCAATATCATCTCTATCCTTTTCACTTTGTTTAATGTTAAATAATGTTGTCTTTATATTATTCAAGGAAATACAATTTATTAGAGTATGAATACATTACTCTTAAAAGGGATGTTTTCAGCCATGTCTACCATAAAAAATACTTTTTAAATAAAATGAGTGCATTAATAGCACATAAAAAATCTTGCATTTTTTGATGGTATCAAACTATTTTAAATATTCTTGGCTCACTTTGAAAATTTTCAGCCAAAAATTTCAGTCACCTTCTCTAAATTACAATTTCCAATAGGAAGTAGTTATTAATTTTTTGTGTTTGTTTTTAATATTTTTGTTTTTTATCACCAAAGAGTCTTTTATTGATTTAAAATTATTTGAATGAGGAAGGAAAATTTTGTGAGTAGAGGTGCCTGTCAGAGCCAGTGGTACTTGGAGATGGAGGGAAGGACAATAAGTTGTCACCATACTTCTTTTTTTCTGTTTGCCTAATACTATATGAATATATTTTTGTCAGTACTTGATTTTTGTTAAAGATTTGATAATATGCATTGAAATCTTATTAATTACAAAGAGCATAAAGTACATGTAAAATAAAATGTAACATGGAAGTAGTCAACATTTTCTTGATGTGTAAAGATTAAACATAAAGATTTTCAAATACCAAGAATTGCCACAGGATACATTCTTAGCTCTTGAATTATTAATGATTTAAGATCTAGGTGCATCACACTCTTAGAGGTTGCTATACACTTTTAATTTTCCTAAGAAGGACTGAGGCTTTTACTTTTTGGCTTTTCTAATTTTTTTAGAGCTTCATATTGTCTGTGAGTTGTTTCTTGAGTATTCAGAGCTTTCTGGGTCTAGTATCCAATTATTATGGACTAGATATTATGTCTGTTCTTTTGTGACTTTGATGCCTCACTCAGGATGATATTCTCTAGATCCATCCATTTGCCTAGGAATTTCCCTAAGTCATTGTTTTTAACAGCTAAGTAGTACTATATTGTGTAAATGTACCACAATTTCTGTATTCATTCATCTAATGAAGAGCATCTGAATTCTTTCCAGCTTCTGGTTAATATAAATAAGGCTGAAACATTTTTAAAATAAATGGTGGAACATGTATCCTTCTTATATGTTGGAACATCTTTGGGGGATGTGCCCAGAAGTGCAATAACTGGGTCTTCAGGTAGATTTATATATTAAAATAACATTTAAAATTCCCACAAAAAGTGAAGAAATTGTATATATGTTTTATGTGTATGTGTGTTTGTACTTACAAAAGAAGAAATATCAAGACCAATAATCTAAAAATCACAAGCTCTTAAAAATCACTGCTAGCGGAGAAAATTTTCTGAACAAAACACCAATGGCTCAAGCTCTAAGGTCAAAGATTAACAAATGGGACTTAATGAGAATGAAACGTTTCTGTAAGGCTAAGGACATTGTCAAGAAAACAAAACGGCAACCAACAGAATGGGAAAAGATTTTTACGAACTCCACATCAGTTAGAGGCCTAATATCCAAGGTATACAAAGAACTCAAAAAGCTAGACACCAGAAATCAAACAACCCTATTAAAAATGGGGTACGGAGCTAAACAAAACATTCTCACTTGAGGAATATGGAATGGCTGAGAAACATCTAAGAAAGTGCTCAACATCCTTAGCCATCAGGGAAATGCAAATCAAAACAACCCTAAGATTCCACCTCACACCAGTCAGATTGGCCAAGATCGAAAACTCAGATGCAGCAGATGCTGGCAAGGTTGTGCTGAAAGAGGAACACTTCTCCACTGTTGGTGGGGTTGTAAACTGATACAACCACTCAGGAAATCAGTCTGGCGATTCCTCAGAAAATTGGACATAATACTACCTGAAGATCCAGCTATTCCACTTCTGGGCATATACCTCAGAGGCACTCCAATGTACAACAAAGATACATGCACCACAATGTTCATTGCAGCTCTATTTATAATAGCCAGAAGCTGGAAAGAACCCAGATGTCCTTCAGTAGATGAATGGACACAAAAATTGTGGTACATTTACACAATGGAGTACTACTCAGCCATCAGAAAAAATGACTTAACTAAATTCTTAAGAAAATGGGTGCATCTAGAGAATATCATGCTGAGTGAGATAACTCAGTCACAAAAGAACAGACATAATATGCAGTCACTGATAGTGGGATGCTAACCCCAGAGGCTCAGACTACCCCAGAATCAACTCACAGACTGTGTGAAGTTCAAGAAAAAACAAAACAAAACAAAAACAAAAACAAAAACAAAAACAAAAAAACCCAAAACATTATGCTCAATCCTTATACACCAAGAAAACGTTGACTAATTCCGGGTTACATCCTGTTTTACATGTACTTTTTGCTCATTGTAACTAGTAAGATCTTAATGCAGAGTATCAAACCTTAAATATAAAAGGAAAAAAAAAGCCAAGCACTGACAAAAAATGTATTTGTATACATTTATGCAAAAATATTTAAAATTTTTTTCTTATATCTTTTTTTAAAGTTAAATTTTAAAAAGTATAAAAAAATAAAAATATAAAAAAATCACTGCTACCAATAATTTATTTTTGTAGGAGATTAAATAAGGAGGTTACATAATTCACTAATAATTTCAAAGCATTGCACATTCATTAACCACTGTTGTGAATTCTCTGTTTAGTTCTACACCCAATTTTTTACAACGTTGTTTGGTTTATGGAGGTTAGTTTCTTGACTTCTAAATTTTATGCAGTTTGGTCATTCTTCATTAGCATATGCATTATTCCCTTAGAAAGATTCAATATAAAGCAGATGGCTATGTCTTCAGGCCATAGCACTTGCCTTTTAAAATGATAGAAAGAATAAAGTGAAAGTGTGAAATACCGAAAGGGAAATTAGAAAGTGATGTCATAGAAGAGCAACTACGGAGAAATTGATGCATGCATCCTTATCTACATGCTTGATTGTGATTAGCTCTATTTCTCCAATAAGATATTTCATGAAGCCTAGGAAATGGTACTACTCAGAGTGAGGAGAGTCTTCCTACATTGATTAACTTAAAATAAATACCACACATCTAGGAAGACAGACCCTCATTAAGACTCTCACAGGGGAATATAATGTGTGTTAATTAAAAGCTAATCACCACAGTGGACTAAAATTATAAACAGCCATACGAGAAGTCTTTGTGGCATAGACACAACTGATCTGAGATTGGGAATGATGCTGTGAACAAAATCCTAGCAGGGGAAAAACAGGTACTATTTAGTTACTTGATATGGCAGAGCCCATTTGGTTAAAAAAAAATAGCAGAGCTTGGAAATGAAATGCTTAGAGGGTAATTGGAGAAAAAAATTGTGCTGGAAAATAACAGAAGCAAATTACCTATTTGATTATGGCTTCTCCTCTGATAAAAAAGACTAAGACTATTTTTGATGTATTAAAGCATTAAAAAGTTGACAATTTTTCTCACTGAAATACTATTGACTCTGTTTGGGTTAGTAGCTTAGCATTTGACTTCTGGTATTACATACTCTTTTCTTCCAGGAAGTAAAAGAAAATCTAGAGTACACCATGTCTTTGAATTTTTGACTCAGTGAGGACACCACAGGTAGTCCTATCCATTATTTATAGGCCTGACTGCTATAAGCATTACTCAGAGAAACAGATGTTAATTCATGTCAGATATTGTTGAAAAAAAAAGTAAATCAAAGACTGAGTCAACACCCTATATGACCTTATCTATCCAAAGAACTTACAATTGTGAGAAGAAATGCAAAAAGCCTTGTCTAATCCAAACAAAGTATTAGCAAAGGATGCTTGCTCCAACTATATTCTTTACTCTCTTATTCTAATTGGTAAACAATCACTTTAGAACCATGGTGAATATTAACACTGTGTATCAGTGAGATCACTTTGTAAAACATTCTGAAGGTGCACATTAAATCCTCGCACAGCATTTTATCAAAAATTCTACAACTCTTGTGCAAGTGTTTTGTACATAATGTAAAATTTCAAGAAAAGCATCTTCAGTATAGACTAAAAATTTTCTATGATGCATTGTTTACATGAGAATCTCTGTTTTAGTCTTTTTCTTTTGCATGGAACAATACAGAGCCACAGTTCAGTCAAAACAGTTAAAATAAATCACTTTTACACCTGCATCTTTCCCCTAAGGCTAACAAAGAAAAAGAAAATAGAAGAAATCATCTTATGATCAAAAAATCATAACGAGCTGTTAATTTTTTATAATTTTGGGGGAAAATGATGAACTGTATTATTTCAATGAGCCAATTTATCAAATCTTTAGACAGATGGTTGTTTAAAACATTGTTAATAGCTCATCAACAGTGAAATTATTGCAAGGTCTAACATGAACTTCAAATAATTTTAGCTCTAGAAATAACAAATAAGGAACTTAATATATCATTCTTCTGTATCATCTTATATTCATGTTTTTTATTTTGAAGTAATTCATAATTTATCCATTGACTAACATAACAGAAATCAAATTTATACACAAAGAAACAAATGTCATGTAAATGCATATTTAATATACTTGTGTCCTAATATATATCTGCATATTTAGTATTAAATACAATTATTATTAAATAAGTAGTTGTTATTATCTAAGCCAAAAATTAAATATATATGTATATATATTAATTTTCCTTTAATTTTCAACAAAATATGACAAAAATTATATGGAATAGTCTCTAACATAATTGTATATGGAGATATAAAGCTTAAAATAAACAAAACACAACACACAAAAAACAGATATTGCTCAGTGATCACATATTTTCCTTTGCATGAACAAGGCATTGGGTTCCATCTCCAAAGGAAGGAAGAGAAGGAAAAAGGGGTCCTGGTCGAGCATCTGTGCCTCTGAAGCATCTGGTGACCAACTCTGAGCGATGCCTGGTTCTGGAACCTTGTCACTGGTAGCATCATTGCACACAACTGCACTCTAGTAGTCGGCCATGTTGGCCAGGACATTCTGTCAATAGGGACATAGATTTCTGGGAGAGAAATGTGCTCACTCTGTGGATTTGAGACTACATTGAGGAAGGAGAATGGAGAGCTATGCCAAAATGGTTAGTCACACCCTAGAGTAAGTAACTGGGAAAAGTTCTTCTTTGCTTTGCATTAATTTGAATGTATCAAATTCTGGACTCATCAAATTAAAGTGTTACAGGGATGTGATGTGTATTGCACAAAAAAGTTGTGATATTCATACAATGTGTTTTCTGAGTAATTGAAACATGTTAGAAAAAAATTTTTTTATGTCAGATGATGCCTTGTGCCATATCTGAAATCCTCATATGACATTAAATATTGGAACCAAATCTATTTTATTTATATTTACATATAGTGTCCTTGTTACTATTGCTTGCATAGGAAAAGAACAACTATAAAATAATAACAACACTCAGATTTGATGAGTCAGGCCTAGATTTCAGCTACTCAGGGTAGGAAAGAATGAAATAAATCTTTATGATGCAGACAGAATCCTTGCTAGCTTGGCAAATCAGTAAAGTCTATCTTTGGAAATTAGATGTCATTTACTTTCTTTTCAATTAACTTGTCTTCCTCCAAAACCTTCCTTATTTTACTTCAACCCCACTTTATTTCTCCTAAATTCTGGGCCTCTTTTTTTTTGTGTGTTTTGGGTTTTTTTTTTTTTTTTTTTTTTTTTTTTTTTTTTTTTTTTTTTTTTTTGTTATTGTTGTTTTTGTTATTTTTTAAACTTTATTTTAAAAACAAAGATAAAAGACAAAAATTTTAAACATATTTGCATAAATGTATACAAATAAAATTGTGTCAGTGCTTGGCTTTTTTTTTTTTCTTTTTTTTAAGTTTTGATACTCTGAATTAAGGTCTTACTAGTTACAATGAGCAAAAAGTACATGTAAAACAGGATGTAACCCGGAATTAGTCAACATTTTCTTGGTATGTAAGAATTGAGAAGGACAGTTTTATTTTTTTTTTTGTTTTGTTTTGTTTTTGTGTTTGTTTTTTTTATTTTGTTTTGTTTTGTTTTCTTTTTTTCTTGAACTTCACACAGTCTGTGAGGTGATTCGGGGGCAGTCCAAGCCTCTGGGGTTAGCATTCCACTATCAGTGATTGCATATTATGTCTCTCCTTGTGACAGGGTTATCTCACTCAGGATGATATTTTCTAGAAGCAACCATTTTCTTAAGAATTTGGTTCAGTCATTGTTTCTGATGGCAGAGTAGTACTCCATTGTGTAAATGTACCACAATTTTTGTATCCATTCATCTAATGAAGAACATCTGGGTTCTTTCCAGCTTATAGCTATTATAAATAGAGCTGCTATGAAGATTGTTGTGCATGTAACTTTGTTGTGTACTGTAGTGTCTCTGGGTTTTATGACCAGAAGTGGAATAGCTGGATCTTCAGGCAGTACTATGTCCAATTTTCTGAGGAATCGCCAGACTGATTTCCAGAGTGGTTGTATCAGTTTACAACCCCACCAACAGTGTAGAATGTTCTGTTTTCTCCACAACCTAGCCAGCATCTGCTGAACCTGAGTTTTGGATCGTGGCCAATCTGACTGGTGTGAGGTGGATTCTCAGGGTTATTTTGATTTGCATTTCCCTGATGGCTAAGGTTGTCGAGCACTTCCATAGATGTTTCTCAGCCATTCAATATTCCTCAAGTGAGAATGTTTTGTTTAGCTCTGTACCCCATTTTTGAATAGAGTTGTTTGATTCTCTGGCGTCTACCTTTTAAGATGTTTGTATACCTTGGATATTAGGCCTCTATCTGATGTGGAGTTGGTAAAGATCTATTCCCATTCTGTTGCGTGCCATTTTGGTTTCATGACAATGTCCTTAGCCTTACAGAAACTTTACAATCTCATTAAGTCCCATTTGTTAATCTTTGACCTTTGAGCTTGAGCCATTGGTGTTTTGTTCAGAAAATTTTCTCCTGTGCCTATTTGTTCTAAGGTTTTCTCTACTTTCTCATCTAATAGTTTCAGTGTATCTGGTTTAATGTGGAGATCTTTGATCCACTTACCCTTGAGCTTTGTACAAAGAGATAAGGAAGGGACTATTTCCATTCTTAGGAATGCTGAGTGCCAATTGGACCAGCACCTTTTGTTGAATTGGCTGTCCTTTTTCCATTGAATGTTTACAGCTCCTTTGTCAAAAATCAGGTGACTATATACATGAGGGCTCATTTCTGGATCTTCTATTCTATTCCATTGATCTACGTGCCTATTTCTGTACCAGTACCATGCAGTGTTCAGCACAATTGCCTTGTAATATAGTTTGAGGTCAGAGATAGTGATTCCCGCAGATGTTTTCTTGTTGTTGATGATTATTTCGCTATTATATGTCGTTTGTTATGCCAGATGAAATTGCACATTGATCTTTCAAACTCAATGAACAACTGGGCTGGAATTTTGATGGGGATTGCATGAAATCTGTAGATTGCTGTTGGTAGGATGGCCATTTTAAAAATGTTGATCCTTCCAATCCATGAGCATGGGAGATTTTTCCATTTTCTGAGATCTTCCTCGATTTCCTTCTTTAGAGGTTTGAAGTTCTTGTCATACAGGTCCTTCCCTTGCTTAGTTAGAGTCACACCAAAGTATTTCATAGTTTTTGTGACTATTTTGAAAGGTATCTTGTCCCCAATTTCTTTCTCCATATGTTTGTCCTTTGAATATAGGAAAGCTACTGATTTGTTGAAGTTAATTTTATATCCAGCCACTTTGCTGAACTTCTTTATCAGCTGTAAAAGTTCTCTGGTGGAATTTGTGGAGTTGCTTAAGTACACTATCATGTCACCTGCAAAGATTGATGTTTTTACTTCTTCCTTTCAGATTTGTATCCCTTTAATTTCCTTTTGCTGTTTAATTGCTCCAGCCAGGTCTTCCAGTACTATGTTAAAGAGGTAGGGGGAGAGTGAGCAGCCTTGTCGAGTCCCTGATTTTATTGGGATTGCTTCAAGTTTCCCACCATTAAGTTTGATGTTGGCTGTTGGTTTGCTGTATATTGCTTTTATTATGTTTAAGTATGGACCTTGGATTCCTGCTCTTTCCACAAGTTTTAACATGAAGGGGTGTAGAATTTTGTCAAATGCTTTCTCAGCATTTAGTGAAATGACCATTTAATTTTGGTCTTTGAGTTTGTTTATATGGTGGATTACATTGATGGATTTCCTTATACTAAACCATCCCTGCATCCCATGAATAAAGCCTACTTGGTCATGGTGAATGATCGTTTTGATGTGTTCTTGGATTTGGTTTGCATGTATTTTGTTGAGGATTTTTGCATCAATGTTCATAAGTGAGATTGGTCTGCAGTTCTCTTTCCTTGTAGGGTCTTTGTGTGGTTTAGGTACGAAGGATATTGTAGCCTCAAAAAATGAGTTAGGTAGTATTTCATCTGATTCTATCTTGTGGAATATTTTGGAGAGTATTGGTGTTATGCCCCCAATAAATGTCTGATAAAATTCTGCAGTGAACCTGTCTGGACCTGGGCTTTTTTTAGTTGGGAGGCTTTTGATGACTTCTTCTATTTCTTTAGGTGTTATGGGATTATTTAGATGGTTTACCTGGTCCTGGTTTACCTTTAGGATCTTGTATCTGTCTAGGAAATCATCCATTTCCTCCAGATTTTCCAACATTGTGAAGTATAGGCTTTTGTAGTAGGATCTGATGATTTCTTGAATTTCCTCAGTTTCAGTTGTTATGTCTCCACTTTCCTTACTGATTTTGTTAATTTCTATACTCTCTCTTTGCCCTCTAGTTAGTCTGGCTAGGGGTTTATCAATCTTGTTGATTTTCTCAAAGAACCATCTCTTTGTTTTGTTGATTCTTTCAATGGTTCTTTTTGTTTCTATTTGGTCTATTTCTGCCCTAATTTTGATTATTTCTTGCTGTCTTCTCTTCATGGGTATATCTGCTTCATTTGTTCTAGAGCTTTTAGCTGTGCTGTCAAGTTGCTGGTGTATGCTTTCTCCAGTTTCTTTTATGAAGCACTCAGGGCTATGAGTTTTCCTCTCAGTACTGCTTTCATTGCATCCCATAGGTTTGGGTATGTTGTGTTTTCCTTTTCATTGAATTCTAGAAAAACCTTAATTTCTTTCTTTATGACTTCTTTGACCCTGCTATTGTTTAACAGAGCATTGTTTAGTTTCCATGTGTATGTGGGCTTTTTGTTGTCTTTGTTGTTGTTAAAGACCAGCCTTAAGCCGTGGTGATCTGAGAGGATGCTTGAGAGTATTTCAGTCTTTTTATATAGATTGAGACTTGTTCTGTGTCCAAATATGTGGTCAATTTTCAAGAAGGTGCCATGGGGTTCTGAGAAGAAGGTGTATTCTTTTATTTTAGGATGATATGTTCTGTAGATATATATTAATTCTAGTTGGTTAATAGTCGCTGCTAGTTTTACAGTGTCCTTGTTCAGTTTCCGTTTCCATGATCTGTCTGTCCATTGGTGAGAGTGGGGTATTAAAGTCTCCCACTATTATTGTGTGGGATGAAATGTATTTTTTGAGCTTTAGTAGGATTTCCTTTTTGAATGTGGGTGCTTTTGTATTTTGAGCATATATGTTAAGGATTGAGAGTTCCTCCTGACAGATTTCCCCTGTAATGAGTAAAAAGTGTCTTTCCTTATCTTTTTTGATAACTTTTGGTTGGAAATTTACTTTATTCGATATTAGTAGAGCCACTCCAGCTTGCTTCTTGGGGCTGTTTGCTTGGAAGTTTTTTTTTTCCCAAACTTTTACTCTGAGATAGTGTCTGTCTTTGTCTCTGAGATGAGTTTCCTGTATGCAACAAAATGCTGGATTTTGTTTATGTATCCAGTCTGATATCCTATGTCTCTTTATTGTGGAGTTGAGTCCATTTAGGTTAATAGATATCAAGGAATAGTGGTTTCTGTTTCCTGCTATTATTGCTTTTATAGGTTCAGTTGTGTCTGTGTCTCTTTCTTCTTTTGGTTTTCTTGCTTAGGAGTTTTTTTTTTTTTTTGTTTTGTTTTGTTTTTACTAGGATGTAGTTGCGTGCATTGTATTGGGTTTTCCACCTATAATTCCCTGTAGTGCTGGGTTTGTGGTCAGATATTGTGTAAATTTTGATTTGTCTTGAAATATCTTCATCTCTCCATATATGGTGATTGATAGTTTTGCTGGGTATAGCAGCTTGGGCTGGCACTTGTGCTACCTTAGGGTGTGCATGATGTCTGTCTAGGCTCTTCTATCTTTCATAGTCTCTGTTGAGAAATCGGTTGTGATTCTGATTGGTCTGCCTTTATATGTTACCTGACATTTTTCCCTTACTGCTTTTAGTATTCTGTCTTTGCTTTGGGCACTTGGTGTTTTGACTATGATGTGTCGGGAGGAATTTTTTTTCAGGTCCAAACTATTTTGAATTCTGAAGGCTTCTTTTATGCTCGCGGTCATCTCATTCTTAAGGGTAGGGAAGTTTTCTTCTACAATTTTGGTGAAGATATTTACTGTGCCTCTTAGTTGATATTCTTCTCTCTTTTATTCCTATTATCCTTAGGTTTCGTCTTCTTATTGTGTCCTGGATCTCCTGGACATTTTGGGTTAGAAACTTTTTGGTTTTTGCATCTTCTCTTACTGTTTTTGTGTGTTTTCAATGTTGTCTTTGGCCCCCGAAATTCTCTCTTCCATCTCTTGTAGTCTGTTTGAGATGCTTGCATCTGTGACTCCTGATTTCTTGTAGGTTTTCTACCACTAGGACTGTCTCTTTTAGTCTTTTCTTTATTGTTTCCATTTCCATTTTAAATTTCTTTTTCCATTCCTTCATCTCTTTGGTTCTATTTTCCTCTAGTTCTTTGAGTTTCTTGAGTGTTTTGCTTTTTTCCTCTTTAAAAGCTTCTGATTCTTTTTGCTTTTCCTCCTATTCTTGTTTAAGGATCTCTATCATTGTCTTGAGGTATGATTTTAGGTCTGTGTCTTCTTTTTTGGAGTGTTTGGCATTCCAATGTTTGCTGTGATGGGAGACCTGGGTACTGGTGTTTCCAGGTTGTTTTGGTTTCCTTGGAATATGCGCTTTAGCTTTCCTCTTGCCATCTTGCTGTCAGTGATATGTTCTTGCCTTTCCCTTATACCTGGTCTGTGTCCCTGGATCTCCACTTGTCCAAGTGGCAGATGTCCCAAGCCCTGTTCTGAGCCCAAAGCCACCGGGTTGGAACAGAGCTCTCAATCCTGGGTTCCTGGTCCCTGGGTCTGGTAGGGCAGGAGCACATTTTCCATGCGCAATCGGCAGAGATCTCTCTGCCCCCTGGCTGCTCGGATCTTCTTCCCACCAGGCCTTAATCTTTGGGAACTGCTGGTTCAGGTGGCAGATGGGCCGATCCCTGTCCTTGGCCTCTTTTTCTTTAACTATTATATACATATATACCATACATACATACACCTATACACACACAGACACACTCACACATACACACACCAACCAAGAAAAATCCAACAGAAGTCCAACCTAATGAGTTAATGAACTGCTGTTTACGTGTACATAACTTCAGGAATGGCTAAACTGACCATGTGGTATTGCATAATTAATTTGGATCCTCTTTCCTGGGGTGGTTAGGTCAGACAATGGTCTATCAACAGGATATATATATATATATATATATATATATATATATATATATATATATATGTGTGTGTGTGTGTGTGTGCGTGTGTGAAGTTTATGTTAGACTGGTCTACATAGCTAGTTCCAGGTCAGCCAGCCAGGGCTACACAGTGCCCCTCTATCTCAAATAAATAAAATAAAAACACACAGATTTAAATGGCTCAGATATTAATGTGCAGCTATGTTTTCTAAGTCTCACCCAGCCACCCAGCTGCAGTTAGGTGGTAACTATACAAACAGCTATGAGATGCTACAGTAAAATCTCTCTCTGTGCCATCTTAATCTGTATATATGACCTTCCTATGTCTCTCTCTGTTAAAAACAGGATAAACTTCCTCACAGGGTATTAACTCAGAAAGGCAGCCAATACTTACGTGGGTGCTGACCCTTTCACATGTGACTATTCAAGTCTCTCTGCAACAACCACAAGTGGTAGGTACCTGTGTGTCACCTCTACTCAGAAGGGTATGAGAACTGTGTCAACCCTGTCATTCTCTTGTCACCCTAAACTATTGCAAAATCTTAAGCACCATTAAGGAGGATAGAATACAAACATCTACCTTTAATAAGAAACATAAAACAACTGATGGAAGGTGCATCATTTCCTGTGTGTTCCAAAGAGTTTGTAAGAACATTTTTAGGTGTGTGTGTGCATGTCTATGCTGTTTGAAGGATGAGGGTGTGTGGGTCAGTGTCTACTGCCTTCTTCCATTATTGTCCATTTTATTTTCTAATTTATGGTCTCTTGTCGATCTTGAAGCTTATCAATTCCGGTAGAGTAGCAAATGAGTGACCCGATGGCCATCTCTATTCCTCTGTATCTCCAGAGATGGAAAGAGTGAGATTTCATGCCTAGTTTCTTATGTGTGCTTATAAAACTGAATCTATGTCTTCATGCTTGATTGTCAAACTCTTTTGCCAACCAAGCTTCTATCCAGCACAGGGTGGACATGTTTGTTCTAAAAGCGCCACTGTAAATGTGTAACAAAGAGAAACTGGTGAGCACATGCTCTCTGAAAACTAAGCATTCTACCCAGCCAACATATCTCAAATTCTGTATCATCAATGAGGTACCAATGGGTTAACTGAAGAAAATCCAGATATGAACATGACAAATTTGCTATCTACTGGGACACTTTTCTTGATATTTTATAGTTGTGATTTTTTTTGTTAATTTATTTATTCGTTTTATATTTCCTCCCACTGTTTCCCTAACATAGTCACCTTTCTGCTCCTTCATCTATGAGAAAGTGGAGGTTCCCTGCTGTGTGCCAACCCACCCTGGCACCAAAAGTCACCTCAGCACTAGGCACATCCTCTCCCCCTGATTTCAGAGATGGTAGTTCCAGTGAAATTAGCAGGATCCCCAGGAATGAAACAGAGTTAGAATAAAGCCCCATTACCAGTTATTGACAGACTCGAATGAAGATGATATTTTTGTCATGTTTAATTTGACAGCAGTAGTGCCAGTAATAGAGAATTACATTGTCACCAGATTTCAGTCTTGTTTTATTTTTCACTATAATAGTGAATTGAATACAGATGTAATACATAAACTTTTAATTGTCAAAGGCCAGCTTTAATACCCTGGGGGTAAACTGAGTCCCGCAGAAAGTAGTGGCATTGGCTGTTCAGGTCAATGAAATGAGATGACAGAGTTCATCTCTAAGAGGAGCTGGCAGGGCTGGGTCCAAATAGCAACCAAAAGAGCCTGATGCCTATGGCATCCTGTAATAGAGAAAAGGCGGGAAAATCACACACACACACATACACACACACACACACACACACACACACACACACACACACACGGGGGGGGGGGAGCACAGAGACAAGTTGAAGCCAAAGCAGGCTCCAGGATTCTGGGTTTTTTTTTTTTCCCTCCCTCTTAACCCTTTACATATCACTAGAGACAAAATGTTTCTATTTAGGAAAACAATTACCTCATAGTCACCAGATAATCACCACAAATCATATTATTAAAAAACAAATTAAAATCCTTACACAAGAGGAAATTACAACAGCATTATTGATATTGTATTTATTTTTAAAAACTTATCTAAGTAAACAAGTTACATCGATCTATCTTTCCACAAGATCATTGTAATCCCAAAACAGTAAGTCTTTTGTCACTGATTTAAACAAAGTTTAAGCAGGCAAAATCTATTGCATTAAATTTCTCATTGTACCTGGCTTAGGACAATCAGCATTAAATAAGGAACCTATCAGCTGTCTTACATCTTACTTTTGAAATTTTAATCAGCTCTACTGACTAATCATCTGTTCTCTGCTCTCACACTCATATTGGAATTGTTTATTCTTCATTCATAACCTTTCTATTTCCTGGTACACACTGAAAACCTGTTACCACATCCCTAGATTACAAGACCAGGAAACTCATGTAGAGTGAATGCCTTCTTTGATCATTAACTTGTCCCAAGCTTATTTCTCTTGTTATTGCAAGTAAATGCTTGCAGTGCATGAAAATGCACTGTACTCTCTTTTCTAACTAATTCAGCTCTGTCTGTTCTATGAGGAAAGGGCATAATCTATTCTTGATTCTAACTTTAAAAATTCTGTCAACTACCCTACCTTCACAAAGTTATTTAAATCAGGCTAACTTTCTAAAACCAGTTACACCAAATAAAAAACTTCATGAAATCCTTAATTCATCTGAACAAACTTATCTTAAGACCTTTCATCTTCATGTTGATCTGTTGGAAACTTTTTCAACAGAGTGGACTACCACCCAGAAAATAATCACACCAGACTATAGTCAAGGAGGGTCTCACAGCGTCCACTCACATAAAGTCAAATAAATGGGTAGCATGGCAGTGATACACAAGAGAAAGCATGCCAACAGCAAGAAGCAATCCTAGGAGGAAATGTCTGGGGCAATGCCTTTCCAAATTGGAGCTCCATAGTGAAGAAAGTCAGTGAGCCATGTCCAGAGAGCTCTGTCTCTTGCATGGTGCCTACAATGTAACCATTGAGTAACTTATTACAACTTTTAACACAAAAGGTTCGGTGCTATGGCTTGCTTATCATTTTGTCTTTGTGTTGTTCTCTCGTTTGTCCTGCTTCTTTGCAGCTGAAAAAAAAATACAGAACTCTGAAGTAACTCTCTGGTGTTGTATGATTAATAAGAGTTGAATATGGTATACAAATGCTGGAAGTGGTAAAATTTAATTTTACTATAAATGTGTGCAGAATAAAAGGTAAAAACTCAATGGTTAAGTTGTAGCCACCATGCAGGAAGAGCTGCAGTGGGAGAAGAGGCTCCCTGGAGATGGCGCACAGCACTTCTAGGCTAGGGGTTTCAATTTGGAAAGGCCTTGCCCAAGAAGCCCCACCTCACACTTTCAGGAAAAGCAGCATCTATCAGGAGAATGGCTTTATTGTTTTTAAAATTTGAGTAGTACAAATTGGTCATGTACTGTGCATTCAATTTACAAACACTTTGTCTTCTATCCATGTGCATGAGGACTCCTGCAGGGCCTACCTGTCTCAGAGAATGATGCAATAGCATGAACTGAGGTCACACATTCTCCATCTTTTTTTTTTTTTTTTTTTTTTTTTTTTTTTTTTTTTGTCTTCAAAACAAGATTTTTTTTTTTTTTTAACATGAAAATACATGGAAAATACATTGGTCTCTTATCTGTTACAAATAAGACTCAAATTATTAATCATAACAAGAAGTGTTTCTTGAGATATTTCCATCTACAAAAAAGACTAACAGCTTATTATTTTTTTTAAAGATTTTAAACATTTTTTGCTTAAAATTATACATTTTTGTCAGTACTGTTTTTTCAGACATTAAAATAAATTTTACATAAAACGATGTGAATATGTTTTTTAGTCAGTACTTGATTTTTTTCAAGGGCTTGACAGTATGCATTGAAAACGTACTAGTTGCAATAAGCATAAAGTACATGCAAAACAAAACGCAACATGGAAATAGTCAAAGTCTTCTTGTTTTGTGAATATATGTATAGTTTTTGTTTTCTTTATTTCTTGGACTTCATACAGTCTGTGAGTTGTTTCTGGGGGAGTGCAAGCCTCTGGGGTTAGCATCCCACTATCAGTGACTGCATATTATGTCTGTTCTTTTGTGACTGGGTTATCTCACTCAGGATGATCTTCTCTAGATGCAGCCATTTTCTTAAGAATTTGGTTAAGTCATTGTTTCTGGTGGCTGAGTAGTATTCCATTGTGTATATGTACCACAATTTTTGTATCCATTCGTCTTCTGAAGGACATCTGGGTTCCTTCCAGCTTCTGGCTATTATAAATAGAGCCGCTATGAACATTGTGGTGCATATATCTTTGTTGTGTATTAAAGTGTCTCTCGGGTATATGCCCAGAAGTGGAATAGCTGGGTCTTCAGGTAGTACTATATCCAATTTTCTGAGGTATCGCAAGACAGATTTCCAGAGTGGTTGTATTAGCTTGCAACCCCACCAACAGTGAAGAAGTGTTCTTATTTCTCCGCAGCCTCGCCAGCATCTGCTGTCATCTGAGTTTTGGATCTTGGCCAATCTGACTGGTGTGAGGTGGAATCTTAGGGTTGTTTTGATTTGCATTTCCCTGATGGCTAAGGATGTCGAGCACTTCCTCAGATGTTTCTCGGCCATTCGGTGTTCCTCAACTGAAAATGATTTGTTTAGCTCTGTACCCCATTTTTTAATAGGGTTATTTGATTCTCTGGTGTCTAGCTTTTTGAGTTCCTTGTACACCTTGGATATTAGGCCTCTATCTGATGTGGTGTTGGTAAAGATCTTTTCCCATTCTGTTGGTTGCCGTTTTGTTTTCTTGACGATGTCCTTAGCCTTACAGAAACTTTGCAATCTCATTAAGTCCCATTTGTTAATCTTTGACCTTAGAGCTTGAGCCATTGGTGTTTTGTTCAGGAAATTTTCTCCTGTGCCTATGTGTTCTAAGGTTTTCCCTACTTTCTCATCTAATAGTTCCAGTGTATCTGGTTTAATGTGGAGATCTTTAATCCACTTACACTTGAGCTTTGTACAAGGAGATAACAACGGGTCTATTTTCATTCTTTTGCATGTTGAGTGCCAGTTGGACCAGCACCATTTGTTGAATAGGCTGTCCTTTTTCCATTGAATGTTTACTGCTCCTTTGTCAAAAATCAGGTGACCATATACATGAGGGCTCATTTCTGGATCTTCTATTCTATTCCATTGATCCACTTGCCTATTTCTGTACCAGTACCATGCAGTTTTCAGCACAATTGCCTTGTAATATAGCTTGAGGTCAGGGATAGTGATTCCTGCAGATGTTTTTTTGTTGTTGAGGATGGATTTCGCTATTCTAGGTCTTTTGTTATTCCATATGAAATTGCACATTGATCTTTCCAATTCCATGAAGAACTGGGTTGGAATTTTGATGGGGATTGCATTGAATCTGTAGATTGCTTTTGGTAGGATGGCCATTTTTAAGATGTTGATCTTTCCAATCCATGAGCATGGGAGATCTTTCCATTTTCTGAGATCCTCCTCAATTTCCTTCTTTAGAGGTTTGAAGTTCTTGTCATACAGGTCCTTTACTTCCTTAGTTAGAGTCACACCAAGGTATTTCATAGTTTTTGTAACTATTGTGAAGGGTACGTTTTCCCTAATTTCTTTCTCCACATGTTTGTCCTTTGAGTATAGGAAGGCTACTGATTTGTTTGAGTTAATTTTGTATCCGGCCACTTTGCTGAAATTGTTTATCAGCTGTAGGAGTTCTCTGGTGGAATTTTTGGGGTCACTCAAGTACACTATCATGTCATCGGCAAAGAGTGATGTTTTTATCTCTTCCTTTCTGATTTGTATCCCCTTGATCTCCTTTTGCTGTCTAATTGCTCCAGCCAGGACTTCCAGTACTATGTTGAATAGGTAGGGAGAGAGTGGGCAGCCTTGTCGAGTCCCTGATTTTAGTGGGATTGCTTCAAGTTTCTCGCCATTATGTTTGATGTTGGCTGTTGGTTTGCTGTATATTGCTTTTATTATGTTTAAATATGGGCCTTGGATTCCTGTTCTTTTCAGGACTTTTAACATGAAGGGGTGTTAGATTTTGGCGAATGCTTTCTCAGCATCTAGTGAGATGACCATGTGATTTTGGTCTTTAAGTTTGTTTATATGGTGGATTACATTGATGGATTTCCTAATGTTAAACCATCTTTGCATCCCAGGGATGAAGCCTACTTGGTCATGATGAATGATGGTTTTGATGTGTTCTTGGATTCGGTTTGCAAGGATTTTGTTGAGTATTTTTGCATCAATGTTCATAAGTGAGATTGGTCTGAAGTTCTCTTTCCTTGTAGGGTCTTTGTGTGACTTCGGTATGAGGGTTATTGTAGCCTCAAAAAATGAGTTGGGTAATATTCCATCTGATTCTATCTTTTGGAATAGCTTGGCGAATATTGGTGTTATATCCCCAATAAATGTCTGATAAAATTCTGCACTGAACCCGTCTGGACCTGGGCTTTTTTTGGTTGGGAGGCTTTTGATGACTTCTTCTATTTCTTTAGGTGTTATAGGGTTATTTAGATGGTTTACTTGGTCCTGGTTCAACTTTGGGACCTTGTATCTGTCTAGGAATTCGTCCATTTCCTCCAGATTTTCCAATTTTGTGGAGTATAAGTTTTTGTAGTAGGATCTGATGATTTCTTGAATTTCCTTAGT
Organism: Micromys minutus; assembly: GCF_963924665.1. Classification (NCBI taxonomy): domain Eukaryota; kingdom Metazoa; phylum Chordata; class Mammalia; order Rodentia; family Muridae; genus Micromys; species Micromys minutus. Next base: position 8,008,707 of record NC_137953.1, read on the forward strand.
TTCAGTTGTTATGTCACCACTTTTCTTTCTGATTTTGTTAATTTGGATACTCTCTCTTTGCCCTTTAGTTAGTCTGGCTAGGGGTTTATCAATCTTGTTGATTTTCTCAAAGAACCAACTCTTTGTTTTGTTGATTTTTTCAATGGTTTTTTTTTTGTTTCTATTTGGTCTATTTCTGCCCTAATTTTGATTATTTCTAGCCGTCTACTCTTTTTGGGTATATCTGCTTCCTTTTGTTCTAGTGCTTTTAGTTGTGCTGTCAGGTTGCTGATGTGAGCTCTCTCCAGTTTCTTCTTGGAAGCACTTAGGGCAATGAGTTTTCCTCTCAATACTGATTTCATTGCATCCCATAGGTTTGGGTATGTTGTGTTTTCGTTTTCGTTGAATTCTAGAAAATCCTTAATTTCTTTCTTTATTTCTTCTTTGACTCTGCTATCCTTTAACAGAGTGTTGTTTAGTTTCCATGTGTATGTGGGCATTTTGTTGTCTTTGTTGTTGTTAAAGACCAGCCGTAGACCATGGTGATCTGAGAGGATGCATGGGAGTATTTCAATCTTCTTATATCGATGAAGGCTCGTTCTGTGTCCAATTATGTGGTCAATTTTCGAGAAGGTACCATGGGGTGGTGAGAAGAAGGTGTATTCTTTTACTTTAGGATAGTATGTTCTGTATATATCTATTAATTCTAGTTGGTTCAAAGTCTCTGCTAGTTTTGCAGTGTCCTTGTTCAGTTTCTGTTTCCCTGATCTGTCCATTGGTGAGAGTGGGGTGTTAAAGTCTCCCACTATTATTGTGTGGGATGAAATGTATTTTTTGAGCTTTAGTAGAGTTTCTTTTATGAATGTGGGTGATTTTTTATTTGGAGCATATATGTTAAGGATTGAGAGTTCCTCCTGACAGATTTCCCCGGTAATGAGTAAAAAGTGTCCTTCTTTATTTTTTTTTTGATAACTTTTGGTTGGAAATTTACTTTATTCGATATTAGAATAGCCACTCCAGCTTGCTTCTTGGAGCTGTTTGCTTGGAAGTTTTTTTCCCACCCTTTTACTCTGAGATAGTGTCTGTCTCTGTCTCTGAGGTGAGTTTCCTGTATGCAGCAAAAGGCTGGATTTTGTTTATGTATCCAGTCTGATAGTCTATGTCTCTTTATTGGGGAGTTGAGACCATTTATGTTAATAGATGTCAAGGAATAATTGTTTCTGTTTCCTGCCATTTTTGCTTTTTTGGGTTGAGTTGTGTCTGTGTTTTTTTCTTTAGTTTTCTTGTTTAGGAGTTTTCTTGTTTTTACTAGGCTGTATTTTCCCTCCTTGTATTGGGTTTTCCACCTATAATTCGCTGTAGTGCTGGGTTTGTGGTCAGATATTGTGTGAATTTTGATTTGTCTTGAAATATCTTTGTCTCTCCATCGATGGTGATTGATAGTTTTGCTGGTTATAGCAGCTTGGGCTGGAACTTGTGCTCTCTTAAGGAGTGCATGATGTCTGTCCAGGCTCTTCTAGCTTTCATAGTCTCTGTTGAGAAATCGGGTGTGAGTCTGATTGGTCTGCCTTTATATGTTACCTGACCTTTTTCCCTTACTGCTTTTAGTATTCTTTCTTTACTTTGGGCACTTGATGTTTTTACTATTATGTGTCGGGAGGTATTTCTTTTCTTGTCCAACCTATTTGGAGTTCTGAAGGCTTCTTTTATGCTCGTGGTCATCTCATTCTTGAGGGTAGGGAAGTTTTCTTCTATGATTTTGTTGAAGATATTTACTGTGCCTCTTAGTTGATACTCTTCTCCCTCTTCTATTCCTATTATCCTTAGGTTCGGTCTTCTCATTGTGTCTTGTATTTCCTGGACATTTTGGGTTAGGAGCTTTTTGTTTCTTGCATCTTCTCTGGCTGTTTTGTCTATGTTTGCAATGTTGTCTTCTGCCCCCGAGATTCTCTCCTCGATCTCTTGTAATCTGTTGGAAATGCTTGCTTCTGTGAGTCCTGATTTTTTTTTTTTTTTTTTGGTGTTCTGACTCTAGGGTTATCTCTTTTAGCGCTTTCTTTATTGTGTCAATTTCTGTTTTAATTTCCCTCTTCCATTCCTTTATTTCTTTGGTTCTGTTTTCGTCTCGTTCTTTGAGTTCTTTGAGTGTTTTTCTTGTTTCTTCTTTAAAAGCTTCTGAATCTTTTTGCTTTTCCTCCCTTTCTTGTTTAAGTAACTCTATCAGCGTCTTGAGGCATGTTTTCAGGTCTGTGTCTTCTTTCTCTGGAGTGTTTGGAATTCCTATGTTTGCTACTATTGGAGAGCTGGGTTCTGGTGTTGCTAGATTGTCTTGGTTTCCTTGGGATATACTCTTTCTCTTTCCTCTTGCCATTTTGTTGTCAGTGATATGTTCTTGCCTTTCCCTTGTATCTGGTCTGTGTCCCTGGTACACTTTCCATGTGCACTCCTCAGAGATCTCTCTACTCCCCAGCAGCCCAGGTTCCGGGTGGCAGCTGGGACAGGCTCTGCTCTGCGTCCTGAAGTCGCCCCCGGGTGGGAACAGACGTTCCCAAGATCTGTTCCTGGTCACAGATGCTCAGCCTCTCCGAGCCACCTTTCTGGCTGGCTGTTGGGCCAGGCCCTGCTCTGTGTCCTGAAGTCATCTCCGGGTGGGAACAGAAGTTCCTAAGATCTGTTCCCGGTCACTGGATTGGGGAGGACAGGGCAGGTCAGGGCAGGGGGTGCCCTTTCCGTGTGCACTCCGCAGAGATCCCTCTGCTCCCCCGAAGCCTAGGTCTCCCACTCACCAGTTGCTCAGCCTGTATGAGCCGCCTTTCCGGCTGGTGGTTGGGCCAGGCTCTGCTCTGTGTCCTGAAGTCGTCTCCGAGTGGGAACAGAAGTTCCTAAGATCTGTTCCAGGACACATTCTCCATCTTAACTATCATGCATCTAAGCAGTCATGGCACATGCTTCTCTAGAGACAGTTGGGGGTTTTCTTTTTGTTTGTTTGTTTGTTTGCTTGTTGTTTAGTTTCTTTGTTTTGTTTTTTTTTTTTTTTTGTTTTTGTATAGAAAAAAAGCACACTGCTCTTTTCTTTCTGTATGCTTTGTTTGCTTTTTAGTTTTCTGCTTACAAAACTTCTGAATTTGTATTGGCAAGCTGTTATTACTCATTCAGTTTAATCCTTCATTGTATGTTCTTGACAAGCGGGTCACTAGATTTAGACTTGCAAATGACAAGCCTGTAAAACATAATTAAAAATAACTGGATAAGGAGAAGAAAAAAAGAACACATTATCAGGTGATAGGGCTGAAAAATCCAAACTATTTTAGTCTTTGTAATGACGTGTGCTATACATATACATATGAGTTAGTTTTTGTTGTCAAGTTGACACAAGTCTCTTGGTAGTAGAGAACCTTGGTTGAATATTAAACAGATTGGCCTGTGGGCATGTTTGTGGGACATTATCTTGATAGCTCTTTCATTTAGGAGGAGCAGCGTACTGTGATAGTCCTGGGTTATATAAAGAAAGTAGCTGAACATGATCCAGAGAGCAAGCCAGCAAACCGCTTTTCTCCCCATTTCTGCACGACTTCCTGCCTTGACTTTTCTCAACAGTACATTGTGACCTGACAGAATAAATCAACTCAACCCTTTTCTCCTCAAGTTACTTTTAGTAATGGGGTTTATCATAGCAGGAGAAATGGACACATGTATATACATGCTGCCACCTATTAAAAACTAACATGCACATTTAGAAAAAAGTTTTGGTGAATAGTTATATAAAGATGATGGTCACTAGCAACATCACATTTACTCATGGGAATAAATAACACATCTTACTCTTAGGATTTATTTATTTATTTATTTATTTTTGCATTAGCAAATCAACTACAAGACTACAAAAACTGCAACTCACAATATGTATTTAAATTTTGTGGATACTAATTTACTGGGGAGACAGAGTCCTATTTTAGAGATAAAACTCTAAAGATCCAAAATCCTATACATGGCTAATGTCATATATTTTTTATGGTATTAGATGAGGTCATTGAAGAGTACCTGTATTCACAAATCAGTTAACTTTTCAACCTCATATGATTCTTACTAGGAGTAGAGAAAATGGAAAAAGAAGGAAACTATGGCATGAGTCAATAAAATCAGAGAGACAGGAACTGGAGAAATGGCACAGTGGTTAAGATCATTTGATGCTTGCAAAGAATCAAAGTTCAATTCTTTGTACCCATGTCAAACAGCACACACCTGCCTCTACCTCCAAATTTAGGAGATATAATGCCTTCTCACATCTAAGAGCACCAATGTGCATTTGCAATACCTACACACACACACACACACACACACACACACACACACACATATATAATAAATTATAAGAAAAACATAGCAGTTAGACCATATGTACATAGGAAGCAAATGAAAAACTTGCACAGAAACATGGTAAATCTGTCCCTTTACACAAAACAGAGCAAAAAATAAGAAACAAAACAAAGCAAAATTAAAACCTTAGAGTGAGCATATTATGGCTGATATCGGGGTAATCCTTATTCAGCAATATGAGTGATTTTAAGATTATATTTATAAAATTGAAGTGAGAATTATATTACTAGGCTCTGACAAAAGTATACGTCACTTCACTTATCCAGACACATGACCAGTCTATTAGCATGCTTCTCTATCACTTTCTGCACTGTTAGAAGTGTTGTGATATTGCCCTAAAGTATCTCCAAATGCATCCTATGTTGAATACCTAGTCTTTGTTATTGTCAAGTATTGACCCTGGTATGGGAAATGAATGTCAACTAAAACACACAGGATATTTAGGATGAATGTAAGAAGGCGTGAGCGTATAAGTGCGCTAAAGCAGAGCTTATACAACAGCAGCAGTACTGTTTTGTGGTTTTTGGTTTTTGTTTTATGCTAAGACAGCTTGCCATGACTTAGAGTAGCATAGAGGAATGACTCTCTTTAGTTTATAATTCCAGAGGGAAATAACCTATTATGGCAGAAAAATCATGACAAAAAAGGCTGCATATCTGTAGCAGAGGGAGCTGACTTATTACAACTTCATCCACAGAAGAAGCAGAGAGAGCACACACACACACACACACACACACACACACACACACACACACACAGAGAGAGAGAGAGAGAGAGAGAGAGAGAGAGAGAGAGAGAGAAACTGGGAATATGCTAATATACGCCCCAAAGCTTGTCTTCATGAATGTACTTCCTCCAGCAAAGCTTACCTCTTGAAGGTTCTGTAATCTTTCCAAACAGCACCACCATCTGGGAAGCAGGTTTCAAATCATAAGCTCATATGGGACATTTCTCATTTCAAGTACATCTCTCTCTCTAAGGCAAACAATTGAAAAGTAAAGAGTCCTGCATTAAAAAATTGGAGAAGAGCAGAAATAGGTGATCAAAGTGAAGAGCTAAATCAGCAAGGGCTTAGAAAATTCCTAAAATCTTTGCTGTCTAGTGCTGATGGATTCTCCATGTTGCACAGTTCAAGCAAAGCATTTCCTTCCACTTCACTGCTAAGATAATGGGTGTTTTCAACAAAAACTATGTACTTCGAGTAGCAAGGAAGAAATCATTTTTCTCTAGTATCTACAAAGCGTGCAATTTCTCAGGCCTTATGGCTTCTTTTAGATAGAATTCAATGGCCAAGGCACCTTGTTCCTTCCAAGCCCTAAATTAAAACTTACGCTTTCTGTGCTCAAATATGTGATTAGAGTATTTTATAAATAGTGAGCAAAGCACTTCTCAGTTATGAATTAGGTAATACAAATATGTTGAAAATGTAAAGCCTGGAACTTTTATTACAGGTCCCTATTTAGGGTCATTCTATGTCATTTCTGAAATGAAGCGATCTGAGAATTGTCTTCAGCAGTATCTTGTCTTCAGAAATCTCACAGTGAATTTTCATTGTTTAGACTGATTTTATTTTTATGTGTGTGAATATGAGTACGTATGCGTTCCTGTGTGGGGTGGTGCCGGTGGGAGCCAAATGTCCAATGCCCTGGAGCCGGAGTTACAGGGTGTTGTAAATTGTCTGACAATGGCTCTAGGAGACAGACACTAGTTTTCTGAAAGAGTAGTAGATATTATGAACCACTGAGCCATCTCTCCAGCATCATTTTTCAATATAGTTTACCTGGACTTGTCATATACACATCAACGTTATTAAAATACTTAAAATTAAATTTGCGATGTGTAAAATTTATATTGCTGTCCTCTAATCCCATGACTAGACGTCTGCCACTCACCTCCTCATCTCCTTCCATATTTATTTCCTATGTATACCTCATAGGAATCCCTATGTCAGTCTGGGTTTATCTGTGATATTCATTTTTATCTCCTACGTCTATGTGAGCCCATATTGAGGCTGACTATTGTCCTCAGGTTTTCTTCTTTCATGGACTAATATGATTCTGCTGCGTTGGGTTTGTAAAATAGAATTTGGAAATTCTCTGTCATGTTGAGAGGGTAGGTCTATGGCTGATCCATAAGTGGAAAAAAATAAGAGCAAATATTAACTTCCCACTGCATTGACCTACTTGTCAGTAGGTGTATCTCACAGATGAAGAAAATGAAATTGATCAAGGGCTGGAACATTTTTCCCAAGTCTCTGAAGGTCTCAGTGTCTCTTACTGCAAAATGAAGCAGTCCATTTCCAAATTCTTTCTTACATAACCAGACTTACACTATCAACTTACTAAAAGTGACATCTGATCCATACTGAAAGATAACAGGGAATACATATTCTCTCTTTCTCTGTCTCTGTCTCTCTCTCTCTCAATATATATAAATTGTAAATTATTTTGAATAGTAAATGCTATAATTATGTTTATAGCCATAATTGTACTCAATCAGAATTACCATATATTTATAATTTTGATTAAATTTATAGCCATATAGTTACATTTATTATTCTTCTTAGTGTTCACCTCCCCACTGTGAATCTAAAACTTTAACTGTGGAATTCACAGCCTCAAACAAAGCATATGGACCTCGGAGCAGGTATAAGAGGGGTAAATAATGTTTATCTTTATCTGGCATGTACATAATTATCATCACTACACATTTCTATTATTTTTCTTAATCTTAATAGATAATTAAAAATATTGACATCCTAACAAATTCCAGATCTAACTTTCCAATTTAGTTGTGGGTTTCTAACACTCTAAAGAGTCACAAATAAAGGAATAAGATTAGATAATGGTTTGACTGACAAAAGCCATCTAAAAAAGGCTATGGCAAGCAATTGAGTTGCTTAGAGATGGCCCATCATTTTGCATGGCTATGCTAGGTGCACTATGGAGAGGAACAGTCCGAGAGACTATATCCCAAGATTGCTTCTCACTGATGATATATATATTCATGGCATTATTACATAGCCCAATAATTCATGGGCCACAGCCCACTTTATGGGGCACATTTCTCACTGATTAACATGAAGATAAACTTTCATGAATTAATGTTATTTAGATGAATTAATGACTATAGAATTCCTGATAGGTTCAAATAATAGTAGAAAGTAAATTTAAGGATATGGTGTCACTTGTTCTGCCAAAAAGATGTTGGCAATTTGAAATCAAGAATAGAATGTGCCCTCTCCTCATAGAATAATAAGTAAAAACTGAATAATAAGAAATACAATGAGCTTTCTTTACAAAGAAGATTAATAGGACTGGTACAAACTTGTGGTCAAGGGAGAGCATTCATTCTAGGACAGGGTAAAGAATGACACCATGGAAGTGCACTATGGTAAAACAAAGCCATGTGAACCTGTTTCTTTGAACTTACAAAAAGCTTAGAGAGTGAAACTCTGCTGTGAACTTACTATCAACACCTTCAATAAGTCCCTTTTTGTGTAACATTTTATCTATGAATTTTTTTAAATGTGTTGGAAGGTGTAAAATGGCTGAGAATAAAAAATAAAGTGTTCAAAATTTGTAATGTCCTCATTTTTAATATCTGGGTGTTACTCCATTGTATAAATGTACCACATTTTCTGTATCCACTCTTCCACTGTGGGACATCTGTGCTGTTTCCAGGTTCTGGCTATTATGAATAAGGCTTCTAAAAACAGAGTTGACCACGTGTCCTTATGATGCAGTGGAATATTTTGGGGTATATGCCAAAAAGAGCTATACCTGATTATTCTCCAGATATAAATATTTCCGTTTTTCTGAAGAACAACTAGATTGATTTACAGAGTGGTTGTACACATTTGTAATCCTACTAGCAATGGAGAAGTGTTCCTCTTTCTCCACATCCTTACCAGCAAATTTTTTTGCCTTTGCTTTGATCTTGGCTATTATGATTGGTTTAAGGTGGAATCTCAGGGTCATTTTGATCGGTATTTTTCTGATGTTTAATGTTTCTTTAGGTGCTTCTCAGTCATTTGAGATTCCTCAGTTGAAGAATTCTCTGTTTTGCCCTGTGCCTTATTTTCAGTAGGGTTATTGGATTTCTGGAGGTTAGCTCCTTGTGTTCTTTGTATATTTTGGATATTAGCCTTTTATCAGGTGTATGGTTAATGAAGATCTTTTCCCAATTTGTTGGTTGCCATTTTGTCCTATTAACAGTGTCCCTTGCCTTACAGAAGGTTTTCAGTTTAATGATGTCCAATTTGTTAATTGTTTATCTTAAAGCCATGCCCATCAGTGTTCTGTTTATAAAAATTTTCTCTGAGCCAATGTGTTTGAGGCCCTTTCCCACTTTTTCTTTATTAGATTTAGCATATTTTGTTTTATGCAGAGGTCCTTTATCCACTGTACTTTAGCTGTGAATAATTTTTAACGGTTCTTGTACATGTACAGATATAGATACGTTTGAGATCTTTTATTGATATTCCTACGAAAAAATACAAATAAACTCTAACTTTAAACATTTTAAAATAAATAAATAAATAAATAAATAAATAAATTTGTGTTCTTCTGTATGCAGATCACCAGTAGAGCCACTACTATTTGTTGAAAATGCTGTCTTTATTTTTACAGGATGGGTTTGCCTTCTCTCTCAAAGATCAAATGACCATTGGTGCATGGGTTTATTTTTGGGTCTTCAATTTTATTCCATTTGATCTACCTGTCTATCTTAGTACCTCTACCACATGATTTTTTTTATCAATATTTCTTTGTAGTACAGCTTGAGGTCAGGAATGGTGATTCCCCAAGAAATTCTTTTATTGTTGAAAATAGTTTTCATTATCTTGGAATTTTTGTTGTTGTTGATGATGTTCTATATGAAGCTGAGAGTTACTCTTTGTATCTCTATGAAGATTTGGGTTTGAATTTTGATGGGGATTGCATCAAATCTGTACATTGCTTTTGGTAAACTGGCTGATTTTACTATGTTAATACTACAGATTCACAAGCATGGGAGATGCTACCATCTTCTCGGGTCTGCTCTCAAATTCTTTCTTCAGGGATTTGAAGTTCTTGTCATACAGAACTTTTACTTGCTTGGTTAGAATTATGCCAAGATATTTTCTTTTATTTTTGATTAGGGTGCAGTGTGTAGTTTCCCTGAGTTCTTTCTCAGCCCAGATTTTTTTTTTTTTTTTTTTTTTTTTTTTTGGAGGCAGGCTACTAATTTTTTAAAGTAATTTTATGTCCAACCTATTTGTTGAAGTTGTTTTACATCTGTAGGAAATTATCATTCTGAGTGAGGTAACCCAGACCCAGAAAAAACATTCATGGTATGTATTCACTAATATTCATTAAGTGGACATCAGCCAAAAAGTTCAGAATAGCCATGATATAACACACAGACCATATGAAGTTTGACAAGAAAGAAGGCTCAAGTGCAGATGCTTCAGTCACACCTAGAAGGGGAAACAAATAATCACTTGAAGCAGAGAGAAGAAGGAACCTGATTTGGAGCAGTGAGGAAAAAAGAAAAAAAAAAGTGTGGGCTGGGTGAGGTATGGGGAGAAGACGAGAGGGCTAGGAGAATGTATACTAATATGCAGCAGTCTTGGGAGGGGAACAGGGGGAACCTCTAGAATAACCGAGACACCAAGATGTGGAAGGCTCCCAGGACCTAATGATGATGGCATTAGTCAGACTATCGATTAGAAGGGAGATAAAGCTTGAAGAGACTCTGAAGTAGGTACAAATATTTCCCACCCATCTAAAAATATTTAACTCAGATTTTTCTGTCCAAAGGAAACATAAGGATGAAATATGGAGTGGAAGCTGAATAAAAGGCTATCCAGAGAGCACCTCACATTGGGATCTATCCCATGCACAAACACGAAATCCCCACAGTACTGCTTATACCAAGATGTACTTGCAGACAGAAGCCTGGCATTCCTGGATGTCTGTAGATATATGTTAAGATGATATGTGACTTAACATGAGAGAGATGGTGGGAAAAGGTCGGGCAGCAGAAGAGAAGGCAAGGGCAAAAAAGAGATTCCAGAGAAATCAAGATAAAGCACAAGAAGGAAGTTCCAGATCCAGGTGGCCATAATTGGCGATAGGTAGATACGAATGTTTTAAGGGTTTCTATCTCATATAGAAAGGCAGTTTTTATCTATGTCCATTGGATATAATCTAATTGTGTGGAGGGATTGTGAATTGAGAGTTTAATATATAAATGTGCTTGAAAAGCTACCAAGCTTTTGAGTCATGTTTGTACCAGGCAGTGGGATAAAGAAACGTGCTGGGGCAGTTGTATCCACCCTAGACAGAAGCAACAGGGCAGAGGGAATCAGCTGGGAAGGGAACCATGTGTAGAGGACAGCTTGTGGACCTTGTGATAGAATCCATGCCCTAGGCTCCACACTAGAGCAGCATCCTTGGAGTGATACTGCAAAGAATGATGAAAGTTAACCTTTTATTTAATATTTACTTCAATAGATGTCCTCTAAGAGGCTTTGCCATCATCTAACTGAAACAGATGTAGATACTTGCAGCCAACCATTGGACTGAGCCCAGAGACCCCTATGAAAAAGTTAAGGGAAGGACTGAAGGAGCTTTAGGGGATTGCAAACCCCAAGAGTATTAACTACCCATGTCTTTCAGAGCTCACAGGGCTACATACAGCTACCAACGGAAGAGCAAACATGGGTTGCTCTGTGTCCCCCCACTAAATATGTAACTGAAGACTGCCTTATCAAGCCTCAGTAGAAGGGGGTGTGCTTGGTCCATTGGAGCCTTGATGCCCTAGATAAGGAAGATGCTAGAAATTTGAGGTGAGGTGGATGGTGGGTGGAAGAGGACCCTCCTAGAGGAGAAAAGGAAAAAGATCATTTGAGGGCTCATGAAGGGTAAGGCAGAAAGGGAGACAACATGTAAAATGTAAATAGCTAAAATAATTAATAAAAAATAAACAATAAAAAATTGTGCCTGTTGTGCATCTGCTTCTTCCATCAAAGGTTATATATGTCTGTCAGTTTATATGTAAGTACATACATATGTATGTATGCATGTATATTTGTATATTAAAAGTATGCATGTGCTCTTGTGAAATTGATAACACTGTGATCAAGTTCAAAAAGAATGCTTATGTGTCTGTGTGTGTATGTGTGTGTGTCTAACTTTCTTCCTGCGTTTTTTAATCTCTTTTCACAAAGATTTAATAAACTTTAAGCCTCTAGCCTGGCCAACAGCCCCAGGCCAGGTCAGCAAGAGGCCTTTAAGCTAAAAAGAAAAGAGCCCATGTAATTAAGCTTTTACTTCTTCTTAATTCATTGCTATTATCAGCAAGAGTTACATTTCTAGTAGCCAGCACTTTGGGCCCCAGAATAGCAAGAGAGTTAAATTGCCAAAACTGACTATGTTTTGACCCCAATTGCCAGTATCATCCCCATGTAAGTTTAGGTTTTTCAAAACCTTAACTTAATTATGGTTCTTTAATGTTTTAACCTCCCTTCTAGACCGCATTCACCAGAAGTAAGGAAAAATGTTACAATGAAACAGAGATGGTGGATATATTGAGAAATAGTTTTTTTTTTTTTTGGGGGGGGGGGTTACTTCCAGTATTCACTGACAAGAGTTAGTCCACTAACCAAATACCAAACATGACTCAGCAGAAGCAGCAGTCTGGACCACTCAGCAAACACCAAACAGGAAACTTCAAGGCTCCATTCTGCACAGTTCTGCAGAAATGTCAAGGAGCAGTTGGAACGCCACCAGAACTTCTCTGGTGGATTAATCTCTACAAAGTCAAGACAGTGAAGATCAGCAAAGAGAACAAGGTGAACCAGTGTAAGAGTGTCCTTAGTGAAGACTAGCACCAGCCCCAGCATCAGTGAAGCACAATGATAATGAGCAAAATGTTGCAAGGCACACTAATGCAAGAGCATCCTTCACTGTCTGTGGGGTTATACGTATACTCTTTAAATATCATGACTCTCTCAAGCTTCTGCTCCAGCAAAACATCACATGCCTTTTCACTAGAGAGCTTCCAGAAAAATACCACATATCTTTTATCAGCAAAACATCCTCTTATATATCTACTTCAGCAAAGCATCCTTTCATAAGACTGCTTCCAGTTGAGGATGCTTATAGGTAACCATTGGACAGAACATGGGGACCCCAATGAAAGAGCTAGAGAAAGGACTGAAGGAGCTGAAAGGGGTTGAAACCCCATGGGAAGAACAATATTAAAAACCAACCAAACCCTCCCAAACTCTCGGGGACTAAAACGCCAACCAATGAGCACACACGGAGAGACCCATGACTCCAGTTGCATATGTAGCAGAAAATAGCAGTGTCTGGCATCAATGGGAAAAGAGGCCTTTGGTCCAGTGAAGGCACATTTTCCCAGTGTAGGGGAATGCCAAGGAACTGAGGTAGAGAGGGTGGTTGGGAGAAGAAGCACCTTCATGGAAGTAAGTGGAGGGGGAGGGTGGATGGGAGTGGGGGGAAAAGGGATAACATTTGAAATGTAAATAGAATATCCAATAAAATTTTAATTAGAAAATAAAAAATTTAAAAACTAAAATTTATTTTTGAAGGTTTTGTGCATGAATAAAATATAATTTGAACAACAACAAAAAGTCTGCTCCCAGAAAAAAAATCACATGACACAACTGACTTTCCAATAAAACAAAACAAAAAAATCTTACTTCAATACCCCCTTGTGTTGCTACCATCTCTGACCAGCAGAAAAGAACAGTGTTCTTCTCAAAGCAGTTTATTCAGTAACCTTACAGCATGCCAGTGAAAATCGTTCTGTCTCCTTTCTGTCTCTCTTTCTGTTTTTCTTTCTCTCCCCTCTGCCCCCAAGCACAGTCCATTTTATCCTCTCTCAACTCTACCTCCTCAGTCCATGTTGTGTGACTGCAGTTCATAGGTCCTTGTCATCTTGCCTGATCTCGCGTCATGGGTGTGCCTGCGTGGCTAGCACGGTGGGAGTCGCTAATCTCGGGGGACGGGGGGCAGGAGGAAGTCAGGTGCTAGTCACAAGACTAGACTGGAGTCCCAAGTGCCATCTTTGGACAGCCGCCACACCCGCTCTCCACACCCTTGCATCTGTCTTGGATTGCCCTGTGATGCCAAAATGATCTTGACATTTAATGTCATCCAAATCTATGTACAAGCTATTTTAAATCATAGTGTCTTAATTTGTCCTCTTTTCCTCCATCTCTTTTCTCCACCTGATTATGTATCTCAGGCAGAACTATAGCTCACTATGTACCCAAGCTGGCCTCAAAATTCCATCAATTCCTTTATTTACCCTCCTGTTTTCCCAGTACCACCCTCACAAATTCTACCTCTGCTTGCCCCCTTGTCTTCTCCTCAGAAAAGGGGAGCCTACCTTGGATACCACCTCACGTTGGGGTATTGAGTTCCCAAAAGTCTGGCACTTTCTTTCTCACTAAGGCCCATCCAAGCTGTCAAAGGTGAAGGGGGAATACAACAGCTGGGAAAAAAGGCCTAGACAACCCCCACACCACTCGTTAGGAGACCTGCATGAAGACCAAACTGCACATTTGCTACAAATATGTAGGTGGTCTACAATCAAAGCCCATAACCTAAAACTGGATATACCATATCTAATAGACAAGAAAGTGGAGAATAGCTTTCAACTTGTTGATACAGGAGACATCTTCCTGAACAGAACAACAGTGACCCAGGCTCTAAGATTAACAATTGATAGAGAAGACCTCATGGAACTGAAAAGCTTCAGTAAAACAAAGGACACTGTCAATAGGACAAAATGACAGCCTACAGACTGGGGGAAAATTTTTTCATTAACCCTACATCCTACAGATGGCTAATATTCTCAGCAGAAAATTCACAAATTGCTGAGAGGTACAAAAGAAACATCCAAAGTCTTTAGTCATCAGGGAAATATAAATCAAAAGAACTCTGAGATCTTTCACAGGTCAAAATGGCTAAGATTATAATCTTAAATCAGAGAATATGCTGGTGAGGATGTGGGGCAATGAAAACACTCCTCCTTTGATGGTAGGAGTACAAACTTATTTAATCTCTTTGGAAATCTATTTGGCAGGTTCTCAGAAAACTAGGACAAGTTCTACATGAAGACCCAGCTATACCACTCTTGGACATATACCCAAAAGATGCTCTCTTATACACATGGACACTTGCTCAGTTATTTTTATAGCAGGTTTATTCATAATAATCAGAAACTGGAAACAACCCAAGATGACCCTCAACAGAAGAATGATTAAAGAAAATGTGGTATATCTTGACAATGGAATACTATCCAGCTTTTAAAAACAGAGACACCATGAATTTTGCAGTCGAATGGATAGAACTCAGGAATATCATCCTGAGTGAGGTAACTCAGTGCCAGAAGTGTACATATGACATATAATCATTTATAATTGGATATTATCCACTACCACACTAAAATTTACAGACCGAAAGCAACTTGATGATTAGAAGATCCCAAGGGAGAATGCATAAATCACACTCAGAAGTGGAAACTAAGTAGTATTGGAGGTGGTGGAGTGAGGAAACTTGGTAGAAAAGGTGAGGAAGGGAGTGGGAGTGGGGTCAGGTGTGGGGCATGGAGTGAGATAGAATGGAAATTGCTTGGGGGGATGTGAGAGAATCTCTAATGACTAGCTGGAATTCTGGGATGGGAGAGGCTGTTGGAAGTTTGTGAGATTACCCTTGCAGATTGTCCTGAAGCTGTTTGTATTTTAATGTTAATTATACTTCCCCAAGGGGGGCTGGCTAGTCACATGACTTTAACTGAACCTTCCCATTTAAATTAGTAAAATGAAGGAAAGCCAGTGACTGGAAGGGGCTAGGGAAGTAGAAGGTCTTAGAGGTCAGAGGATAAGAGGTCAGAGGTCAGAGAGGTGTAGGAGGTGAGAGGACAGAGGTTAGAGGTCAAGGCAACATGGAGCTTCCCAAGGACTGGATGGACCCAGGTGGGATTTATTAGTGTTTAAAGGTATGAACATTAAGGATTTCACAGGTTTAATATAGAAGGGCAGTTTGTATCTTTGTCTATTTGATGCAATCTTGTTGTGTAGAAGATTTGTGGATTGAGAGCTGAATATATAAACCTGTATGAAAAGCTATCATGCTGTAGAGTTGTGTTTGTGTGGGATTTTGGGATACAGAAATACCCGAGACAGAGGCAGAAAACAAGCGGTAGAAAACCGCCAGGGAAGGGAGTTGTATGGACAAGTTGAGCCATGGTGGAGGCTCAGACTGGGCACCAGAGGAGTGTGTGGCCCCAAACTAAAACTGGGCTTGAGGAGTGAGACCTCAGGGACAGTAAAGAGATAAACCTGTTCCATGTTTTTTTTTTTTTTTTTTTTTTAACAACTTTATTTTACAAAACAAAGATAAATGTACAGATTTTAAGCATTGTTTGCATAAAATTATACAATAGTTTTGTCAGTACTTTTTTTTCAGATTTTAAAATAATTTTTACATAAAGCTGTATGAATATATTTTTTAGTCAGAACTTGATTTTTTTAAAGGTTTGATAGTATGCATTGAAAACTTAATAGTTACAATGAGCATAAAGTACATGTAAAACAAAATGTAACATGGAAATAGTCAAAGTTTTCTTGTTGTATAGAGATTTTTTTTTGTTTTGTTTTGTTTTGTTTTCTTTATTTCTTGGACTTCATACAGTCTGTGAGTTGTTTCTGGGGCAGTGCAAGCCTCTGGGGTTAGCATCCCATTATCAGTGACTGCATATTATGTCTGTTCTTTTGTGACTGGGTTATATTTACTCCAACAACTTTAGATTACCAGAGAGGGATATAGAGATTAAAGTGGCCGTATCTTAAAGCCACGCAGAAATTCCAGAGGAGAGAAAGGGATATCAACCTACCCATAAAACCTTCAACCCAATATTATCTTGCCTTCAAAATATGAATGGATAAAGATGAAATAGAAACTGAAGGAACAGCCATCCAATGAATGTCACACTTGATTCCCATCACATGTGACAGAGCCAACCCCTAATAGTATCAATGATCCACTGTTATGCTTACAGACAGGAACTTAACATAAGTGTGTCCTCAGGCTTCATCCAGCAGTGGAAGACAGCTGATACAGAGATCCACAACATACCATCCCTTTTTAAAAATCACTAGGAGGGAGAATACATTATTGCTTCCTGGGACTTACTTTTGATCACAAAAGCTATAAATCTTTTAATTAAGATAAAAAGAAAAAACATATCCTAAGCCAAAAATATAGTATTTATCAGATTGTAGTTTTTATTTATGCTAGTTAGGTAGAACAGTTTAAACCAGTGATAGTGCCATGTGCCCCTAAACTCCAGAACTTGGAAGGCAGAGTAAGATGGATCTCTGTGAGTTCACAGTGAGCCTGATCTACACAGCAAGTTCCAAGACAGCCAGATATGCATAGAGAGACCCTATTTCAAGGGAATACCAAACAAAACAACAATAAATAACAATAGCTCTTAAAAGTGGCTATTACAGTTCCATAAAATAAAATTCCAAACTAGGACCATTTTACTTGGCTATATCTGGCCTGAGCTCCTCAAAGATGGACCTTAAAAGTGAAACTATTGCTGTTTGCTTTATTAAGTATCAAACTTCCCTGTACGTATGTTCTTTATACCAATAGATTGATGTGTTTCTCAAATCTTGTTAGGCAGGCTTCTTTTTGCAGTAGAAGGCTGTTCATCAAGAGCCCCCAAACTAATCAACATGCAAATATGAGAGTCTGAGGAGTGCTCAGTAGGATATCTCTACATCTGTTCATCCAAAACCTTAGAAAGTGTCCCAAATGGGAAAGCAGGAAAACCTGTAAAAGCCCGATGTAGTGGATGACTGGAGTCAAATAGTGTCTCTAGGACATGAGAAGGTTATTCCAAACATGGACTCATATGCATGTTATCGTATACACAGGTATAAGAGCCAGCCAGACAAAGTATGGACATGAATGGGGAAAATCCACTATAAAGAAATCACTCCCTTGATTGTTATTGACAACTGGTGGCTGTTGTGGGAAGGAGTTTCAAGTTACCACAGTAATCAGGCCTCTAAGAGATTACCCATGTGCTGTCACCGTTCCTGTCCTCATACAGGAAGGACTAAATAGGTTCTGGCATAGAAATGAAGTCAGTACCTGAAGCTTGGAGAGAAAGTGGAAAGGGGATAGTGGGTGAATGCAGAACCATTAGTGGCAAATTAAAAAAATAAAAGGAAAAGAAATCAGGGGAAAAGTTAAAAAGCTGCAGAGAAAAAAAGACTAGATTAAAAAGCCATCTACTTTTTAAATCAAAGACCATCTCTTTCTGTACTAGTATGAATTCTTTTTAAATGTATTTTCAAATTTTTATACACCTCTTATTTTTAAAGTTTACTTAGATCAACCTTGTTTTCTGTATGTTTTCTAATAATAGTGGCTGCATAAAATGGTGCTGTAAGCATTCTTATCATTAGTGCTAAAGATACAGAATAACTTTTATTTCTTTGAAGCAACTAATAATATGTGTTAATTTATGGTATAAGTGTCAATCACTTGGGATTTTAACTTGAGGTATAGACAAGTCTCTAAGCAATGTGGATATTGAGTGTTCCTAGTTAACCAAATTATTTTTAATCTCTTCCTGGGATAGAGCTGTGGTTTGGCAACTTCTCTGATGACAATGACAAACTGGAGGAACACAGCCAGCTATGTAATTGCTACTTACTAAACCCCTTCTGTATTCTTTGAAAAGACTGATTTCATACCCTCTCTCCACCACCCCCATGCCCTTTGCAAGATAAATACTCTCCTAAATGGTCACATCTGATTTCTTTTGGCTCACAAACTGCTTAGTCAATGAAATAAACTCTGTAGCCTATTTTTTCATTTGACATTAAATCAAATTTCATGGTGAAGCAAAACCAAAACCAAATCGTGTGTGTTACTCATGTAACTTGTATTACTTCAAAAGCCATTTAATTTCCAGAATATCATTAAGAGAAGTTATATTCTCATTTGGTTATTAATTCCATCATTCATATTATTGATTCATTCAGCAAACACTAATTAGGTGCTTTCAAACTCCAAACCTTTTAATCTGATATACATTCAAAGATCTTATGGCCAGAGTTCTTGACCTTGAGTTTATACTCCTAGAGACAAAGACAGTCAAATAATGATGAATAAAATTATTCAATATCATGAAGAAAAGTTTAGTTAAGCAAAATATTTATCATAAGGTTCCATGCTTGTAGTAGAAATAAGGTTATCAGGTAGATAAGAAATAGCAAGTTGTTAATTTTGTTGGTCTGTCATCAGAGAAAAGGGGAAAAGTAAAGGCTGATTAATTCTACATTGCTTGGAGATGTCTTTAATTCTTTGTTGTAAAGTTTACCAAGATGGATCTGTAAACTAATTTTAAAAATTATCTTACTTTCTATTATATCCATGTAGAAGTGTGCACACACAGGAATGTATATATAAGCCCGGGGTGTACAGAGACCTGGAGCTAGAGACAGGAGAGTAACTTCTAATATGGGTGCTCGCCAACAAGCTCAGATCCTTTGCAGGAACAGCAGGAGCTCTGAACTGCCAAGCCATCACCCAGCCCTGAATGATGATTATTTTTAATCATTTCATTCATTTACATCTCAAGTGATATCCCACTTTCTGCTTACCCCTTTGCAAGCCCCCCATACCACAACCTTCCTCTCCTCCCACCCTTTTACCTTTATGAGAGTGTTCCAACACACACACACCCTGTCCTACCTCACCCCTCCAGCATTCCCATACACTGGGGCACCAAACCTTTACAGGACCAAGGGCCTCCCCAGTCACTGATATTAGACAAGGCCATCTTCTGCTACCTATGTATCTGGAAACATGGATTCCTCTCATTTCACTTCTTGGATTTTTCTCTAGGTCCTGGGAGAACTGGGTGGTCCAGCCAACTAACTTTTCTTTTCCTATTGGGTTGCAATTCCCCTTGACTCCTCCAATCTTTCCACCAGCTGCCCTACCGGGGTCCATGTGCTTAGTCTGGTAATTGGCTCCAAGCAGCCATATCTATGTTGGTCAGTTGCTGTGTGAACCTCCCAAGGAGCAGTCATACAAAGTTCTCATCAGCAAGTGCCCCTTAGCAACAGCATCAGTGTTGGGTTTGGTGTCTGGAGACAGGCTGGATCCTCAGATGGGGCAGTCCCCCGATAGGGACTTCCCTCTGTCTCTGCTCCATTATTTGTCACTTCTTCCTCTAGACAGGAACATTTCTAGGTTAAAAGCTTTGAGATTGGTATGTGGTCCCAATGCTAGACCAGGGGTCATGCCTATCTACTGGAAGTCATCTCTATACATTCTATCTCCCCTTCTCTGCTAAGATTATCCATGTTGGGTCCTAAGAGCCCCTTGCTTCTCTAGCATCTGGGACTCTCCACGGGCTATTCTCAGATCCTCATCCCTCACTGCTACATATTTTTGTTCAATTTCCTGACCCTCTGTACTTCTCTCCTGTCCCCTCAAGTATCTGACATTTCTACCCATATTTTCCCCCTCCTCTCTCCCTCCCAGGACCCCCTTCCTCCACCTCCCAAGACCATCCTGTTCACCTCTCAATGCAGAACTGAAGCACCCTGTTCTTCCTTCCTCCTAACCTCCATAGAGCCTGCGGGTTTTATCATGGGCATTATAAGCTTTTGGGCTAATATTTACCTATAAGTGAGTACATACCATGTTAAGTTCTTTCTAAAGCAAATAATAAATGACAAGGGAGATTGGGAACTGGCAAAGAGAGTTACCTTCATTCTGTTTGAATGGGCAAGAAAAATGCAACTCTGAAGTGTTTAAAACCTAGGATGGAGAGATGAGCAAGCAAAGATGGGCTTTGTTGATAACGATAAGTGGTTTATAATTTGTATTGCATGTGATGGGGTGTGTCTGAAAAAAAATCAACTAAATAGGAGTGAGATGACATTTTGCCTGTTTATCATTGAGAATGTTTGTATGATGTATTTCTCTGAGTACAGGCAGGCAAGGCATGTCATGGTGCTAATGTCTGTCGGCCATCAGAGGGAAACATTCAGGAACCTTTGCTTCTTCCACCATGAGATCCAGGAATCAAACTCAAGTCAATGTACTTTTACCTGTACAGCCTGTGTTTCTATATTTTAAGCCATCTTGCATGTCAGGACTTGGGCTTTTAGAAAGATTGTTTTCTTATTAGTATGAAGGTTGAGGTCACTTCTAGTTTCAAAGAATAGTAAAATCCCAAATTTCTACCATTACATTTTTTCTAAATAAAGATATAATGGTTTGTGTGAAATTTTATTTTGGGAACTCTATGATGAAATGTCTACTCTCTGCATATTGGAAACACAGTGGCAGATGAAAATACCTTAGCAAACCAAGTCTAACTTGATAAATCAGATAAATAAACTGGAGCTTCATCAAAATTATTACAGGTGGATTGTTAAGGTTTATTACAGATGCAGAAATGATTCAATGACAGCCATATCACCAAATTGTCAGCTAAGCTTAAGGGGCACCTCGTGGAAGCTGGGATTCTGGAGCCTACTGCATTACTTTCATGCAGCTGGACTGGTCTTAGCGTGTTTCTAGACACCTTAGCTGATATGCCTTATCCCCAGCATTTACTGCTTCTATCATCTTGATGAAGGAAAGGCCATGTGCTTTTAAATCAGTTTCAGAGACTTTCTGAGTCTCCAAAGTAGTTCATGGAACTTCTTCAGAATTTCTAAGTCTTAACAAATTATCAAGTTAGGAGAACATTGTCACACAGCAAATTATCTTATAAAACATTCATTTAGAATTCAGCTTATATCTATATTCTTATATTTCTTATCTCCATTTGGCAGTGTATCTAATATTAAGGAAAAGAATCAGAATACCTTCCTGAAGAAAGTAATAAGGGGTCTATTTAATAACTGGTAAAACAACAACTGAAAGATTTTTAGTTATCTTATAAAAGTTATAAGTTATAAGTTAAATAAGAAAGTGACCAGAAGATTTAGTTACATTATTTCTAAGTGCCATGATTTGTAACTTCTATAAATATTTTAGCTATCACAATTGACTTTTAGGTTATAAAGCATCAAAAAATGAACACTAAAGTATTTACAGTAAAAACAAAGGATCCAGTGAGAAATTAGTAAGTTAAGATTTTTTTGTCGGTATTTAATCTTGTGCATATGATTTTCAGGACAGGTCATTTGTAACCAAAGACATTTAGTTCCATTAATTACAGCAACAATAAACAGACATTTATTGATTGCTTCAGTCTCTGAACACCAATGCCAATAGTAATTGATTACAACTGCACAATTCCTCCAAACAAGGTCTCCTTGCCCTCATGCCTCAAACTGCATAGTGAATTTCATGACAGCAAAAATGAGAAAGAGTTAATCTTAACTTTAATATTACTCAATGCCTGTGAGATGTTGAAAACTACTAAACAAATTGCATAATCTTAATTAATTTTTCTCCCTTATACAAATGCACTAATGTTAATATTATAGTATACAAAGTTAAACTTATAAAGCAGAGACTGACTCGCATGATGTGCTATTACAACTCTAGCATTTTAAGCTTTTGTACTCTATATATCTGGCAAATTAAATCTCATTGTTTGATACTGTTTCTCTGCCAACTGTCTCTTTCAACTTTCAAAATATTAAAATTTATACAGAAAGAGGTAATATTTAACTGAAGAAACTTATTAGTTTAACTTATTACTTTAAAAGCAAAGCAACAAACTAAAATTGATGTATCCATACAAGTTATATTACCTCAGAGAATAAAATAGTTGAAATTAAATGCTTAACTAATAGAAATCTATTAAGAAAAGAGTATGGACCAAGTAAACAAGAATGCAACCACAAATTTCATAAACAAAATTTAAGAGTCCAAAAATATTTAACAAAAATATTCAATGTAATTATGCAAATACGGTTGAATTATTCCAAGAAAAACTTCAATGTTAAATATAGTTAGTCAATTACATTAATTAACATAGTTTACCCATAGGATTTATAAAAGTATAAACATATTAATAACACATTCTGAGATCTCAGCAACCCAAGGTTGATTTAGTATTTAGCAAGTTTCTTGAAAAGAATTTGACAGAAAAGATTAAAATATCAATAATTTTTCAAGTTTTTCTCTCAATAGCTTTATGTTTAAGAATATACAATAAGCATAAAGTTTTAAAAGTTCCCAATATATATTGAAATAGAGGTTGATAATATTCTTACTTGTATACAAGATCTAAAAATCCAAAATTTAAATATTATAAAGCCACATTATGGCATTATTGAGCTTTTTATTTACTTATTTTTGTCTTACCATTTTCTATAATATTTACAAACTTTATTAATGTTTTTAAAAAGACAAATAAAACACTACAAATGCCCCAAACAAACTAAAGACAAAAGACAAGAGCATGTATGTTCAGGGTGGTATGGCATTAGACTGCAATCCCCATCAAAATGTCAAATGAATTCTTCACAGAGTTAGAAAAAGCAATTGGCAAATTCATTTTAAATAACAATAACAATAAAAAGAGGCAGGATAGCAAAAACTATTCTCAACCATAAAAGAACTTCTGGAAGAATCACCATCCCTGACCTCAAGCTGTATTACAGAGCTATCCTGATGAAAACTGCATGGTATTGGTACAGAGGCAGGCAGGTAGATCAATTGAATAGAATTGAAAACCCAGAAATGAATCAACACACTTATGGTAACTTGGTCTTTGACAAAGGAGCTAAAACAATCCAATCAGAAAAAAAAAAAAAAAAAAAAAAAAGACAGCATTGACAGCATTTTCAACAAATGGTGCTGGTTCAACTGAAGGTCCGCATGTAGAAGAATAAAAATTGACCCATTCTTACCACCCTGTACAAAGCTAAAGTCCAAGTGGATTAAAGACCTCCACATAAAACCACATAGACTCAAATTAATAAAAGAGAAAGTGTGAAGGGCCTTGAACACATAGGCACTGGGGAAAATTTCCTGGACACAATAGCAATGGCTTATGCTCTAATATCAATAATTGATAAAAGAGACCTCAAAATTGCAAAGCTCCAGTAAGGCAAAGGACACCGTCAATAGGATAAAAAAAAATAGGCAATCAACATATTGCCAAAAGATCTTTACCAATCCTACATCTGATTGAGGACTAATATCCAATATATACAAGGAACTCATGAAGTTAGCCTGAAAAGACCCGAAACACCCTATTAAATATAGGTACCGTGTGAAAAAAAATTCAACTGAGGAATATTGAGTGGCTGAGAAACACCTAAAGAAATGTCCAACATCCTTAGTCATCAGGGAAATGTAAAGCAAAACAATCCTGAGATTCTACTTCACATCAGTCAGAATGGCTAAGATCAAAAAGTCTGGTTAACACAGATGCTGGTGAGGGTATGGAAAAAGAGAAACACTCTTTTATTACTGGTAGGATTGTAAGCTGGTACAACCACTCTGGAAATCATTCTAGCAGTTCTTCAGAAAACTGGACCTGAGGACCCAGCTATACACCTCCTGGACGTGTATCCAAAAGATATTCCAACATATAACAAGGACACATGCTTCATTATGTTCAAAGCAGTCTTATGTATAACAGCCAGAATCTAGAAAGAGCCCAGATGTCCTTAAACAGAGTAATGTATACAAAAAATGTGGTACATTTTTACAATGGAGCACTACTCAGCTATTAAAAACAATGATTCATGAGTTTTTTAGGAAAATGAATGGAATTGGAAAATATCACCCTGAGTGAGAATGTAACCCAGTTACAAAAAGAAGACACTTGGCATTTGCTCCTTAATGAGTGGATATTAGCCCAGAAGTTTGGAATACCCAAGATACAATTCAAAGACCACATGAAGCTCAAGAAGAAAGAAGACTAAAGTGTGGATGCTTCAGTCCTTCTTAGAGAAGGGAACATTGGAAATGTAAATACAGGGAATATCCAATAGAAAAAAAGAGATGATGGCACAAAATACTCACAGAAGGAAATATGTAGACAAAATATAGAGTGAAGGAAAGGTCATGCAAAGACTTCCCCACCTAGGGATCTAAACACCAAACAGACACCAAACCCTGACACTATTGAGGTTGCCAATAAGTGCTTGCTGACAGGAACCTGATATGTCTGTTTCCTAAGAGGCTTTGCTAGAGCCTGAGAAATACATAGGAGGATGCTAGAAGCCAAACACTGGACATAACAATTGCTTCCAAAATAGAAGAGTTAGAGAAAGAACTGAATGAGCTGAAGGAGTTTGTAACCCCATAGGAAGAAGAACAATATCAACCAAGTAGACCCCACCAAACTCCCAGAAACTAAACCACCAACCAAAGTGTACACATGGAGGGACTCATGGCTCCAGTCACTTATGTAGCAGAGGATGGCCTTATAGGATACCAATGGGAGGAGAGGAGCTTGGTCCTGGGAAGGCTCAATGTCCCATTGTAGGTGAATTCCAGGGACGTGTTGCCGGAGTGTGTGGGTTGTTGTGGGAGCTTCATAGATGGCCACTGGGAAAAGGCGCCCATAAACATAGTCACCCCTATTGGTTCAAGGCAGCATCTGGTGTTCAAGGGATGTAATCATTTCTATTCCACCTTTAGAGTTTAATTGAAGTTATTAAACTGATGATTCAGTTTTTTGGGGTGGTCTTTGCGAGTCCAATTTTACCCTGTTCTACTCCTTTCCAACATAGCACTTAAAATGTGTATTTGATTAGATTAGTCCTTAGCTGTAAATTTTCTAATAGTCTGATTATGCCAAGAAAAAAAAAATAATGTAACTGAGTTACCTGCAATGTCAAGACATTCCATTCGACTTATCTTTCCTTATCTATCTACTTCTCATTTATCAGCCAGAAGAGTCTATAGATTCCTTTCTGTCATTTGTATTTGAGTCACTGGTTCAATTCTCAGGACTCTTGACAGGTTGGTCTTCCTGATTGAACCTTTCTTTCTAGTCCCTCATTTTCAAATATTTCCTGATCGTCATTCAGATCATAACAAATGCCCCTCCTCATCTGCTGCTGGTCTAAGTCATTGCTCAAGCTCTTAGAGTATGTCCAGAATCAAATTAACTGCCAGTGCTCAGAGAAGGACAAGTTAACATTTATTACCAAAAGATCAGGCTAAGAAAAGTGTGTGTGTGTGTGTGTGTGTGTGTGTGTGTGTGTGTGTATGTGTGTGTGTGTGTGTGTGTGTGTGTGTGTGTTTGGGGGATTTCTAAATTAGTTAATATATAGGGTAAAATATATCTCTTTACAAATACATTTTTTTTTGGAGAGTAAAAGACAGGAGGTTCCAAATGAACATGGTGAGAGTATGTACACCATGGCAAGCTAGGTGACAAATGTTTCTCAAGAGCAATTGTGACTTCTTTCCATGGAAAGGGTGATTTTATTTAAAATTTGATTAAGCATGACAAGAGGTCTACAGAGCACTGACACAACTTTGCATGTGGAGAGGGTTGGATGGAACTCCATCTGCAAGTAGAGTTTTACATCTACAAATGAACAGAAATGTAAAACCAAGGAGCAAGGTTGGAGGTAAGGACATGAAACTATAATTAGAGCAGTATTGTGATGAGGGGGCTTCTGTTCCTGCTAGTTATCAGGGTGTTTCAGAAAGATTCTCAGTGTGTAGATTTAGGGAGATGGAAAGGTCAGAGACTTCTCTGACTTAGAAGAATTGTCTTGAAAAAGGACCGAAAGAGCAGAAATGGTCTGCAACCCTACGGGAAAAACAAAATTATCAACTAACCAAACCCACCACAGCTCACAGGGGCTAAAACACCAACCAGTGAGTTCTCATGGAGAAATCCATGGCTCTAGGTGCATGTGCAGCAGAGGATAGCATTCTCTAACATCATCAGTATATGGGAATGTCAAGGTGCTGGGGTACAAGAGGGTGGATGGGAGAAGGAGCACCTTCATGGAGGCAATGGGAGGGGGAGAGAGGAGGGGATTGTGGGAATGGGGATTATACCTAAAATGCAAATGCCGAGAATAACCAATAAAAAAATTGGGGGAGAATAAACAAAGATTTCCAAAGATAAGAAGACAAGTGTTTGACCTTAGTTTTGCACAAGCTGCAGGTGAGGCTTATTCATATGGATACTCAATTCCCCCATGAAGTAATAGCGTGGCTCTTTACTTAGAGATATTTAAAAATAAATTTATATTAATAGCATACTATGTTGTGATAACATTACGTTTAGCACTTCAACTCAAAAGAGTGAAACAATGTTAATCTTCAATAAAGTTTGAGAGGAACCTAATCAATTGAAGACATTTGGTATGTTTGCATACAGAGGCTACATTTAAATAACAATAAATAAACATTTGAACATTAATACATATTGAAAACTAAGCAGGTGTGAGTGGAGAAGAAAGTGTTTTGTAGAATGTGGAAGCCCAACAGAAAGTAAATTGATCTGTTTGAGGTTTTGCTTTATATTTTGCCTATTTGAGTTTTTGTTGCTTATTTTATTCTACATTTTAAATGTTATCCTCCTTCTGGGTATCCCCTCCACAAACCCTGTATTCCATTCCCCTCCCCCTACTTCTATGAGAGTTCACCCTCACCCACCCACATACTCCCTAGTTCACTGTCCTAACATTCCCCTACATTGGGTCATTACGCCTCCACAGGAACAAGGGGCTCCCTTTCCTTTGATGCTAGATAAGGCCTTCCTCTGCTACATATGAAGCAGGAGTCATGGGCTCTTCCATGTGTACTTTAGTACTCCATGGTCGTTTAGTCCCTGGGATCTCTGGGGTATCTGGTTGGTTGATACTGTTTTTGTTTGTTTGTTTGTTTGTTTTTTAAATAGGGATGCACACCCCTTCTACTTCTTCAGTCCTTTCTCTAACTCTTCCATTGGAGTCTCTGTGCTCAGTCCAATGATTGGCTGCAAGAATCCACATCTGTGTTGGTTAGGCTCTGTCAAAGCCTCTCATAAGACAAGTTTGAGTTTTGATGATATGATTTTGCTATATTAATGAGTATGATTTTAAAACTTCACATTCTTCTGCCTCTAATTCCAAATGCTGATTATAGGCATGAACTGGGATTATGAAATACTAGGGTTGAAACTCAGAGTTTTGCGCATTCTTGGATCACATTCTTCTCTAACACATGAGCTGAGTTCCCAGTCTCCCTTCAAGTTTTTTTAAGAATTAGTTGCGAACTTAGACAAAGGGAAACCATTAGAATATATGCAACACATTAAGTGTTAATAATACTTATAGACCAGTGAAATATATTTTTATAAATGTAGAATAAAAATTAAACCAAAATAAAAATCCAGTAAAGTTAATACTAAAATAGATTGTAGACACTAGTGTTTGTAAGGAGACCATTGAGAGGATTTAGTAGTAATTCTAACAGAAAAAAATGAGTATTTCATAGAAAATGTCAGTTGAGATGGTAATCATTAAGGGAGCGATAGATTCTGGGCACATTGTAAAGGTAGACTCTGTACTCCCAACAGGAGGAATTAAACATGTGAAAATTATTTTCTCAACTCCAATGCATTATTTATCATGTTATTCCAGCATTTTCACACTACTGAGGTATAAAGATTGCAACTGTAATAGATTTTTTAAATAAAATATCTTCTTTTCTGGTCATCTTTTCTCTCTATGGGCCTTCTGTAACCTTTAGTAGTGTGCCCAGCATTACTGATGTTTCAAGCACCTGGCCAAAGCCCATATTCCTTCCGCTCTGGGTTTATGAAATCCCATCACCAGGGTCTCATATGAGCGAAGATGCACAGGCTGTTGCTCTGTTCAGAGAGAGCCAGTGTCTCACTCAGCAATTCTCTGTGTTAACATAATGCCATCTGTTACTAGCCAAACTGTAACCACAATCTCTCCTGCAAGGAAAGAGGTGGCATTTTACCATAAATCATGCCAATTCAGGTTTCATCTTAGCCTTTAATAGCACCCTATCAGAGTGGGGTACACCTAGACCTTAAGCCATTAATAACTCAAGAGCTAAGAAGGTAACCTTGTGGCAATTTCTGGTAGTTAAAAATCTTTATGTTTAATCTTTACACACCAAGAAAACTTTGACTATTTCCATGTTACGTTTTTTTTTTTTTTTTTTTTTTTTTTTTTTTTTGCATGTACTTTATGGTCTTTGTAAATAGTAATATTCCAATGCATATTATCAAACCTTTCAAAAAATCAAGTACTGTGAAAAATATATTCATATATATTTACACTAAAATGATTTTAATAATCAAAAAAAAAGAAGAAGATAGAGGCTCTTACATGAGTTGGTAGCAGCAAGTAGAACTGGATCTCTGGAACCAGCCAAAATCTTTAGTTTATTTTTCTATATTAAAAGCACTATCCAATTTATTCAACAGCTCTGTTAAAATTATCAGATTCAATTAGAAAGACTGAGTTTAAGGATCTTCCACAGGCGTCAACACTGACACTTCGCATCACACATTTTCAGAATGAAAAATGATACAATGGCTAAGGTCATAAGATATGCACCAGATAATTGACAATACATCATGTTTATATGTGTGTCTGAGATCATAACTAAAGTAAATATGGTACAGGCGAATACAAAAAATGTATATGAATAAACCTGCATGCAGGAAAAAAAGAATTAACCTCAGTAGACAGATAAAGGCAAATATTAACGTAATAACTAGGGCCTCAATCCACAAGCAAATATAGGGTAGTTGCAACCCATATTTAATATAACTCAGCATATGGTAGGTTATTCCTAGGGAAAGAAAAAAATAACCTTTGCTCTCTAGTATCAAGATAATTAAAAATATGCTTTCTTGTCCTGAAAAAGATCCAAATGTCACACCTTAACTCATAGTATTTCAGAACTTAATATAGATATTAAGCATAAGACTAAACTCATGATAGCCATGTAGTGAGAGAACTCTTAATATACAAAGAAGTAAATTTGATGTGACAAAGTACTATCAGTATGCTTTTAAAGAAGCAAATGCACATCTCTGTGGAAGAAGCACCTTGAAGTCAGTCCAGAAGGATACCTGACTCATAGCACTCACCAAATAGTTCACTGTGTGAAGTTATAAAAAGGAAGAGGAAATAATTCACTGCGGTGTAGACTCAAACATCAGATCTGACTGACAGAAGCCCTAGGGCCATCAGCAAATTGTGATCATAAACAGAGCATAAAATATAAATGCAGAGGGTAAAAAGGTACTAAAAGGAATTTTAAAGATTTATTCCCTATTTCTCTCTCTGTCCTTTCCTTTCTGTCTCTGTCTTTCTCTGTCTCTCTCTGTGTCGCTCTGTCTCTGTGTCTGTCTTTCTCTGTGTGTATTTGTGTGTGTGTGTGTGTGTGTGTGTGTGTGTGTGTGTGTTCTTTCTCTGAGTTTTGCTGCTGTGATATTTATTGCCTGTGTTTTTGTGGATGTAGTTAACCTCCATGGGAAGAAGTTTTTCTTTTAATATCTTCTGTAAGATTGAATTTGTTGATAGAAATTGTTTAAATTTGACTTTACAATGAAATATCATTTTTTTCCTATCTATAGTGATTGAAAGTTTTACTGGGTATAGCAGTCTGTGTTGATATGTTTTGCCTCTTAGAGTTTGTGCACATCTGTAAATACCCTCTGGCTTTTAGCCTTCATGGAAAAGTTCGGTTTAATTTTAATAGCTCTGCCTCAGACTAGTGTGGCTATATGCCAGAAAAGGGTGGTCATTGAGATAGATACATAGAAAGTAATAGTTAATGCAAAGATTCATATGTGATCAAAATGTTAACAATAGATGAATATTAACATGACAAGTGTATTGCAATCATGAGCACACCACAGCTCTGGGTATCTACATAAGATTGGGCCTTTGAGATTCCATATGGAGAGAGATATGGCCAAAAGTCTCACCACTTTATGAAGACATATTAGCTGTTAATAGTTTCTTCTGAAGGGAAAAGCCCTTGGCTTCTGTCTCAGTTTGGGTTTTACTGCTGTGAACAGGCAACATGACCAAGGCATCTCTTATTAAAGAACATTTCATTGGGTCTGGCTTATAGGGTCAGAGTTCAGTCCATTATCATCAAAGGAAGAGCATGGTAGTATCCATAAAGGCAGGACTGAGAGGTCTACATTTTCATCTGAAGGCTCCTAGCACATCTGGCTTCTAGGCAACTAGGATTAATGTTTTAAATCCCACACCCACAGTGACACACCTACTCCAACTTCTCTAAAAGAGACACACATTTTAATAATGCCACTCCCTTGGCCGACCATATACAAACCATTGAAGCTTCCCTAAAGTAATAGTTAGGAAGAAGAGCAGAAGGAAAGGAAGGGATATATCAGAGGTTAATAGATAGTGAATAGAATCTCAACAATATATATATATAAATATGTCAAAATATAAAATAATCAAGAATCTTCTAAATAATGTGTGAAAAAGAAACTGTAGAACAGACATAATATGCAGTCACTGATAATGGGATACTAACCCCAGAAAGCTCTGAACACCCCAGAAACAAGTCACACACTGTGTGAAGTTCAAGAAAAAAAAACAAAACAAAAAAAAAAAACCAAACAAACAAAAAAAAAGTAAGTCAGCTTTTCACCCTGCGCATGCATTAGCTCAGCTACACTGCTTTGTGGGATTGTGTTGCTTTGGCAGTGATCTGAGACTGGTGCCTTTATTTCATGTTTGTGGACCAAGATCTTACTTTCAAGACTACAGCTATGCTTTTCATATTGTTTCAGCTTTTAACAGTGCTTTTATATTAAAAAAAAGAAAAATAGCAAAAATTTTTATAATAAACCTTTTATTATGAAAAAAATAAACCATAGAAGATGTAGAATTTTCACATTTGAACAGAGTCTTTGACCTACTGATTAATATATTTCTGCTTTACCTAAACTATTTAGCGTGAGGCTGTAATTATATCTTACTATGGAAATTTAAAGCTAAAACCAATAATTCATAAAAATCCAGTAATGCATGCTATTCTGTGAGTTATTAGATAGCATTAATATCTTCCAAATATTTAGTCCTCACATTTGACATGATGGGAAAGACAGTGAAATATTGAAATACCAGATATGTTTTAAGAAGTCAAAGCCTAGTTACAGTGAGAGCCAATGACAGAACTGTCATATAAGATCACAATGGAACAAGAAGGAACACTATAAGGGTATGGGTCTGGAAGATTGTTATGAAGGCAACCAGAAAGCATCAGAGTTCATCCTAATGAAGCAGTCAGTTCTTGATCAGTTGATCCTATAGTGAGACTAAGTTTCCAGATCAATAGAGCATAAACAAGCCCAGGACTACAAAGGTGGATTGTTTTTTGATTGTTTAAGGATAGTGGATTTTTCTTTATGTATTTTTAAAAATCATTCCAATGATTCAATAAACACATTTAAAACATTTTCTGCTCTGTGTGGGTTTACACCTGTACTAAGGATCAACATTTAGACAATGCCATTGTAACATTTTGTTCATAATCATATAAAGGCCACTTTGTCACATGGGTTGGCAAGTTCTTTTGAAACTTACATGCATTTTTGATTACCTCTCTGGTAGAGTATAAAGGTTAAAGAATGACAAGACTGTAGTCTGAAGATGATGATCTACATGTTTATCTTTTGATCCCTGCAGTAAAGCTTTAGCAACATAATTGAGTCGTGGACAATGACATATTCTACCAGAAGAAAGCCCTCTAGCATGCTCTGCTGACTTCTATGAGCCAAGGAGCTTGATCTTTGCCAGTCATCTGTGACTGTCACTGGTGTGCTCTCTAGAAATAAATTCTGAGGTCTTGTTCATTCACCTGGATAATCATACTTACTGTAGTTCCCCAACAACAAAAGGAGCTGTATTTTTTGTGGTGTCTTAACAAGTCTTGTAGTTCTCACATATTTCTGTAACTGTTTGATATAATCATTGGTGCTCATAGGAAAATAAATTTTAGACAGTAATACTATAGCTCACTCTAAGGCCTTGCTTCCAAATAACGTATGGCTACTGGAGTCCCCTGAACAATATTGGTTTGCATCAGCGATAAAGTTGTCAACAGGAATTGACAATAGACACTTTACATGATGATAACCACCATTTTGTATTATAAAAGCTCAGAACTTTATGGGGCCTTCATAAATGTGATCAATTGCCATAATAAAGTTGAAAGGCATTTGTGGAGGCTTATTTTTCTTTGCAATCCTACAGGAGCTGACTTGCTTCTTCGTCTGATGTTAGGTTGCAATGAATCTGTGAATATCCCAGAGATGTGAAAGTAACATACATAATTGCTTCTATTATAGTACCTTTAATTCTGCATCATACCGAGTAATTTATTTGTGTTATTGTAAGCTCACCATGGTCCATCAGTAAAGGATAAACTCTCTGTTCTAAATGGACCTAAAAACACTCTCCTGTCCAGTTGTTTTCATTTTATTTATTTATTTATTTTTACTATTTAATTATTATCCTCCCTCTTTCAGCTATTCCTACAGACAAATTCCAAAAGCCCCTTTCCAAAAATTTTTTCTTCTCCCAACCTCAGTTTTCAACTGCAAGGCTCAGCTCTCTGAAGTTCTAGGCCCCTGGAAGCTGATCAACACTATCTTGCATATAAAAGCTTTGACCTTTATGGGGTCTTCATAAATGTGATTACCTGTAACACTAATGTTGAATTAATGAATGAATGAATAAATAAAGCCACACTCTCTATGCTTTGCCATTTTACTTTATTTAAGGTGTGTGTGTTTACATATGTGCAAACTGAGGTATATACATACAATATTGCCTGTTGAGGTGACAGAACAATCTCTGGTGTGTACCCTTTCAACCTTGGTTGAGCCAGGGTCTCTGTGTATTTGTTGCTGATATGCACAAGACTAATTAGTTGGAAATTTCCAGTATTCTTCTATCTCTACCTTCTGCCCATAGGATTACTAGCCTTGTGACACACTTGCTATATACTGGCTTTTGCATGACTCTAGATATTCCTACTGAGATCTTAAAGGTTTTCTCCTGAATGTTGAAACCACTTAACATTTTCCCTAGGTCAACATTATAGTCATATGACGTTATTCTCTCTCTCTCTCTCTCTCTCTCTCTCTCTCTCTCTCTCTCTATATATATATATATATATATATATATATATATATATATATATATATATATATCTTTCCTTATGTTTTGAAAGAAGAGGGAATGTGTGCTTGTGTGTCTATTTGCTTTATGTTAATAGGAAAGATATATTTCATATTAGCAAAATTAGTCAGGTGATTTAAAGTCATATATCCACAAAAATAAAGGACCATATAAGTTTCCGGAATATGTGTAGTTTAATATTTTAATACATATACCCTCCTGGCTGAAGTACTGGTGCAATCTTTTGGCCTCCATTGGCACTTGTACCAACATTGGCACATCTATAAATATACTCACATATTTATTAACATGAAAATAAAACCAAGCCTTTAACTTAAAAAAAGAAAATAATTGATTCAAAATTAGTGTTGTGCAAATTAATATAGTTTCCTTTTTTATCAAAATTCTATATTTAGAACATTTAATTTAGTATTGAAATTATTACCTTATGTTGAGTTGCAGTTTAATTAAATGATTATACTGCAAATTAGGAAGGTTTATTATACACAAGCTGAAACATTTTTATTAAACAAGAAAAATACTTGTTCTTTGGAAAATATTTACATATGTGAAATGAGATATTTCATTATACCTTTGTTCATGTAACATCAAGTTTAGCTAAGTGAACCTCATGTTTAAGATACACAATGACCTTAATTTTGTTGATTTACTCTGTGATTTTAGCAGAGGGCCACAAAATTAATAAATAATGTATTCACTTCCAGATCAATGGTGTTCTAATTTAATTTGCTTTTATCAAGAACTCAAATTACTTATCTAACACTAGAATGGTTTAATAAAGAGCTACATCTATTAACTAATGTTAGCTAATAACTACATTTAGCTATTTTCAATATGCCAATCAATCTCTAGTAATTATTGTCCTATCATCTCATATACTATTTACTGACAGGGGAGCTATATTATAATGGTTTTAAATTTGGGACAAAATTCTGAAATCCCATAGGATTCCTAAATGGTCAACTATGAAAAATTTCTGTTCTTAATGCACACTATCAAACCTTAAAAAAAAAAAAAAAGCCAAGCAATGACAAAAATGTATTCATGTACTTTTATGCAAAAATGCTTAAAATTTGTATATTTTTCTTTGTTTTTTTTTTTTAAAATAAAGTTCTTCAATTAAAAGAAAAAGTTCTTCTTGTGACTATTCGACAATTATTTCATCCCTGGTGTTGTCTCTTAAGATTGAGACAATATGTATAAGGACCTGAGCTGTTTTCATTTTCATTCACCAATCAGGATAAAAGATTGTGCATTTCATGAGTAAAAATGCTGTTTTATTCCAAACTTGTTTCTTTCTTACCTACAGAGTACTCCTTGCAAGGAAAAAAAAAAATTCTGAGAAAGGTAAGGAACACTGATTTTTTTCATTATTATTTATCTTAAAAAGAAACAGATTCCTTGAAAGGCAAGGATTGTCCATCATAGAAGGAGCAGAGCACATGTCTGGGGAAATCTCCTGAAAGTGTGGTCGGATAGATCTTTAGAAAAGCTTTATGTTTCAGAAGTCAAGACTTCTTCGAGGTAGTGTTTACTGGGCATAAGAAGGCTGTTGGAGTCATGGAAAAGCAGCATCTGTGGTGGGCTGTACAAAATATGAACAGAATTTCATCTGTCAACACTCCTGGATACATGGGAGAGGGGTTAGAAAGACCCATCCTAGCTGTGGAGCCATTGGTAGACGACAGTTGCAGAGGTAGTGAAGGTCACTTTTTTTCAGGGTTGTGCTTTCTTTAGCAGTGGCTTCCTTTCATCACTTCATGATTTTATATCCAGACATAACTTTATGTTTAAATTTAGATCTCAGAAATCTTCACATGAGAGTGTAGACCATACATAATATCTACTTGGATAATTTTATACCCATGTGGCTTTGGGTAGCACAAATTTTTAACTCCATGAAGTATTAAAAAAGAAAAGGACAAGAAATTGGAATGGACACATGATAGGAGAAGATTGATAAAGCTACAGGGAAATGGATATGATCAATAAGCATTGAAAACTCGTTTAGACATTTCAAATAAATCAATAACCTAAAAGGAAAAGCTGTGCAGAGTATCACCAAGCATCTGGAATGATTTCTTTTTCTCTGTAAGTTTATGTGAGGACTATAGACAAAAAGCCCACCCATCACCCATCAACCCTTTCTTTTTCCTTGCCAGTCCCATCTCAGATACTATATGGTAACCACAAGCTAGTCTAAATTTTCAAATTATTTCTAATATATTGTAACTCTAAAGGTGGAGGGCAAGTATAGGGCAGTGAAAAATTACCTCATTTTATATCATTTTTATGAAATACAGACTTTTATAATCACTGTCAGAAGACAACTTAGCAATACTTAATTTTTGTTTTAATTACCTCCATAGATTATACTTCCTCACAGCCTGTACAGATTCAAGGATACAGATAGTCTGGAGACAATCCAGGAGGAAGCCGTGAAAATGATTAAGATGCTGGGAAATTGGCTGTAGTATTAAAGAGAAAATGAACTAGCCCGGCTAAGCCACAGCCATATATGTTTCTAAGTAAAATTCAAATGATCACAGATGCACATAATTTCCACAAAAAACACGCAAGAGGTGTTGAGAGAAAGCTTGATTATGTAAATAATAACTTAAAATATGAACAGAAGCGATGCATCAGAAGACCATAAATTAGCTCATTAGACTACTTTGTCATTTTAAAGAACATTTCTAAAGAACAAATGTGTTATTCCTCAGTTTGCGTAGACACTACAGACATTGGGAATTTATGTAACCCCACAGGATCTCCTTCCAAGTGAAAAACACCTGAAAGACCAGATACAGGCCATGCTCTAACATAGTGGTTAGATTTCCTGCATGGTTCACCCCACAGAATTTTAGGTGTGTTTTGTCACTTAAGTTCCTGTTAACTTGAAATCCTTGTTTAATCTGGAAATGGATACATGACTAAGTGCTGGCTAGGGATTTGAAACCTTGGTGGCTGCGACCATGTTCTAGAAAGTTACTTCTTTTGTCCTTGTACAACTGCAGACCTCGACATTTAAATTGGTAGTTAACATTTAGAAGTTGGGACGTCATACATCATGCCATAGCTTCCATAGTTTCTCTACAGCTAAATGTAGGATGAAGTGACTTCAGGTTTGTGTTCTCACATCGACATGATATTGGGATGTAAAGGACAGCATGCTTCCTTTGCACTAAATATCCAGTAAGTATATTACCATAATGGGTTTAAGTCCTTGCTGAGAAGTGGCTCCCTCCATGAGACAGTGCCTCATGTGACTCACTGTATCAAAAGCAAGCCTAGGGCTGAGAAGACAGATTACTGATAGAAAGCACTTGCTGTTCAACCTGGGAACCTGAATTCAGACTGGCAGAATCTACAAAGAGTCAGAAAGTGAGGCAGATGTATCTATTTTCAGTTCTGAGGAAGGGTCCCATTAACAAACGGTTGCTAGACTAGCTGAAACAGGCAAGCTTTATGTTCAGCAAACCAGCCTGCTGAAATTAATAAATAAACACATATTGAGAAGACACCCAGATTTTAGTTTCAGCTTTCCATATTCAGGCACACATTTTTCCATATCTGTTCACACATAGCATGTGATTATGCATACATATATGAATGTAAGCACATATATATGCATGAACAAAGAGAATTTTTCATTCCTAATATCTCTATGTTATCTGTATTATTTATTTGACAGTCCTGCCCTGATTTATTTGTGCTTTTGTGTAGTATGTAAGACAAATTACATTTGCCCTTGTCTAATCTCAGAAAGTTCTTGTCATTAGATATGAATTTGTACATGGGAAAAAGAAGTCTCAAAGGTCATTTGAAAAGTATTGGCAGTTGAATCACGGAAGGATTAAGGTATTACCATACTGCAGGTGCCTGACAAGCCACTGTGGATTAATTAATTATCAGATTGGCTTTGTGTCACCAGACATTCTGAGGTCACACAGCAACTTGGGTGTACCGTGCTAATGCCTGCCCTGACATGTTTCCGTATTTGCTTTGCTTTAATCATAATATACTGGATAAATAATGCTGGAAAATCTAGAAATAACAAAAATTAAAAAAAAAAACACGAACTAGAAAACACTTACAATGCTTACTTTCTTAGCTTTTTCCTTTGTCATTTTTAATCTTTTTCTCAGCATTTGCTTGACAACTATCTAGTGATCAACAACTAAGTTATTCTGTCTCATAAATCATAAGCTTAAAAGCATCTGTAAGGCCTTGTGGAGATGGTTCTGCTGGTAAGATTGCTTGCTTCACAATCATGTAGTCCTGAATTCAAGTCTTTAGCCACCCCATAAAGGGTTAGGCATACCAAGGTTACCTGTAACTCTATCAGTGTGGAGGTCAAAGGCAAAAGGATTGCTGGAGCTTGTTGGCTGCCAGCCAAGCTTCATGTTCAGGGAGAAGCCCTGTCTTGATGAAATAGATTGTTATAGATCAGGACACGGCTGGCTTCTATGCACACAGATATGTGCACAGAAACATAGCAAGCTCCTGTGATCTATTGGCCTTTGACCCTCATATTGGCAGGGTTATAGGTAAACAGTTTGCACATTTTTAATATTTTACACACACACACACACACACACACACACACACACAGACACACACATTCAAGTATGAAGACAAACAGGAATAAATCTCTCTGGCTTCATGTAATTCTACTCCATTGAGACAGACAAGTAATAAAATACAAAGGAATCAATGACATAAACTATGAAATTATTTCAGACAAAAATTCGATGAAAGTAACAATGTTATAAAATATCATAGTGATATTTTACCTATGCTGGCCAGCATAGAAGCAAATGTTTTAATGACTTACATTAACTCCGGGATCAATATATGACGGAACCGAAAGGGTTCATTGCACAAAGGATACTTAATGACATACTTACTCAATATCTGTTCACATTATACATCGCTACTCGTTTTGTTTGCATTAATTTACCAGATTGAACATTGTAACTCAGTTTGCAATGCCAATATTTTGGGCCGTTCAAACTTTGGCAAAATTTTCCAATTAACATAAACACAAAGCATAAGAAGAGACATAATTTTATCTCAATATTAGAAGATTGGTCGAAATATATCTAAAAAGTTTTTGAGTAGTGTGTCTAACATGCGTGTCCCTTAGTTTTAAAAAGCACCTACATGTACCGGTTAGGAGATATGTCTCTGAACTTATGAACAACTACTGATTTTGAAGAGAACCTGAGCTCTGGTCCCAGAATCCACATGGCAGCTCTCAATTGCTTGTAATTTCAACTCCATGGAATCTTATGCCCTCTTCCAGGCTCTGGGACCACTGAACTTACAAATCCCCTCCCATAAAAACAAAGTATATACAAATAATTAAAATGAAAAAGAAATCAATAGAAGTCAGAAAGAGCTTAGGGAACTTTGTTGGTTAGTTTATAGTTGCCACACACAGAAACACTAGCTCTGCATCCACAGGCATCCCAAGTATTTTCTGGCACATATTTGTTCTTCTAATTAATAGTTCCTAAAAGGTACTGAATTGGAAATATTATCGCTAGCTTACATAATGAAGTATAACTCACATATATGAATTTGACCATTCGAGTATTAAAAAGTCTGACTTGTCATACCTACCAAACATTAGACAATACAATTCCATGGGATAAATCACTAAATAATCTTCCTGTTAATTGTTATGCAAACATCCTCCTGAATTGTCTGCCTCTGGTAAACAATTAGGTGGTTTTGTTCTTTAATAATGAAGATGAGGGGAGCAGAACAGCAACAAAACCAAAACCAAGATGAACTTTGCAAATGGCATACTTTGAGTAAAGGTTTGATGCTTGTCTCTCTATTACCTCTATTGATTTTCCATATCTTTCCTCATATTTCTGAACTTAACAGATAAAGGTTTCTTTTACACGGATGCTACTTTTCTTTTGCTAAGATGATATATCTGTCTTAGATATTCAGTTTATTAGCATGTTATGTGAGTTCAGATTACACTGTCCCACTTTGTCAGGATGTTCTTGATGAGGCATATCAACAAAGATGTTCTAAGGAGGCATCAACATTGCAAAGCAGGGGTTAACTCTACCATTTACCCACCAAGGAAAAGCATGACCTGATAAAATCGATTAAAAGGTTTTATAATCACTGTTTTTCAAAAGGACAAAACCTCACAGAGTAAGTGAGGCTTGCTCAGAAACTCTTGTTGCACAAATATCTCATTGAAGAGACTATTTAAAACAAAATCTCAAGAGGTGAAGGGAATAGGTTTCAGGTTAGAGATTACACAATTAGTTAAGAAAATTCACTGTGCATAGAAAGGAACTTTGCTCCCAGAAACTATGTTGAGAAATGATCCTCAGTTATTCCACTTCCAAAGAATCCAACATCCATCCAGCATCATGGGCACCTACACTCAGATGCACATAAATTTCCACAGGCACACATGCATATAAATGAAAAGACTTTAAAAGTGAGAGAACAAGAACGAGAAAGATGAAGGAGAGAAGAGAGGACAAATCAGTTCTACCTCCTTTTGATACTTTGAAAGCAATGTCAACATAAGTCTGAAAGCCTGATGACCATGCCCCTGAGCCTGTTATGCTGGAGACAGGGAAAAATGGTGTGTGAAGCAAACAGAAGCTGTCAGGGGCTGTCACCCATGAGTACAGGACATTATGACTAGGCTCTGAAAACTCTGAAATTAGAGTTATTTAGCAGTTTCTAAATTATATGATATTTAAATAACAAAAAAGATGTTTCATTTATAATTTCTTCTTCTTCTTCTTCTTCTTCTTCTTCTTCTTCTTCTTCTTCTTCTTCTTCTTCTTCTTCTTCTTCTTCTTTTTCTTCTCCTTTGTCTTCATTCCCTCCCTTCCTCTCCCTCCATCCCTCTTTCATTCTCTGTATCTTTCCTCCACTGTAATAATGGATAAAATGGTGTATAGAAAACAATACAGTGTAAATTAAGATGCATTATTTGGAGCAAATACTCTTATGAGACTCAGAAAACACAAATGCAGGCTAGAATGGAAAAGTACCAGTACAATCAGTAAATCCTGGGAGTATTATATA
The DNA here is from genome assembly GCF_963924665.1 of Micromys minutus. Taxonomy (NCBI): domain Eukaryota; kingdom Metazoa; phylum Chordata; class Mammalia; order Rodentia; family Muridae; genus Micromys; species Micromys minutus. The sequence goes on from NC_137953.1 coordinate 8,049,358, forward strand.
ATGCTCAGATAAATTCATCAATATGGGTCAATAATTACATACTAAGGCACTTCCAGAAAGCTTACTAATGTCAACTGAGGAGCATCTATATAGCAGCAGCTCTTCCTTGTCATGACAGTGTGCACATTTGTATGCTACAGGCATTAGGCTGTAGTGTGTTTATCTCCCAGTTTGTCTTTCTGTGATATTACTCAATAGAAATCTTAATTCCCCCAACTTCATTTATCACAGAATTGCATTAGTTATACAACATACCATTTGCCAGTATAACTGATTTTATAAACCTCTGTTCCAGCAGCCAATCCACAATCATGTGTTGCATTCAACTTTTGCATCCTTAGTACCCACAGTTCTCATCACTTTTTTCCCTTGAAAGAACATCACTGAGGTTGATTGAGGTTGTCCAACATCTTCTTCAGTGACAAAACAATGCGCTTCACAGTTCAGATCTTACAGCTCCTTTTCCTCTTGACTGTTTTCTTCAGGCTAGTATTTAATTTGAAAATCTGTTTAGGATGGGGATCCATCAAATATGTCCTCTTTCCTGGTATAAAAGTTAGTATGGAATTACAGTTATGTAATGCTATTTATTTATTTCGATGCTTTGAAGATTTCTGATTTTCTTCTCCTTCCATGACACTTAGCAGTGTTCGAGTCCACGAGTGTTTCTTCTTCACAAGAATTATCACTCTATCATATGTCCCTATGATGATTTTAGATTCCTCCCAATTTTATTATCAATTGGAATGTTTCCATATTAAAGAGCTGTCTTTTCTCTCTAATTTACATTCTTATGCATTATTCACTCATTTATTTACATCAGGGAACACTCATAGGTATTTATTTATTCTTTGGCTACAACCCAAAAGTTTCCTTCATTTTGGCAGCCAAGGCATTAGGTTTGGGTCCTGTATCTACTCAATATGCTCATATCTCTCTCATCATTCCAATTCCTAGAAGACAGCAATTAAGCTTGTTTGTTTCATCTATTCTTTCTAATGTAAAGTGAAATTTACCAAAGAACAAAGCAATTATTCTTAAAGAAAACAATTATCTTGAAAGTTTGCAAAGTCTTGATAGTCTGTCTGCATTAAATAATTTTGGACACAGAAGATTCTGCTATGAACATAATATCTGGAGTCTAAAGAGACGATATAGCGGATAAAAAAAATCAATACATTTTTTTATAAAGAGGACCCGAGTTCAGTTTTTAGAATGCATACCAGAGGTCTCTTAACCATCCTGACTTAGTTAGGGATTCATTGCTGTGAGGAGACATCATGATTGTGGCAACTCTTATGACAGATAACATTTCACTGGGCCTGGCTCACAGTGTCAGGGATTCTGTTCATTATCACCATGGAAAGAAGCCGGGCAGCACCCAGGCAGACACAGCACTGGAGAAAGAATTCTACATCCACATCAGCAGGCAGCCAAGAACAGACTGACTCTTCAGCACTGGGCAGAGCTTAAGCATTAAGGGCCCTCAAAATCCACCTACACAGTGACACACTTCCTCCAGCGAGGCCACACCCCCAAATAGTAGCCCTTCCCACGGCCTATCATAATTCATTCAACTACATACCTTCAACTCCAGACCCAAGAGATTTGACCACACATTCTAGACTCTGTAGAAGTCTGTATTTACATGTACACACCTACACAAATATACATAAGTACACATAATTTCGAAAGTCAGACCTGTGCATCTTCTAAAACACTCCACACTATTCACAGGTATTCAGTGCTGATACCGCACTAAGTCATTTTCATGTCACACCACAAGTAGAAATTATTTGGGCACACTTCTCTTGACACTCGTAAGCACAGCTTCTGAATCCCATCACAGAAGATTTTAAAGCATATTAATTTTATATAAAGTCTTACAAAATTGGTGGGTAGGAATAATAGTTTATACCCTGGCAGATTAAACAGAAGCAAAAAAAGTACTTTTATCATGTAGTACTAGGTCTACTTGTGCACTGCCATGTTCAGATATAATCAAAATATGTAGAGAGACAGAGTTGAGCTCCAAGCCATGCAGCCATTGTATCTTAAAGTACACAAGAAATACACTTAATTAAAATATATTTTCAATATTTTTCCACTAAAATTACTGAAGTTTTTGTAGGCCAGTAAAGATTTCTAAATGTCTTGAATGTGAGTTTTGAGTATGCTTATAAATCTAAACAATAATATGGAAATGCTGCTATGATTCATAACAGATGAAAAAAGAGAATTCATGTGTTCAGTTTTTCAATAATGGTATGACATATAATTTTTTGTAAAAAAGAAGAGCAATTTTATTTAAAGTTTAAAAGTTTATCATGATCTTGCAAAACACAAGAGTGTGAGTTCAATTCCCAGCATTCACACTGGATGGCTTAAAACAACCTGTAATTCAAGTTTATAGTACCTACTGCCATCTGCTGGCAGCTATGAGAATTGCACCCAAATATGCTCGCCTACACACAGTAAAATAAAGTCTATTTAAACAACTTGGAAAGAATATTCTACACACATTTCTACTCCCTGAGAAAGTAAGATAGTACACATGAAGATTGGAAGGAGTCACACTGTAAAAATCTTCCTGGTGAGACACAACACACAAGTCTATTCATCTCATATAGGGAACATACTACAGACCGAAGTACCACCGAAGTCCAACTTATGAACCATGAGTTTTATTGGGATTACTTGTTGGAACATACTGTACAGCCTGTGGTAGATCAACAGGTTTGGGAGAGTCCTTTGCAGGTGATAGTGGTGCAAATGTTTTTTTTTTTTTTTCCAGGCATCTGGAAAAAATATGTTGGTTGCTTATTGAGGGTCCTGGGAACCAAATCTGAGTCCCCTCTGCAAGAGCAGTAAGAATTGTTCAACAACATGCCATCTCATGAGCTTCCATACTAGAATTTTAGTGACAAAATGTGAGTGTAAACCACAGTAGAAATTATTTCATGGAGTACAAGAAAGATACTCTAATTTTTTTTTTTTATTCTGTTAACGTTTTCATTATGTTTGGGCTAAATTAATTGTTTAAAAGTACTTCTGACAAAAGCTTTCCAATCCGAGATAATCCTGACTGCATTAAGCTAATTAAGAAGATATCCCAAACTGATTCAATTATTATTCAGAATATATATGACAGCTTGCCTAGCACAGACTTTTTTTAATTTCAAAATTCACCAACTCCCGAGAAAATATTCATATCAGAAATACCAAGATTTTACTTAACACTATTCAGTTAAACCTTTTAAAATTCATCTTACCTCCTTTAAGAATTAATAAAGATGAAATATTTATATTTCAATGAGCATTTCTCCCTTCATCGCCTTTCATCTTTAATTTGGTTCTGCAGGGTAAAATGTGCTTTGAGCGGTGGTATAGAGCCTTGAACTTCACAGAAGACCAATATTACATCATCTTAACAAGAACCCCACTCCAAACATCAAAAAGCATAGACATATGCCCAGGAGGAAACTCTAAATATCAGACCCAGGTTTCCTTGAAGAGCCTTTCAATTAATATTTGACTTTTGTAGACAGGAGTGACATGTGGGAATGAGGGGAACATTTCTCCATCCACTAGCAAAATAACAAGTTGGAAGTTTGTTTAAGATGACTTCTTATTTGATATTTCAGTTTGTACCATCCCCTGTCAAATGACTAAGCCCTTTAAATCCATGCTGTCATATGACACATTGTTAGGAGAGACTAAGACCCAGTTCTTCTCGTGGTATTTAAGTACTTTAAGAGTAGAATTTATCTGCCAGCGATGACAACATAGGCACATATCATTCATTTCTCCTGCTTGCTAATCAAGGAGAAAAATGTGCATAAATAATATATAATATGATCTTAAACATTTAACATGACAATTCTAAAGCAATCATATAAAACATTCAGAACAAGGTCTAGAAAAAGACAATTATAAGAAAACCCTAAGCTCCTGCATATTACCTGTATAAAATCTCCACTACAAATAGGAAAAGGCTTTTATCTGCTATAGGCTCAGTTGTTTCTAACCAAATGCCTGGCATAAAAATATTATTTAGCTCTAAAATATCTTATGGAGAGATAAGATGATGGATGGATGGATGAATAGGTGGGTGGGTGGGTGGGTGGATGGATGGATGGATGGATGAATGGATGGATGGATGAATGGGTGGGTAGGTGAATGGATGGATAGGTAGGTGGGTGAATGAATGAATAGATGGATGAATGGATGGATGGATGGATAGATGGATGGATGGATGGATGGATCAATGGGTGGATAGATGGATGGATGGATGGATGGATGGATGGATGGATCAATGGGCAGAAATGTGTGTGTGTGTATGTGTGTGTGTGTATGCTACATACTGAAAATGGCAAGAAAGTAGCACAAATGTATAAATAATTCCTCGTCATTAATCTGATTTGTTCCAGATATTTGAACGATACAGTTCTTCAATAAGAATAATTAAAAGACATGTGGATATTATATTTCATTATGAGGTTAGAAAACTCTTAAATACTATATTATCAAACCTTGTAACTTTCCTAACCTACAAGATCTGTCTGGAAAAGTATGCGATACCTTTCAACTTGAAGTTACATTCCTTTGCCTCGGCACTGGTTGTATTTAATGTCAGCATACTACTTTTAAGATTATTATATTTTAAGTGTGCATGTGTGTAAGTGTGTATGTGCGTCTCTCTCTCTCTCTCTCTCTCTCTCTCTCTCTCTCTCTCTCTCTCTCTCTCTCTCTCTCTCTCTCTCTCTGTGTGTGTGTGTGTTTATGTGGATATATGGATATGAGGTCAGTGTCCACCAATGACAGAAGAGAGTACTAGATCTCCTGGAGCCAGAGATGCTGAGAGCCAAGCTTGGATCTTCTGGAAGGTCAGCAAAAGCTGTGAATCATTTATCCCTTGCTCCTACATTATGCTTACCTTTTACAATACTGACTAATAGACTTCCTGAAACTGTCATGTAATGTTATCTGAGTACCATACCTTCAGCAGGAATGCCGTGATAAATGGAATAATCCTGCTAAAACCTGTGAAACACTATCTAGTTACAAAACCTCCCGTGCTTTTCTCTGATTATTTAAAACTACTTTTGGATGAACAAGATGTATACTAGTCTGTTACTACTAATAAACAATTTCCCTAAGCCTACATCATAATTTTATTGTCATATTTAATAATGGCATCATTAACCAATTTCAGTCTCATAAGCTCTACAAATAAACAACTCAGCATCAACATTTTGACAAAATTTGCTTTACAGTTACTGACCTAAATTACCAAGTTCTATAAATGCCTGAATCATAATGATGCATAAATTTATATCACAATTTAACTGCTTCTCCTCCCTTTATGTCTACCACCAACTCATATAAGCTCAGCCCTAATCACAAACTTAGCATAATCAAATTTCAGTTCATTTTTAACCAAAGGAAAATTAAAACTAAATATTCTATTCTCAATTTTACATCTGCTATAAATTTTAATTGTTATATTGATATGTGCATCTGCATGCATGATTTTGTGCATGCACATTAGTGTGTATATGTGTATATGCAGACTCTTGTGTATATGTCTGGTGGCCAGAGTTCAAACCTGGGAGTCTCTTGAGTTACTTTTCCACTTCACATTTTTTGGGTCCCAGTATCTCACTGAATCTGGAATTCATTAGGCTAGACCACCTAGTAAGCAAGTAATGGGATTCTCTTGTTGCTACCTCCCCAATGACAGCTTAGAAGACCATTCTGTCAAACCCAGCATCTGATGTAGGCCCTGAGGATAGCTGCACATCATAGACTGGACCATCTTCCCATACTCTGTTGCTGATTTTTTTTTTTTAATATCACACTTTAAAACACCGCTTACTTGCTTTATTTGATGCTTCAAAGTTCATACCAAATTTTGTAGCTAATCTTGTGCAGATAAACAACAAAAACAACCCATAAAGTTTTGTGTCCCAGATTTGCCTCAGTTGTACCTAACATATATAATCCATTTTCATAGATTTAATCTTAGTGACCTTAGAAATGCACTATGAATTTCAGGTCTATAATCACAGACATTTCAGGAGACAGAAGCACGAGGATTGCTCTCCAAGACCCTTTTTGCTACTGAAAGAATTCAAAGCCATAGGTCAAATTACTGATCCCACATCACAAGACGCAACGTACCAAGTGGGTTGGGGATGTGACTCTGTGGTACAGTGCTTGAGTCAATGTTTTATGCTCTAGTGGGTAAACAAGACAAAGCAACATCACAACATGGAATAGAATGATGGTCTTGGCAAGCACAGTCACAACAAAATATTTGCACATGATATCTGAATCTGTAGTAAGCTAACCTCTTGTCAGCCTTTCTCAACCGGCTTTTGTTAAAGAGGAAAGTCATCACTGCTGGTGTTCATGCAGTACAACTTTGTCTTTTATCACTTTTCCTTCTGGTACTTAGACAGCCCATCCAAGCATCATTGGAGGGCTCTTCATTTTCTCGTTTATTGAAATATGACTTTTACCGATTCATTTGTGACTTGAATTTTTCAAGGAAATGTCACATTCATTGCTTTTCATTATCTTTTTCAGATTACTTAAAACATACAGTTGTCTATCTTTCATTTTACACTGATTACTAGCAGTAATACCTTGAAACTGGTATGTCTAAACTAATCACAATTTCTCCTCTCTATGTATTGTTAGCTTTTCAAGTTCCCTATCTAGTCAACAAAACCCAAATAAGAAAGTTATTCTTGCTGGTAAAGATATGGCTCGGCAATAAAAATACTTGCTATGCTTTCATAGTAATTAAGTTTGGTTGCCATCATCTATGACTTGCAGATCACAACCATCTATAATTTCAAATCCACAACATCTGATATTCTCTTCTGCTGTTTGTGGAGTACCTGTACTTGAGTATCATGTAGCTTCTACCACACATACACATTATTAAAAATCAAGATGAGAAGGGGTTTGCAACCCCATAGTAAGAACGATAATATCAACCAACCAGAGCATCCAGGGACTTAACCACCAACAAAAGATGACCCATGGTTCTACCCGCATATGTAACAGAGGATCGCCTTATCTGGCATCAACGGGAGCAGAGGTCTTTGTCCCTGTGGAGGCCCAAGGCCCAGTGTAGGAGAATGTCAGGGTGAGGACGTGGGAGGGAGTGGGTGGGCCTGTGAGGGAGCACCCTCATAGAGGGAGGGGGTATGGCATAGGGGGATTTCAGAGGGGAAACCAGGAAAGGGGATAATATTTAAATGTACAATGACTTCAAGAAATTCTTAAGCAAATAGATGGAACTAAAAAATATCATTCTGACTGAAGTAATACAATCAGAAAAGAACACATATTATATGCACTTACTGATAAGTGGATATTAGCCCAAAAGCTTGAAATTTACAAGATGCAATTCACAGACCACATAAAGCTCAAAATTAAGGAAAACAAAAACATGGATGTTTTAGTACTTATTAAAAGGGGGAACAAAAATATTTATTAGAGGAAATACGGAGACAAAGTGAGCAGAGAATGAAGGAAAGGCCATGCAGAGACAGCCCCACCTGGGGCTCTATCACATATACAGCCTCCAAATCTAGACAATGTTGCAGATGCCAAGAAGTTCTTCCTGCCAGGAGCCTGCTATAGTGGTCTCCTGAGAGGCTCTGTTAGAGCCTTACAAATAGAGGCAGATGCTCACAGCCAACCATCAATGTGAGAATGGGGTCCACAATGGAGGAGTTAGAGAAAGGACTGAAGGAGATGAAGGGGTTTGCAACACCATAGGAAGAACCCCAGAGCTCCCAGGGGCTAAACCACTATCTAAAGACTACATTTGGATGAACCCATGGCTCTAGCTGAACATGTCGCAGAAGATGAACTGACTGGGCATTAATGGGAAGAAAAGCCTCTGGTCCTACCAAGGCTAGATGCCCCAGTATAGGGGAAAGTCAGGCTAAGAGGTAGGAGGGGCTGGTTGACTGGGGGCACACTCTCATAGAAACAGGGGGAGGAGGAATGAGATGGGGGTTTCTGGAGAGAAAACCAGGAAAGGAGATAACATTTGAAATGTAAATAAAACGTATCTAATAAAAAAAGAAAAGAAAATATCCAATGAAAACAATTTTAAAACAATCAGAATGAAAACCCAAATGAAATAAAATAAAACAGTTCTTGAATCATGGTTTATTTTACCACCAATTATAAAGTTCAGGTGTCCAATATGGTCAGTCATTTCTGACCCGGCCACTCCTTCATTCTTTTCAAGTGTGAAGTACAGAACAAAATGATATATGACAGATTATGACAAAACCTGCTTAGTCTCTCTAGGGCTTCAGTGATGACAGCTCGCTATATGCATTCTATATTCTACAAGCTTATAGAGCTCCCGAGACAAACTTCTCATAGAGCATTTAGTGTTCTTAATTCTCATGGTCTCAGTGAAGAGCTGATAATCACCTTGTATCTCTCCCATCTCAGATCTTATTGCTTTTCTTTTTAATGCTACCTTGAAACTCTTGAATTTTATTTGTTGCTCAAACATAAAGATTTATATTTCGCTTTCGGGGCTTATTGTATATACTGTTTTGCTGTTGTTGAACCAAACCACTATCGTTCAATTTTACCAATGAAACTCAGGAGCCAGGTGCTGGGGTGAAAGTTTGCTTGTTCACTGAGGCAGAGAAAGCACATAGTTGAATTCCTTCTCAGCCAATGGCCTAGAGGGACCCTTCTCTCATGCCATCTCCAAAAACATCCTTCAAGCTGAATGTCCTTTACTTCATCTTCCTGCTTATCTCTCTATTCATGTTTCTGACTCCTTACTCTGTTTTTTCCCTAATATCCGATGTTCACTTACTGTCAGTTGATTGCTTGTTCTGTCTCTTACCTCTGTTTGACTTTATTTCATTCTGTTTTTAATATTTAAGCAGAAAGCTCTTGGTTTCAAGGTGTGTGCTAAGTCTGAGCCATCCAACTAAAAACATTTTGTTTCTCAGTAAATAGCACAATCTCGTGGGTTCACTGTGTGAGCAAATACCCCGTAACAAAAGCATCATTGCTTTTCTGGAAGTTTCCACTCGGTACCATTTTATCTTTATATCAATTTAATGTCTACTGTCAGTGCCCAGACCCTGAATCATTACTGTGCATTTATGTGTTGACGTTTCACAAAGCGATACATTCCAGTGAGGCAGAGCAGACATGCCTCTCATTTAACATTTAATTCACATAATCACATGAGATAGAAGTTCTACCTGTTGTTCAGTGAACCATCTGTATATTTAAGTGTCTATAATTCAGAAGGGCTCAGTAAATGTTTTCAAATGAGGGAAAACCACTTCCAAATCTCCATTCTACTTTCATAGTGTGCAGCACATTATACACATTTCCAAGAAATGCACTCAAAGGCCAGATGACATTTCTTCCCGTTCCTCTGTTACTTGCATTTATTCTAATACATATTTTTGTCCTACGTTTACCTTTAGTATACATTTTCCTATTTCATGCTACCTAATGGGCATTTTGTGCATCTTTGCTTCTAAGAGTCACAGAAGTCTTAGGATTTCGTGTTTTCCCCAACTATGCTTTCAGTTAGGTTTCTAGCAGAGAGCCACCCAGCTACCCACCTGAATTTTGATGAAGTTTTTCCCTGAGTCAACATTGCTATTACTGGAGTTGTCCTGGCTGTCTTCTATCTGAAAACATGATGCATTTCTAGCCAGCTCCCAAATGTTAAAGGTCCACATGAGAGACAGACGAAGGCCCTGTGCAATGGTGAAATGATGCTGTCATTTGGCTTTTCCTTTGAAGTGTGCTTGCACTTGACCTTGGACTCTGGGTGCAGTGCACCATGACTGAGTCATAGCTTCAGAAGTATACAGAGTAAGCTTTTTCTTTGCTTTCCGCAATTGCTTCCTAAGGGAGTCAAACCTCAAGAGTTTCAGCGATTCCCTACCAGAAGTCATGCAGCATAATTTTAAATCAGCTTTTAATCTATTTCTTTAAAACTATTTCCTTAATTTCCACAAACATTAAAGTTTTTTTGTCAGTTTCAAAGTAGATTCTGTTTTCCAAAAGACCAATAGGTTTTTTTCATTTCAAGTATGTTTTTAAGATCATAATCAAGAAATACTAAAGGGGAATTCATGACCTTGTATTTTGTATATAAGAGAGGGTCTGGCTTTCCTTTTATTTCCAACTTGTACTGAAAAGTAGTTGTTTTCCCTTCAGTGTGCTAATCAAAGCTTGAAGAGTATTTGATTTTTTCAATTTATAATATTTCTCAGAGACTTCCTAATGTTATTTTCCAATTGATATTGAAGAGGATTTGTTTTGTTGTTTTATTTGTTATATACTGAATGTGAAATATTCCTATATCTATCACATGTGTAAGCACATCATCTCCAAATATCAATTCAGTATTGAAAGGTTGTGGAATATTTAGATATTGGAACATTGCTTAAATAATTATTTACCTACTTTCTTTTTGAAGTCTTTTATGTACTCAGGCATATTCTAACCTCAATGCTGACCTTCGGGACAGAATAAGCTTACATTTTACCAGTGAGTTTTACAATTGCTAAGTGGTAGGCTTACCACACTTAAAGAGAGGTAGATACCAAATGACTATATGTGAAATACATGTAATTAAATGCAGCCTTCAGCAATATGTGTGAGATATAAACATTTGGAAAAATCTCCCATGTTCATGGATCAGCAGGATTAAGGTAGTAAAAATGATTATCTTGCCAAAAACTGTTGCAGTAAATATATAAAAACAAAATCTACAGATTCAGTGTAATCCCATTCAAAATTGCAACTTGATTCTTTACAGAGTTTAAATGAGAAATTCTCAAATTTATCTGAAATACCAAAAAACCTAGGCTATCAAAAACATCCCTGGAAATAGTTCTACATTGGGACCCAGATATACCATTACTGAGCTTATACCCAAAAGATGCTCCAATATATAAAAAGGACACATGCTCAACTATGGTCATAGCAGCCTTATTTATAATAGCTAGAAGCTGGAAAAAAAAACCCAGATGTCCTTCAACAGAGGAGCAGGTGCTGAAAATACGGTACATTTACACAATGGAGTACTACTCAGCGATTAAAATTGATGGCTTCATGTAATTTGCAAGCAAATTACCATCCTGGTAAAGATGGTAAAGAAAGATCCCAGCAAGGAGTAGATGCTACAGTCCTAGTCATAAAGGGGAAGAAAATAATCTCAGGAAGCAAAGAGAAAGAAGAATCTTAGAGGGAGAGAGCAGGGGAAGAGAAAAAGGGGGGCTAGTCCAGATAAGAGAGAAGATAGAGGAGACATACAGAGGGTCAGGAATTTGAAAGGAGGGGAAACTGGGGTTAAACATTAGAGTGTCCCAGATGTCAGAGACACAAGCAGTTCCAAGATTCCAATAGGGAGGACATTAGCCAAAATACCCCCCCAAAGGGAGAAAGAACCTGTAGAGACCATATCCATTGGATAGGCACAGCCCCAAGTTGATGGATGGAGACACCCACCCAGTTCAACAATATTAATGCAAAGTTCCTCCTGTCAAAAGGATATGCAGGAATAAAGAATAAAGGAAAGGCCATCCAGAGACTGCCTGACCTAGATGGATATGTAGCCAAGGGTTGCCTTACTGTGCATTACTGGGAGCAGGGTCCCTTGGTCCCAGAGGCTAGATAATCCAAGGTCAGGAAATTCTAGGGTGCTGAGGCAAGAGTGGGTGGGTAGGTGGTAGAGCATCCTCTTGGAGGCAGAGGAGATAAGGGCTTGCTGGAGCAGACAGTGAGAAGGGAGATAGCATTTGAAATGTAAATGAATAAAATAACCAATAAAAATATTTAAACAATAAAAGATAGCATCGATAGGTAAGTTTAAAAAAAATCTAGTAACTGGATGGGGATCTGGCTTAGCCATTAAGTGTGCTTACTGCTCAACCTGAATATCCTACGCTGGGTTCCTAGCTTTTCCTTTGAGAAGCTCATAACTGGTTATACGCTTCCCTCCAGGGAATCTACCAACTTCTTCTGGACTCTACAGTTGACTGCACACATGCTGGCTTTGGAAAAATATATTCATAGGAAATGAACAAAAATTAAAGTCCTCACCATTTTAAATACACCTTTTTATTTTTATATACAATACTATATCTTTTATTGGGAACATTTTATATTGGCTTCTTCTAGTTATCAACTTGATTACTAAAATAAGCAAAATAGAATATACAGTTCCCTTGCACTTGGAAGTAAATCTGAATGTCAACCCTAAAACTTTTCTTGCTATTTTTAAAAGATGTATTTGCTTAACTAGAGACATGCATGTGTGTCTATACATGGGTGCCAGCTTTTGAGTGGAGGACAGACAGAAAGCATCCATTTTCTTCAGGATATGAGCAACTGTGAACTGCCTTAAGTGTGTGCTGCAAACTGAACTCAGTTCCTTTGAACGGGCATCTAGTAATTTTAACCACTGAATCTCCTTCCCAGATCCTTGTCTATCATTTTTATTAACTGAAAACTGCCTTTAGATGAAGATTGAACTTTTATTTGGTCATTTGCGATCCACTTCTCTGACTTTAAAAGCATAGCAGACAGGTAAATCGTGTATAAAGTATAATTCTCTTGAATTACATTTAAATTTGAAAATCACATTCATAATACTACATATTCTGACAGTGTCAGATCATATTTAGAGAGTCCTAAATAATTATTTTTCATAGTCATTGAGAGGACAAAATTAAAGTTTTAAAAATATATCTATCTCCAACCCACTTTTTGAAATTTAGTCTAAGAAAAGAGATAAAGGAGACATCAGTTTCACACTGGCAATTTACCAAGGAGCCTTTTAAAACTGTTCACATTATGTTCTGATGACAATGGTATCTCTCCAAAGAAGCATGATGTGGGCTGTGAAAACCACCAAAATTCCCTGCTGCCTCATGCACTGGTAGATGGTAAATTAGTTTTAGAATGAGAGGGATGTATTGCAAATGCAGCTGCTGCTAAAAATTAGCTGAGATTAAGAATAAGAAACATGAAGAAAGACAATTCATCTGCTGATGTAGGAGACTTAAGAGGAATAAATACTGTAGAGAATGGTCAAGGATAATCTGGAAATGCTAATTGATAGTCTTTCCTCTACCAGGCACCACTTCTATTAGCTCAGGCTCTCCTGATGTTCTGACGTTTCCAAACTTCTTTGCACAAACCACTTGTTGTTTTCCTCATGTGTTAGACTTCAGTTCTCAGTTAAAGAGCCTACTCATAGAAAACAACCATTTATGTTTACAGTTATTCTATGACATTATTCATTAGTAAGAATAATTGGAATATTTAATCCTCCTCCTTGATTTCTCTGTAACAAAAATATTTGAGGAAACTGCTCCCCATAGTATTCACTAGATAACCCCAAAACTATGAAGACACCATCAAGGTAAAAAAAAATTGAAAATGAAAAAAAAAAAAAAAAACCTAGATCTATACCTTGGGACTTTTAGAGTAGTACATTGGCTCCAACAACAGAATTTATGGCACAAGGCTCAGGAAACTAGAAACCAAACTTCCATGTGCTTGATACCATCAATACTGTGATTGCCTCTTGCCTCTTTCAATTTTATGGCACCCTTAGCTATCCTTTGACTTGGAGAGAGCCTGTTTCCTATGAATTTCCATCACCTCCATTCTCTCAATACCCCTATGTAGAAATTTGCTATTTTTCATGTTATCATTCATATAAATTATAGCATTCTCAAAGTGATGTATGGGTAACCTCAATTCCGATGTAAGACATTGGTGTCCAAAGGCCACTGACTGAGGGACTTGTGAAAAAGAACTCAGAATTCTTATTTGTAAGTATAATCTTTTAACCTGTAAAATGCTTCCATCAGATATTATGAAGGAATATTTTACTTTTGTAAAAGTAATAGAAATGGGGAAATTCACATACCTAAAAGGCAAAATTTATACAACACTATCAAATTATAGACCCTAAAATTCATTCTATTAAAAACTAATATCATTTGAGCATCTATGATTCCTTATTACATATGATGATGTAAAGAACCACCAGCTCTAATTTTTCCAGAAAACAAAAAAACAAAAAAAAAAAAAAAAAAAAAAAAAAAAACACAGAAAATACAAGTCTTCAACTGATCTTTAGTGGCAACCTTGAAGACTAGCAACTGAGAAAGGAAAATCTTTCCATTAGAGCACTTGCTGGAAATCCAGACCTAACATGGGGATAGATGTATTCAGGTCTAGTCAACTCACAGGGAACAGCACTTTCAAAATATTCTTAGTCTTCATTTTCCCCAAATGGATGCTTTATTTATACAACAAAGATAATAGTTTTAGAAATAGACTTCCTAAGTACTGATTTATTTACAAAAGTAGATTTATACCATTTTTAAAATTATTTCCAAGAAATCATATACCTTGTCAAATTGGAATACCACTCAGAGATGAAACGTTGGTATGTAGAGTTGCAATTTTAAAGTTTAGAAGAATCAATGTCAATTCATTATAAACCATGAAGTTCATAATGCAAAAGTTATTCTGACGTTATTTTACTCTGTTGGACAATGTTTTTTTCAAAGCATTTATATGAAATTTTCTTATCTTCACTGTAAACTGAAAATTAAAAAAAAACATTAAAAGCAAAACATACTAATTGGTTTCAACATTGTGCTGTTAGTAATGCAACCATCGCTTTTAGTCTGATTAGAGAGTTACAGGGATGAAATTTGGAGTTGAAGGTCAGTTTCCAGCTGTCCTAGTGTCTAAACCTTTTCTCCTGCAGTATAGAGTTCTACATTACAGAAGATTAAGGAGGATAAGAAGATAGAGGTAGCAATGGAAGGAGAAGAGAAGCACTTATGCCAGCCTTCCCAGAAAAGAACTATCTCTATTTCCCATTTTTTTGGGGGGTAGAGTGTTTATATAACCCTCTTTCTTAGTAGAATATGTTATTAATAATTTTTAAATATCACAGAGTTGTACATATTTCAAAAGTATTCAAATTGCTTTGGCAATTGCTCAGGCCAAGATGTGCACTGGAAGAATCTATAGGACAAATTACAGGGCAACTTGATGAGGATCAATCTATCATATTGGCATTGTCATCTGCATCTTCCTGGCCTATCAAAGGGATATTGAAAAACCCTCAAGCTAGAACCAGAAATGACAGTTAATTAGCATAGCCAGAGCATATCTACACATTCTGTAAATGAAGGGCTGTAAGTAATCCTGCAGATTAATCACTTTATTTCTTTTAGGATGACAGTATTAGAATACACATTAAAGGATTTACCAGTGCATATTTTCTTTCCATATTATCAAATTCTTTATGAAGCCCTAGACTAATATACTGATTATTTAAAAGCCAACTAGACAGAATTCACAACAGTTGTTAACAGAGTATTAATAAGAAATTATGTATTCCAAGTTGGTCTACAGATGTTTTCCTGGGGGATTGTCTTGATTATTAGTTGATGGGAAGGACACAAGCCACTCTCCGTGACACCATTCCTGAGGCAGGAGTTCGACAGCTGTATAATGGTAGATTAAGGGAATTGTTTACAAGTCAGCAAGGATATGTCTGTTTTCTTTCTCTTGACTACTTATGTGATTTGGCAAACTACTCGAGTTTCTTACATTGCTCCTGAAAATGATGGACTATGATCTGGAATTGTAAGGCAATCAAATCCTTTTTTCATTTGTGTTGATTTTTGCCATGTTGTTTGTTATAATATAAATAAAATTTGAACCAAAAGTATAAGGGAATAAAGGGCATACTGAGCCTGAAATTTTACCCTTCTTACAATAGTCTGTAATTATACAGTCATTCCTCAAAGCAGAGCTTAATAGCTTTTTAGGTTTTCTATATTGTTGGATTTTTTGAGGGGGTAGGTGAGAGGTTAATCATCTCATTTTAGCTCAGCCTAACTTGAAATTAAGAATATAATCCAGGCTAGCCTTGAGTTCTTGGTAATTACCATACCTTGACTTTTCAAATGTTAAAATCACAAGCATTAGTCACCATGACCTGCATTAGGCACATTTTTAGAAGGATTAAATCACTACTTCCTCAGCATGTGAAACTATCCCAGTTAAAATTTCACTTTTCTTAGATGCACTTCACTCATGAAACATACCTACACGCTCAATAGAAAACTTGACCACTGCTATACAATGACCATTTTGCCTAACATCTCAGTAAGTTGTTGGTTCTTCTACTTAAGAATTGAATGAGTGCTATGTGAAAAGCCAGTATGTAAAGTGTTGTCTCTACGATATTCTTTGATGTTTATTTTGGTCATGTACACAGCTTATAAATATAGATGAGGTAGAAAAATAATCCAGATTCCCAAACTTCAAACCAACTTTTCAACCCAAACAATTGAATTCATTATTTAACAATGTTTCTATTATAGCCTATTCTAATTTCTGATGAAGCAATTAGAAATGGCTTATTTGTAATTCACAAAAATTATAGCCATGTTTGAAAGGAAATGAAGGAAAAAAGAGATGAAAATGGTGATATTTTATCACAGTCAAGAGCAGACAGAAGATAAATACATTCATGCTCCTGTTGTTTGCTCCTTCTTTTTCTGAATAGATTTTCCACTCTTTCCTAGTTCAGGACATCTTCCTAGGTAATAGCATAGCAGACCATGTGCTTACATTCTTTGTGGTAATTAATTAAGATAATCTCCTACAGACATGCCCACAGACCAACCCCATATAGACAGTCCCTAACTGAGATTCTCAGGTTAGTCTAGGTTGTTTCAAGTTAACAATTAAAGCTCACCATCACACATTAGTGGTAGAGAAATCAAAGTTCTGTTCTTCTTTGTAAACAGGTGTCTTTCCCTAGTCCATCAGCTAAAATGTTCTTAAGAAATCCATGCAAATTTTGCTTTCTTTCTTGATTATATATAGCAATGGTTTTTAATCTATCATGATGAAAATGAAGACAGGAATCACAGTGATACATCATCACTAAGAGAGAAATAGGATGATATATATATATATATATATATATATATATATATATATATATATATATATATATATATATAAAATCTTGAGGATAATAATTCCTGCCTATGATCATTTTACCTTTTCACCCGGTAGATCATGGACCTTGCCAACTTCTATAATAGCATGAGCTAATGTCTTATAATAAATCCCTATCTGTATCTTTCTATATATGAAAATATATTTTTCTCTGGAGAGTCCTGATTAATATACTACCCCTTGGCTCAAGCTTGAAAGGTACAACAATCTATTTCTTCCTAAAATACATTCTGGCTAGGTTTCACATAATATTTTAAGATAATTTTTTTCTCAGATGTCAATTAAGGCATATGAGTTAGCATTCAAATGACAGTGTATAATTGTTTTGTAATTGGTACTGGGCAGTTCATTTCATTTCAAATTCTTTGCATAGATAGCTATAAAATTCTAATGAATTTCTTATATTCTTAAGCATTAGTGGTTATCTGACAGGGAAACTCATGCAATCTGAATGCTTAGTCATTTCTGTTGTCAGGTTTTATGTTATCTATGTGCATTTAATTAAATATGTGTTTTCCCAGAAGTAAAGTGCATGTTTTATAAAACTCCAGATGAATTATGAAAAATATTTCCATTCTCCAAATCAGAATGCACAGCCACATTGCATAGGATCCAGGTAAACTTCTACCAGCAATCACAACTTTCTAACTCTAAATGTCAAATTAAAATTGGTATTTAATGAAATTGCACCAGAATATATTTCACATATCTTTTAAGATATTGGTAGGTATTTTTAGCAATTATTTCATTACCACTAAATTGAGGACTAGTGTCCAATTATACATTAATTACCAGGCTAAATATGGCTAATGTTCTTGCCCGGATGTCACTAGGCATTTTAATTTTGCTAAATTAAATGCAATGGAATTCAACTTTGCAGATTCACAATTCAAACACTCCTTTAATTATACAGGTTTATTTGAATGGAATAGAGCAAATGCTCTCTAACCTTAAAATGGTGCTGAAATTAAACATGGTATTTAGCAGAATCATTGCAGGAACTCCGAAAAGAAAGGTTCATTTGAAAACCTGAAGGAAACTCTGACCCAGCCCTCTAAAATCTTCCCCTAGTCTCCCAGGGCCCCCAGGTCTTCTGCTTCAGCGATTCAAGGAACAAAGAGTTCTAACTTTTGCAAATGTCTTCCTTTATTGCAAAGTAACCTCAGTGTAATTTCATCCTTTAATTTTATTCCTTCCATTTGGAGCACAGGCGAATAAATTTATTATCCCTTTCACATATTTGATGACAGGTCCTCTATTATTCCCCTGTCTAACCTGCTCTGCAATAGTAGGATATATTGCTGCTCACAGTCATCATTTTGGTTGATCTCTCCAGAGCAATCAATGTCCTTCTTAAAAGGGACCTCTGATATGTGCATGACATATCTCTGAGGACCTATCCTTTACAATCTACTTGTAAATGTAATAAACTGCCTCTTTTGAAGAACTGTCAAAACTCCTAGAAAGGTTGGGGAATTTTAGAGGGTGAGTATGATCAAAATATATTATAGGTATGAATGTATCAAATCCTAAAATAATTAATAAAAATACAATATTTAAAAGTAGTAAAACAGCAGAAATTATCTTTACATATTCTCTTACACAAGCACATCTAAACATAATATCAAAAATAAATGTAAAAATTAATATACATATAATATATTTGTATAGCTCATGGTCTAGAAACTTCTGCCTTGATTTAACAAGATACAAAGGTCCATCTTGCTATCAGATGTTAAATACATATAAACATATATACCTAAATAAATACATACCCACAAAATACAGACAAGTAAAATCTGTCAACCCCAAGGAAACAAACAAATTTATCAATATAAAATCACACTGTATTTAAAAAGTGTAGATTACTATTTCTTACTTCATGTATTTTTTATTTATTTAAATATATCCTTAATTTATAAGACATAATTTAATATATGTACATTTTGAGATTTGTAAACTTATAATTGAGCTCCTACTTAATGGTTTTTATATCAAATATGTTACTTATAAAGTTTTGTTTTGAAGTAAGTTACATAGGCAACTTATTTGCTGAGATTCCTTGAATGGAAAAAAAAAGAAAAAAAAATAATGTTGTTTTCATGCCAAGCTCTGCCTACCAGAGTAGAACTGGATGACAAAAGAGGAAAAAACAATAAGCATTAGGTCCATGAAAATCCTACCTCTAATGAAGCAGTCATATGTTGAAGCATTTGGTTTTAATATGAGTATAGGGAAAGGTGAGACAGAGGTCTACAAGATCCAGAGCAACTGGGCTACATATTGGTATAATGAGACCCTTCCAAGAGACCGACAGACATACAGACAGTCAGACAGAAGGACAGACAGACAGATAGATAGATGTATACATTGATACATAGATACATAGATACATAAATAGATGATAGATAGATAAACAGGCAAACAGACAGACTAACAGACATTATAGATAGATATATAGATAGATATATAGATAGATAGATAGATAGATAGATAGATAGGTAGATAGATAGATAGATAGATAGATAGATAGATAGATAGATAGATAGATAGATAGATAGGTAGATAGATAGATTCTATATAATCACAAGTGCTAGAGTAAAATCTCTGCTGTAAAAGGCACTCCCAGAAAGAAACCAAAGGACTTGAATGTTTCTAGGTGACAGGCAGCATGCTTCTCCCCAAGACTTGAAGGTTAGTTGGTATCATTACAAAAGGCTACAACTCAGAAAAAAACTATGGTATTATGAGAAGAACAATGATTACCTTAACTGTTTGAGTCTGAACTCAAGTCTTGGAATGCTGCATAGTTAGGAACACATTTGCCTCTCAGAGGAGGAAGCACTGGGTGTCATTTCCAACACCATATGTGTCAGTTACAGTTCAGCTCATCTGTATTGAGTCAGGAGGTAGAGGCAGGAGGGAAGTTCAAGCTTGTCCTTTGCTATACAGGAAGTTTGACCATACCCTGAAATACATGAAATGACAAAAAGGGTTGGAAAATGTTTAACTCTGAAAGGTAAGTTAGATATAAATTTAAAAATTGTAGGCCAGATAAAAAATATGTAGATGTTACATTTTGGAAAATATAGCAGCAGAAGAGACTGGACATTTAAAGCAGTAATTGAGAAGTCTCTGCTTTATGAGGAAATTGTAGGGTATTTTCACAAGCTAGACAAAAATATAGCTTAAATTTAGTGTTTTTGACTAAAAAATGTTTTTGTTAGGTATCGATATTAGAGATATAAATTGCATGAACACCGAGGATGATCAGTGTAAACAGTTGATTTCTAACACCTACTGAACATTTTTGTCTTTTCTATCAAGAACTCTTAGTATTACTCATGTTAATTCACAAAGAATTCAACAGTTTTAAAAGGTTTTGTGTAAGCTGGAGGTCTGTGCTTCCTTGGTGACTATTGAAATGGCTGTGTTACCTGAACAACAAGAACAGGTGGATCCCAGTGAATGTAACATTAACAATATTATAGTTATAAAATATTAAACATTCAGAGGTTTCCTGAGAGTTAATTCAAAGAATCCATATGCAACTTGTGAATTTGATGCTGCTACCTATTCAGGCTCTGCAGTGAGAGAACTGCACCATAGTTTATCAACAAAGTGAAAGCCAATAGAAATGTGGTTTAACAACAGTTAAAAGAATGTAAGGAATTAATAGTACATCTCATTCATTTATGCTGTATATGCACAGGGTAAACCCATCTTCAAAACATGGTGGTTAAAATATAACTTCTATATATGTACAAATATATTTATCTCTCTGCATCTCTATAAATATGCTTCCAACCATGAATGAATATTAAGTAGGGCACATTTATACAATACTAAGTGCTTTTAATAGTTGCCAAAAACCACAGGTAGAAATAAGAAAATGTGCACATTGAATCGCTACAGTCTGAAAAATATGCTTTGAAAGTGAATCACGAGTCATGAGAAATTGCTCTTCTTCTTAATGTCATTTTGATTTTAGTTAATTATATTTCTTAAAGACTTTTGTACATGCTGCATAGGTCTACATGTAATAGAATGGAAAACTGGTAGATCTATAAATGTTGGAGTCTTGGTGCAAGGTGCTCATATAATGACAACCTCAATTCTCACTCTGATGTATATAGTAACCTTTACAGCCAGATTAGTTATTAAGAGCTGTGATTGGAGAATGTAAAACACCCATACACATAGTTTCTTTAGAACAAGTCATTTACCTTTTAATTTCAATATCATTTGGTACTACTGCTAGCTGGTCTTCAATTAGGTTTTTTTCCAGCTACCTAAATTGTGTCACTAATAAGGCTGCTTTTGTTAGGAGATTTCTGGCTTCAAATATTTTCTATGCCATTACTCCATGGACTGAGACAATCCCCATTTCCTTAATTTAACCTCCTCTAATATTGAGTGCCTCTTCTTTAGGTATCTAGCAGAATTTCAATTTAATGTTATGTATTTCTGTTGTCGAAATATTTTTAGAAGAAAACATTATTTGGGGATGGCATACAGATGCAGAGGTTCAGTTTGTTATCATCAAATTGGGAAACATGGGTATGTTCAGGCAGAAAGGGTGCTGAAAGAGCTGAGATTTCTACACCTTGATCCAAAGTCAGCAGCAGGAGTCTGTCTTCTGCAGGCAGCCAAAAGGTGGTTTCTTTCCACACTGGGCAGAGTTTGAGGAGAGAGACCTCAAAGCCTACATGCTCTGAGAGCAAAAGAACACTGATAATCTCTTAATTTTATATTTCAGTTATCAAAGATCATTAAAGTGAACTACAAAATGAAATAATAGACACTCATGAATTAAATTTTCTTTAAAAAGCTTTATAAAATCTAATGTCTTTTTTTTTTTTACTATTAAGAAGGCTTTAAACAAGCAAATAATATGTGTGCCACAAAAGTAATGAAACTGATGCATGCTTGCTCATTTTTCTCAGCAAATGTTAGGATCTGATAGAATGAAGGTTGCCATGATTTGGGGTCTCCATGTCTCCTAGAACCCCAAGATGAATACGTTTACTCCAAACTCCCAGTTCCATTGGCTAATGCTGGCCATAGGAAGTCCCCAGAGCACATAACTATGCTATTTCAAACTTTCCCAACCAGAACATCAAATAAAACATTGATCATTCCCCCAAAATTAACTGTAACTGTAACTAAAGAAATTAAATTTTAATAGCAGATTATATGAAATTTAAAATTTGCCCCAGGGTGATAGTTTGATTGGCCAAAGATATGTTTTTTTTTTTTTTTTCATGTTTTCTTTTTTAGTTCAAGTCCACCAAACAAAAATAAATTCTAAACATGGCAACATAAGGATCTGAAATCTTAATGCATTTATAAAGAGATGCAAAGTGGGCCTATAGATCCATTAGGCAAACAAACAAAAATAAACCCCAACCGACCATAGAAGGCAGATGTGGGTGTGGGTATGGGTGTGCATGTGAGCTCGCGCATGCAGGTGTCGGTGGGGGGGGGGGAGAAGAGAGCTACAGAGAGAGGTACACAGACAGGCATACACACCACACACATAGTTTATGTTGTTGAGAATATTTATTTATGTATTTATTAGGTTAAATCTGGAGACTTTACAAGTGAAAACATCTCATAGATAGTTCTGACCTGGAACAATCAGAATACAAGGACCTTAGCAAGGCTATTTAGTGCAGCTAACTTACCTAGCTCATGGGCCAGAATAATGTCCTCAATATCTAACAGTGTGTAGGTATTTGAACGTAAAAGTTAACTGTGTTAAATCGATAAAATTAATAGATTTGAAGAAAAAGAATTAAATAAGTATGTAAAAATCATCAAATAAATTATTAAGTGTGGGTACAAACATGTATAAGACTTAAAACCTAAAATTTAAACATCAAAAATTGTAGACTACCTCTTAACTGAACTATGTAAATAGATAGCAACTTAAATCTTAAATAACTCACTCAAATTCATTATTGCTATATATAAAAACATATAAACAAGGTACATAATCAATATACTGAAACATAAAGGTAAATTTTACCTTACTTGAAGAAAAGAATATTTTGAAAGAGTCCAATGATTGTAATTCCTGTCATAACTGAAAATATCCATAGTAACAGTGGTGAAGTAGTAGTTCAACTTTTAAAATACAACAGGAACTTTCGTTATTTCATGCAGGATACACTAGAGTGAATCTTTTGACTTCTACATAAGGCATTAATATAAAATGACTGTTTTCTATTTGCTTGCTTGTTTCTATTTGTATGCGGACATCTAGGCAGGATTCTCCTGTAGAATGTGAGTGTTGAGCTCTGATGAAGGTCTGGTAGAGAAGAATCTTTGCATCCCAAGTCTAAATACTAAACTGAGAATGACTTTATTTTTAGATACATCATTTTCCTTAGGAACCAGGTCATCTTGTAATACAGTCCCCTGTTTCTTAATTGATCAAGCTACTCTTAAAGCTTTAAGGTGAATATTGTCTCCATGAATTCAAAATTTCTAAGTTCCAACAACAAACCCCAAAACTGCTGAGAAATTTTTTTAATCAAAACAGGAACTTGCTCTTTTTATTACTTATTTTTAATACAATGAACCCATTGTATTTCCAGGTTGGTTTCCTATTAAGGTTTTAATGTGAATAAACGTCACTAACAAGTACTCTGTGAAATTTTCTTTGTGATCTGCAGGTAGAAGTCAATGGTAGAGTTTTTGTCAGTATACACATAGGCCCTGGTGATATCACAGCATAAACCAAGTGTGGTGGTTTATTACATTCTTCTAATCTTAGCACTTGGGAATTGGAGCCAGCAGGATCAGAAGTTCAAGATTGTCCACAACTATATATAGAGTTCAAGACCAGCCTGGGCTATTTGTCTCAAAAAAAAAAATTAACTATTTTCAAAGACTTTATTTCATTTAAAAAAAAAAAAACAAAATTTGCCAGTGTGAGCCATACTCTAACTAGAGATTCAATGTGTTCAAAATCACATTGGAATAATAAATACTTTTTATGTAAAAAGTAGTATAACAATGTAATACATAAAAAAATAAGGAGAAACTATTAAGTAAGTTTTTGGTTCTCCATACTTTTAATCACAGGTTGCTTGGCTTTGTTTTCCAAGAATGTGTGGCCTTGTGACTTCTAAGCAAGTGCCCCAACACTGAGCTTTATCCCTGGTGCTCTGAAGCTCAACAATGAAAATTTACTTCAACAATTTAATTTAAATTAGTTTTCAAAGCAGAATATTGTTCATAATGCAGTCCAACATGGGCTATTTAATGATACTCATATCTCAAAAGACAGAAAACAAATGATTTCTCCATTCTTATATTTTAGTAATAAAAACTCCAATAAGCTTCTAGGGCATCTGTGTATCAGGATTATACACAGTAGAGGTATCAAGTTAATTTCTTAGATTGATAATCAATTATGGATACTAAATAATGATCTTGATTTCTCTTATTTACCAGATTACAAAGTATAAAATGAGCTGAACTATTTGATTTACCAGCTAGATATATAAATTGACATGTGACCTCAAATGCCTGTGATTGGTACTCTGCACAGCTGTAAGTATAATCCCCAAAACCATGAGTGTCGGAGAATAGAATGGGAGACTAATCTTACTCTTTACTTGTGCAGGTTGAGATCTAACCACAAAATGACAAGTCAAAGATGCCTAAAGTTGAAAACAAGTGCTTGATATTGCCCTATGGTAAGAACAGAAATTACTCAAACATGAGCTATGTGCCATCTCAGTGTAAATAAACTCTGGAGTTCCCCCATCAACTGATTTTCAAGTACATTTTATAAGAGATGCACTACCATCCAAAATGCCCCTAATGTTTGCTTTGCATTCTGGTTAAGAACTAAATGCTAGTGCTTCTGGTTGTTTAGAATACTCCAGGGCCTCATAACTAAAATGGCTGAAAGAATTATGGCATATGTAAGAGTCTGATCACCTTTTGAAGCCAGAGTAAGAAGAAGAAATTGTTGTAAACTTTACAGGATCAACTCATCAAATCACTGTATTAACTTCATAGCCCCAGACGTGGAATGAATCACTAGAAAGCATTGGACTGAAATGTGTGCAGAAAGCCAAATGCTACTATGCCATCTCTTCTGAAAACTGAACTTTTTTGATGGTCTTATTACCAGTTTTAGTTGTTTAAAAAACCCTCCGGAAGATGGAAAATTCAGACACATCATAAAGATTCATATCTATGGAATAGTTATGTTTATAAAAAAATCACTGTGACTGAATATGAAAGTGCACACTTATAATCATACGGATTTTGATTTCTTTTATTTACTAGATTAGAAGTATAAAATGAGCTGAAGTATTTGATCTTTAGCTAGATACAAAAATTGACATGTGACTTCAAATGTGTGTGATCGGTACTATGCACAGCTGTAAATATAATCCCTAAAACCACGAGTGTCAGAGAGTAGAATTGGAGACTAATCTCACTCTGTACTTGTGCAGATAGAGATCTGACAACTAGAATGACAAGTCAAAAGATGTCTAAAGTTGAAAGCAAGTGCTTGAGATTGCCCTATGGTAAGAACAGAAATGACTCATACCTGGGCCATGTGCTATCTCAGTGGATATAGATTGCTCTCCATCAACTGACTTGAGAACACCAATAGACAAACAGACACACAAACAAACGAACAAAAGTCTATGTAAAGAATGAAAGAATGTTAAGAAAATTTTCACAAATTAATTTATACAAAATAATCAGAGGCATGGCTAGCATGTAGCAGACGTTTAAATAGGATTAGTAAACACTATGAATTGTATTCTACTGTTCAAAGTCAGGTAAAAGGGGGCCTGTTGAACATTTGTTTCTGAATAGATGACAATATTGTCTGAATTATTTTGTCTCTATCATCTTCCACGTCACATTGAACTATTATATTTAATCACTGAATTTTCACTTTATTCTCAATTTTTACTTTCCAACTTAATTAAAAAAGCATATCTCTATAAATCCTTCTCAATTTTTATAGGAATCAAACTACAAAGGATAGAGAGAAAGAAGGAAACAAATATAGAAATAAACAAAAAAAAAACAAAGAATTAAAGAAAAATCGTGTAGTAGATTAACCAAGGCTCTTGGTTGGCCTCTCTAAATGTACAAACTTCTATATCCATTATTAGTCCAGAGGACTGAAGCCCAGTAGCCATGGATTTAAATATTGGAGACCTGAGGTTTTCTTTTTCTTTTTTTTTTTTTCTTTTTTCTTCTTCTTCTTCTTTTTTTTTTTTACACTGGATATATTCTCTGGAGCTAAGAAGAAAGCAGTGACTTCCTGACAGTTCCATTCACCATATGGAATGTTTAATGGCTCACAGTGCTGAGAAACCAAAAGATTCAAAGAATGTCAGAACTTTCACTGAGATGTTTACACTTATTTAAGATGAAAAATATTATAATTGGTAGTAATATCACATGCAGTAATTCTGCCAAGACTTCTGTCAAGGTGTACATCTCCGAATCTCAAGATACCCACATTAAAAATATTATCAACTCTAGTGCCTAAGGCCCTCCAGCCTAGATCTCCTATTTGTATATGATGTAGACAAACCTTGCACTGTAGTAATTTATCACACATCATTGTGTGGGAAATGAAACATATCATCACAAGACTCAATACATAGAGAAAGGGAGGGAGAGAGAGAGAGAGAGAGAGAGAGAGAGAGAGAGAGAGAGAGAGAGAGAGAGAGAGAGAGAGAGAGAGAGAGAGAGAGAGAGAGAGAGATTGGGAGAAGTTGAGTGGGAGGAAAATGTGAAATAAATATGTTATTTTTAACAAAAACCATTGTATGTGTGTGAGACAAAAGCTATTGACAGATAAGTCTATATACCATTAGTCAAATTATAATCATAGTTCCTCTGTAATTTTAGCTGTTCTAATCCTCAAATCTCTTAAAATCTTCCCCATTGATACAGCTAGCAACAAACAGCAACCACATCTGACAAGGCCGCCAGTACCCATTTTCCTCCTGGTGTCTCAGGTCACAAAGCAAAGAGCCAATTAAGAATCCAAGTTTCTTCCTTTCTCTCTTTTTTTAAACTTTATTTTAAAAAACAAAGATAAAAGAAAAAAAATTAAACATTTTTGCATAAATGTATATCGATACAATTGTGTCAGTGCTTGGCTTTTTTTTTTTTTCTTTTTTTTAAGGTTTGATACTCTGCATTAAGTTCTAACTAGTTACAATGAGCAAAAAGTACATGTAAAACAGGGTGTAACCTGGAAATTGTCACATTTTCTTGGTGTGTAAGGATTGAGCATGACTTTTTTGTTTTGTTTTGTTTTGTTTTGTTTTTTACTTGAACTTCACACAGTCTGTGAGTTGTTTCTGGGGCAGTCCGAGCCTCTGGGGTTAGCATCCCAATATCAGTGACTGCATATTATGTCTGTTCTTTTGTGACTGGGTTATCTCACTCAGGATGATATTCTCTAAATGCAACCATTTTCTTAAGAATTTGGTTAAGTCATTGTTTCTGGTGGCTGAGTAAGTACTCCATTGTGTAAATGTACCACAATTTTTGTATCCATTCATCTACTGAAAGACATCTGGGTTCTTTCCAGCTTCTGGCTATTATAAATAGAGCTGCTATGAACATTGTGGTGCACGTATCTTTGTTGTCTATTGGAGTGTCTCTGGGGTATATGCCCAGAAGTGGAATAGTTGGAACTTCAGGTAGTATTATATCCAATTTTCTGAGGAATCGCCAGACTGATTTCCGGAGTGGTTGTATCAATTTACAACCCCATCAACAGTTGAGAAGTGTTCCTCTTTCTTTTCAACCTCGTCAGCATCTGCTGTCATCTATGTTTTGTATCTTGGCCAATCTGACTGGTGTGAGGTGGAATCTCAGTGTTGTTTTGATTTGCATTTCCCTGATGGCTAAGGATGTGGAGCACTACCTTAGATGTTTCTCAGCCATTCCATATTCCTCAATTGAGAATGTTTGTTTAGCTCTTTACCCCATTTTTAATAGGGTTGTTTGATTCTCTTGTGTCTACCTTTTTGAGTTCTTTGTATACCTTGGATATTAGGCCTCTATCTGATGTGGTGTTGGTAAAGATCTTTTCCCATTCTGTTGGTTGCCGTTTTGTTTTCTTGACAATGTCTTTAGCTTTACAGAAACTTTTCAATCTCATTAAGTCCCATTTGTTATTCTTTGACCTTAGAGCTTGAGCCATTGGTGTTTTGTTCAGAAAATTTTCTCCTGTGCCTATGTGTTCTAAGGTTTTCCCTACTTTCTCATCTAATAGTTTCAGTGTATCTGGTTTAATGTGGAGATCTTTGATCCACTTACACTTGATCTTTGTACAAGGAGATAAGAAAAGTTCTATTTTTATTCTTTTGCATGTTGATTGCCAGTTGTACTGAACACATGAAGTTTTCATGAAGAGCAGAGGGAGAAGATGAAGATGCCATGCAGTATCTCTCAATGTGATAGGCAGTGATGGAGATTCGGGCTATGGCTCTATACATTATAAATCTATGTATAGCTGTGGATCCTTAGCAAAATAAACAGAATATTAACATTTTAGCATGTGCTTATCCCTATAGTTTCCTTTAAATATTTAAAACCTTTTTTTTTACTTACAACTTTATTTTTAAAAAAATCAAGAGATAAATGTACAGATTACAAAAAGCATTTTAGCATAAATATATACGAATATATTTTTGTCAGGACTTGATTTGTTTAAGGTTTGATAGTATCCATTGAAATCTTACTATTTACAAAGATCATAAAGTACATGTAAGACAAAACATAACATAGAAATAGTCGAAGTTTTTTTTTTTTTTTTTTCCTGGTGTGAAAAGATTAAACATAATGAATTTTAACTACCAAAAATTGCCACAAGGCTTTCTTCTTACCTCTTGAGATATTAATGATTTAAGGTCTAGGTGTACCCAACTCTGAGAGGGTGCTATACACTTTTTTTTCTAAGAAAGACTGTGGCTTCCACTTTTTGGCTTTCTTTTATTTTTCTTTGTCTTTTTCTTTTTATTTATATAATTTTTTGAGCTTCATATAGTCTGTCAGTTGTTTCTGGGGTGTTCAGAGCTTTCTGAGGCTAGTATCCAATTATCAGTGACTGCATATTGTGTCTGTTCTTTTGTGACTGTGTTACCTCCCCCAGGATGATATTTTCTAGATACATCCATTTTCCTGGGAATTTCATAAAGTCATTGTTTCTAATAGCTGAGTAGTGCTCCATTGTGTAAATATACCAAAATTTCTGTATCTATTCATTTACTGACGGATATCTGGGTTCTTTCCAGCTTCTGGCTATTATAAATAAGCCTGTTATGAACATGATAAAGCATGTCATTATTGTATGTTGGAACATCTCTGGGGTATATGCCCAGAGTGAAATAACTGGGTGTTCAGATAATACTATGTCTATTTTTTCTGAGGAAATGCCAGGCTGATTTCCAGAGTGGTTGTACCAGCTTACAACCCCACCAACAGTGGAGGAGCATTCCTCTTTCTCTTCTTCATTGCTAGCATGTGCTATCATCTGAGTTTTTGATCTTAAAGACAAGAAACCAAGGAATAACAGAAGGAACTGCTATAAATATTGTAATCAACTATCTATAAGGCTGGTTAAACAATTATGTTCTTTCTGTGAGGAAACGTGTCTTGGAATCTTGTAGGAATTACCCTAACATTATCAAGACTTCATTTGTTCCTATAAATATCCTCTTTATCTTTAAAGATATGGTGCTATTATGTTCTGTATAAAAACTTTGTTCTGTGCCTATTTTTACACTTTTTTCACATTTGCATGTGTCATTTTACACATTGGTTCATGGGACTCTATTTATTTAAGTTTGAATTTTACAACCTCAGCACTGTGAATAACTGGGACTGTATGTCTGCATGTCTCTTTGTATCCTTAACCAGATTTATAATAAATGGGGTAGATGAATGAATGAGTGATTGATTGACAGACCCTCTTCTGGTTCCAGGGACACATAAATCTTCTTTCCTCTTTCTTCAGGTTCTAGTAAAGGAGAGAGTTTGGTTTGTGTTTGAAGGAAATTAGGAATTGAGTCTCTACATGTAATTGTTGAATCTACTTAAATTATTAATTAAATTATCACCCCTCAGTCAAACAATCACCTTAATGACTTAATGAGCGATTAAAAATGTGGAATAACCAACATGGGACCTTAGCATAGAATCAGTCTACTTAATAATGGAACTTAATTTATCTCAAACTTAAACACATGCAAATATTTAATTAGGATAGTCTGAAAATCAGGGAAAAAATATATAAAGAACTCAAACTCCACAAAACTGCAAAATATGTAGGTCTGGAGTCTCCTACATTGCCAGAAAAGGCAAGGATGGGTAGAAACAAATACCCAACATTAGATGGTCCCACTGTGAATGTCAGTGATCTAACAATGTCTGCAACCTGACGTTAGTGAAAAATTCCCTCAACTATCTTTTCCTTGCCTTCCCATCTTTACTCTTAGCATCTTTTTTTCCTTTTTCTTCCACTTTCCTCTCTTCCATTATTATACATACACTCATGTATAAACACATGAACACACACACACACACACACACACACACACACACACACTAACACAAAAATAATGGCTATATATAGCCTTCTCTCCCACACTCTGAAGTGGCCCTTGTATCTTTCTGTGATAGGAACATGCCACCTTTGTAGATTGCTCTAAGACATCCGGTGACATCATTTTAGCATCACATTCCATCAGAAAGGGTAAACTTGTAATTCTGGAAATGTCTCCCAAGTCATTTCTCCACTCACACACTCTAGTTTAATCAGTAAGTACCTGGCTAAGCCTGTCCTGGATGCCATCAACTCAAAACTGTCTGGGTTGTCCCCTGGCTGCTCTGCTTCTTTTCTCTGATCCATCTGTTAGTTCTGCTTGTTACCTTGATTTCCTGTACCTCTTCCTGCACATTCCAATCTATCTCCTGCTTCCCACTCTCGGACATCTGGCTCCAAGCCAGTCTGTGGCATGGCAGTCCTACCCATTCACCTGGTAAGGAAGTGGTATTCTTGAGAACTCTTTCAACTTTAGAGGTGCCACCAATAATTTGTGAGACAAAGGCCAAAGTCATTTAGAACTATTCTGATTTTGATAGATTTGACATTTCTACTACTCAATTTCTCTTCCTCCATTATGTTTCTGAGAAGTCTCTCAATATAACCTTGTCCTTACTTTGTTAGTTTTCCTTAACACACTCTATGGGGACTTTTCCTGTCACAGTTCCACTGACACAGGCTTATTTTAAGGCTGAGAAGTTTCAGATTTCCTAAATATGGGGCTAGGGTTCTTGTTTTTCAATGTACTTAATTGTCTTTCTCATTACTCATCACATTTCCTTCTATATGGAAAGAAGAGTCATAACCTTGGGCAGTATTCTTCCAGAGGTTTCCTGGTGTCATTTGGCCTTCCTGAAGATTTCAGAAGGCATCTTATCCCTTAAACCCTGGTATCACCCTTGACATAACCAAGCTCTGAAATCATTTCAGACTGATCAGCCTCTTAGCATACCTATAAAACATGCAATTCATATACTCAAATGGAACAGAAAAACAAATGCATCCATATGTGTGGTTTTCCAGTTATTCTTATTTTAAAACATGATATCATCTTTTCTTCACTGAACAGACTCTAATATTCAATTACATCATTGTATATGGACAGGTACTCCCAAAAGGACTCATTTAATTTCAAAGTAGATCCCATATTTAGCCAATCTTCACATCCCTACTGCTACCACCTACTGCAAGTCTGTTTTATCTCCCTCCAACTAACAAATAAAATTGCTATCAAATAAGTCCCAGGAGTTGGCTATTATTAAAATGAGAATTCCTAAAATCCACCAGTCAGATATTGGCCCCCTCTCCTGTTTCTTTAATGACACGGAGTCAAACTGTGTTTCTGCTACTTGTTTTCCACAGTATAAATCCATTTTCATTCCTGGTTTTTGTGTTGGTGAGGTTATCTAGTATGGCCATCTTCTTGTTTCCTGGAATTCACTTCTCTTCATTCAGGACAACACTTAAAGGTCACTTCCTTGGAAATGTTTTCTGTCCATCTCAGTATCTTCCCAAACTGCAACCTTCTATTCACTTATATTGCCTTTGATTTTTTTTTCTTGCAATCGTATAGTAAACAATCTGAATGAAGCATAATTTATTCCCAATTTTGATATACTACTTAAATGCATGTGGAAATTTATATATAAACATTATACAATTATAAGTTTATTTATACATATACAAAATATTTATATACATACACACACACATATATACATGCTTCTGAAGCAGTCTTATATTATTTTTTTCTATACTTCCCAGAAGGGTCAACTTGAATTTCTTACCACATGCCCAATGTTCTGGATTCCCAAAAAGACTGACAATATACACACAGCCTTATTTTTTATATACCTGGACAGCACAATGGGTGGGATCCTCCCAAAGTTACACATTTGCTAAGACCTCACCTCTGGTACTCCTGAATTATAACTTACTAAAATCTCTTTTCCATCTTTGCTAACGTAGACTCTGTGTGTGACTGTGGTTGGTCCTTGGGGCCACTCTTCCTACAACTCTTCCATGGTTGCATGCTTTTTCTTCTCCAGCACTCAAGTCTGATCCTTCTTCCTCCCAGGCATGACAGCTCTCCTTCCTCCATCCTTAGGGAAACCTCAAGTCCCACCTTCGTCTTTCTTTCCTGGTATTGGCTGCCAGCAACTTTATTTACCAATTAGAGACAACTGGGGACAAAGACACAGTCTCTTACATGTAGACATGCAAATTCCTCTATAATTCAGGAACCTGTTTAACATAATGTAACCCACAAACCAATTCCACAACCTGATTTTCCCCCCTTGTGCAGTAAATGTGTCGAAAGAGTAGATCTAACTGAGACACAGGATCAAAATATATTTATAGAATGCACAGCAAATAGGCATAGCAATGACGTACAATACAATCTTCATATCTAAAAATAAGTGTAGGAAACGAATTATAGTGGTTCAAAGAGTTAATATCAATTCTCAAATGGGGGATCTCAACCTTGAGTCCTGATTGGGCTATGAAGCAAAGCACCTTCTCATCTTTAACAATGGATGCTGGCAGTGTGTCATACTCACTGGCAGAGCACAGAGCTTGCTGAGCACACATACACCCTGACTCTGATTCTGAAGATTTACTGAGAAAAAAGTTGATATGATAAAGAAAGAATTAATAATTCTAGTAGTAACATAAACCTTATAGAAATGTATATGATAGAATACATGTCTTTCTGTCAGAATGACGTAGCGAAATGTATAGAACATTTTTAGTTAGTGATATATATATATATATATATAGTATATATATATACTATAGTATATATACTATATATACTATAGTATCATATAGTATATATATATATATATATATATATATATATATACATACATACATATATTACAACTCATAAAAGAGATTGGAATGAGGCATGCATTATTAAATATTATTTCACTACTGAAGCATATTTGAGTATTTGTTGTGTACTGAGTATTAATATAATTAATTTGAAACAGCCAAGACACATTTGTTTTTAAAGGTTTGAAATTTTGCACAATTGTTACATAAACCAAAACACTAATTAAACTTCATTAAGTTTCATAGAAGATGATGAATGCTATTTTATATGACCGTAATTATACTAAGAATGAATAATAAAATCCCCCACATAACATGCATAAAATTTACAGCGAACACATTTGGAAGTGAAATAAAAAACAAACCTTTAAATATGTAGTTGACATTAGCAGGATGAATTCCATTTTCAGACAACTTAGAAAACACAGCTGAAAAAAAAAAAGCTTTAAAAAGTATACACAATGCAAAACTAGAGTCTCTAATTAGGAAATTAATGAATCTCAAAACATGCAATCAAGTTGTTAAGCAATTAAGAACAAAGAACATTGGACAGAAATGTAAGAGAAAGAAGTGGTAAAAGTAATCAGAAAGTAATTAATTACAAAGTGGGGGAAAGAAGAAAAATTACTTCTTGTTTTAACAGCTATTGTTTTGTGTATCTGTTAAGTAAGCTCCTTTACTACAAACAGATACAAAGGGTGAAAAAAGTATATATATACATACACACACATACACATACATACACATATACATACACATATGTATATATAAACAGTATTGACATAATGATAGCTCTTTCATATATATACACACATATGGTGCATATATGTGTGTATATGTGTATGTATGTTTGTGTGTGTTTGAGATATGGGGATTGCAGTATATTGTAACAAATGTTTATTAAAAGTTTGATTTTGAGAAATGAACACAGAGGAGAATGCATCCTCTTCCATTGTGTATTTAGCAAATAAACAATAGTATATACATATATTAATGAAAAACTCTGTAATACATTAAATATAAATTTGTATATATATATATGTATATATATGGTAAACAACATTGTCAAGGTATGTTTACACTTGAAATTGTCAAATAAAGCAAATTAACATAAGTATAATTTCATCTGCTTTTTCTGTTGTGGTTCAAATCTCCAGTAATTTTCAAAACCACAATCCATGGTTATTATATAGTAACTATGTTTGTGTAAATAAAATAAACAATTTCCCCTCGCCTTTTCCACTTACTGGAAACCAACATTTTTCACTCAGCTATGATGAGGATGAAACACTGTGCCCTTTAACTCTTAGTATGTAGCTGCATTCGTTTGGCACTATCTAAACTCGGCCTATTAACTCTACTTGAACAGTCAAATTTCCATATTCGTATGTGTTTTTGTCTGTACATGTAGATGTGTGTTTGTGGTAACTGCATATGTGCTCATGTCCATGTGTGCACACAGGTTTACAGGTAGGGCAAGGTGAATGTGTCTGGAACAGGCTCTGTACATAGGTCTATTTTAAGCGATGTCATAAGGTTGGGTTCATAGGATAATTGCACTCCTGTTTGTAACAAAGCACCAGGGTGGTCTCATTTCACATGGTAAGGATGCAAAACAGAACAGGCCGGTCAAGGGTTGAGTGTTGATGCAAAGCCAGTCTATACAGACTTTGACCTGGATTACTAGAAATTATAGAAATTTGAGAAACTGAATTTCATTTATTTAAAGAATCTGGACTATAGCATTTTGTTAAGGTGACAATCATCACTTGGTTTTTCTCCTTTTATCAAGTAACAGGTCTGTTTTCTTCATACTGGGTCTCAATCATCTATGTTCATTTAAATCTATGTTTATTTATTTTTGTTTTCTGATACAATTCATGTATTAAGTACACATGAATTTATGACTTACATAATTTTATTGTCTAGAATGCCAACTTGTCTTTTTCTATGGGAGATGGAGAGATCGCTTAGTAGTTAAAATACTTGGGGCATAAGCTTGATGGCCTGACTTTGATCACAGGAACCTGTGTGTAAACTAGGACACATTCCTATAATACTAAAGCTCCTGTGAGAAGATGGAGGCAGATTTAAGAGGATGTAGGATGTTCATGGGACAGAAGGACTTGCAGATGCAGCTATAAATATGAAAACGAACCTGTCTATTACAAGCTGGAATAAAAGGACCAACGATTAAGATGGCCTGAGACCACCATACATTCTCTTTCTTACAAATTCCCTCCCTTCCCCTCCTCCCCCTCTCTCATTCTACATACACACACACACACACACACACACACACACACACACACACACACACACAAACACAAAGCACTCGCACACGCACGTGCACATTAAAATTGATGGGCAGGTAGGTAAATTATTGCTGTACTTGCTTAGAATTTTGTCTTTGGTCACCTCACAGAAAGTCCAAACACACTATTTTCTGATAGTGTTTTACACAGTCCTCCTAACTCTTAAGAGTTTTATCTTTCATTTGTGTTGTTTTGCTCAGAATGTACTATTTCTTTGAGTAGTATACTATTAGGATGAATGTGAACTCAAGCACTTTATTTTACCCGAGACATATTCAACATTTGGTTGAAATTTTATTGGATATTATTTTAAGAAATTAGATTATTGGGCAAATCTTTAGTACAGTTCATTTTCAATATTAATGCATTTATCTTTCTTAATATTTTCCATGATCAAAAGTCAGTTTTTCAAAGGGGGATTATTGGCTGTGCACAATTTTTATCTTGATTACTTAATCATTTCTTCTTATTACTCTTAAGTATGTATAGGTGTGGACAACTGGATTTGGTATTTATTTCTAAGTACAGGTTCTCTGCAAAACAGAGAAAGTCAGATCTCTTGAGCTGGAAATACGTATAGTTATGACCCACCTACCTAACGTGGAAGCTGATGACCAAAGTCAGATCCTCCGCAAGAGAATCAGATGTTGGGAACTGCTGCAGCAACTCTTTAGCATCACCTCTGACTATTGAAACCACCAACCTTACTGAAACTTAGAGGTCGGATTAATTGAATAAGGTATCTCATTCACTATACAAAGAATTAATTTTAATTCAAGATTTGGATTTTATGTTACTGCCTTTCTGCATCCCTTAGAATCATTTTACTACGCTTTCAATAGAGGAAATTAGTGTGACATTATAAACAGATCATTAGTCACATATCATGAATAGAATGGAAGAATTATTCAGGATTAAATGCTAAGTGCTCCCAGCTAATGCCTTCTTTCATTATTTCTATGAAGCACAGAAGCTTACCATTTAAAATTACATACCAACAAAAATTTAACTATATTGGACAAAATTAAATGTCAAGTTATATATAAAGTAGTTATCAAATAACTTTAAAAGAATTAATCTGTTACATTCTCTATTATCTAAAAAATATTTTTGAAATGAGCACACATACAAGTCTGTAGTTTTTGAAGAAACATTCATACCCTATATTTTTCTCTATATAAAATTCAATTATATGTATAAACTATACTTAAAATTCTATGTTAGACAGGGACAGGAATAGGGAAATACTTAAGTGAGCAATGTGCTTAGTAAATAAACTGTGACTGTGTTGTTCAATTGTCATCCGAGACCTGGGAGGCAGAGATAGGCAGATCCCTAGGTTAGATGATGAGTCAGCCTAGCATACATACTGAATTCCAGGTTATGAAAAAGCTTGTTTCATAAAAGCGAGGTGGACTCCTCCTTAAGCCAAAACACTTGAGGTTTATTTTTGTCTTCCTAATTTGTTTACAATCATGTAAGGTCCTTCACATACACACATATACAAGCCCACACATAAGCACACTCTATATGTTATTCAGAACTGTCAAATTAAATGAAACAAAGAATGTAAAAACTTCCTATGTAAAATGTAGTTTTCCCGATGATACTTGTATTCTAATGTTAATTTGAGCCCTAAAACTGATTGCTCAGAGAGAGAGAGTCTACACTTAGACATCAGCTTATTGGTCTGGCCCCCAGTTAATTGTGATTGGTAAATAAAAATGACAACAGCTAATAATTAGGCAGAAAAATAAAGACATAGGATTGAGGATTCTAGGGCTTGAAGAAAGGAGACCATGAGAAGAAAGAAGAGGAACATGCAGGAGAGGAAGAAGGAGAAGCTACCATGGGCTAAGAGTCAAGAGAGCTTGGCTCTGAGGGCTGCCTGATTGGAAGGAAGAGCCTTCTAGATGGAACATACAAAAGAGTAAGTAATAACTTGGGGTTATTGACAGAAAAGTAGATTCTAACAGCATTGAGAGTTGGCAAATGGCTAGCTATTGTCATGATTAAGGTTCGTTAAAGATATAAAAGTTGTGATGATATTGGCCATATTAGGTTACACTATTGAGTGTTTGCTCGTGTTATTTTCATTATAGGTCACATTTACCAAGACAGCTGCAACAAAAGCAGAGATGGAGCTGCGTTTAAGTTCCATTGTTTAATGAAGTTATAAAACTTAGGAGGAAATGATTTTTTTTTCTTTTTACTGAAAATGCTCAATTTAATCTGAAAGACTAAATATATAAATAGATTTCAAACCCCAATCTCCTTGGTTTTCTTTGAGTATGAATTGATGTTAAACAAAGATGTCATTTTCCCAATGGACTAAGATGGTATAACATCCTGAAAACATGTTTTGGTTTTATTCTAAGTGTTTCAGATTCATCTAATACTAAATTTTATTAAAATAGAAAAATTTTAATCCAGTCAATGCTTTAAAATTAGTGTTAATAAAATTTGAATGTATCAGTGGCTGAAGAAATGCCACAGTGAGTCACTGGCTTCTTGCTCTTCAGGGAACCTGACCTAAGACTGTGGTACCCACTTCAGGCAGTTCATAACCAACTGTTAATTTCAGCACCAGGGGACCCAGTTACCTCTTCTGACATGTGAGGGCATTTGCCACTTTCATATACATGATAAACACAGACACACACACAAACAAACACACATACACACAAAATAAATTAAAAGAAAAACTAAATGTGTTTATTTGTACTGGAAGTGAACATGAACCTTGCGCATTTGTGCATAGACATTTATAAATACATATGGCTATGAACACTTGTACATGCATACATAATGCTTGCTAAGAAAGTATTTAGATGAGGAGTAAAAGACACCTCACAAAGAGGAAGCACAACATTTTACCATGCTAATCATTCATCTGCAACTGTCTAAATTGTCACTGCCTGTGTAGAAAGGAGTCAGAAGTGAAACATGGAGCCCTAAGCTGGCTACAAGCTGAAGAGTAAACCGATCATAGTAAACACAGCAGCCATAGCTTCCCGATCAAGTTGCCAAAGCTGAAAGTTAAACTCATGGTAATGAAGTCAGTTATCTGTCTCCTATGTCAGGAACCCACATTGATTTCTGTGACCCAAAAGGCAGTGTTCACTGACCACAAAGTCAGAGCAGCAGTATGAGAGTGCCTGGGATCATTTTCTCTTCACTATGGAGATTCACATTACTCTAAGCTGAAAATAGTTCCTCGTGGCTACCTCAGTGAGAACATAAATGGACAAAGAGAGCTTAGTGACTATTTTTTTATTCTCTGCTTAGTGCTTTGCCCACTTCTTTCAAAGTATGCTGTCCTCTCTGAACAAACTGTTCACATTAAAAGCTGCATAGGCTTTCTCTTAGTCTCATTGGATCTTGGCATATGATATGATCTTGGCATATTTCTAAAAGAAATGTCTCTAATCCTAGGTCACTCACTCAAGGACCAAAGTGGTTCTGCACTTTTGTGCTAACAGTAATGTAAGTCTAATCATATGTATCATGCCAATAATATTAATATAATTGTGCCACTAATATTAGTTATTCAAATATTTATTTATGTAATAATATTAATATTTCATTATATTATATTATATATTAATATATTAAGGTATAAACAATATAATTTGAATAATGACATTTTATACATAATATGCATGATAGAATATATATATGTGTGTGTGTGTGTGTGTATGTATGTGTCTGTGTGTATTAGAATTTCTTTACATACCAAAAGCAAGAAAACAATTAAAGTTCTGAGAAAGGATGATATTTTTAGGAAGGTTGAAGTAAGCTTTCAATGCTACCCTTTCAGGGAGAATTCATACTTCTGTAAATTAACACACTGGTCATTTAGCATCTGTCCTTGCATTATGTGAATGAGGCTTAGAGGAGATACTGTCTACAATTTGCTAATTAGTCAGTTTTCAAATATTTCCCTCTGGGGTAGGCCTATAGTCCTTAAAACCCAAGCATCACAGTGAAATGTCCATTCACAGATGGTATGTCTTGGCACCTTGATGTTTTAAATGTAGAAATTTTTAACTTATTGGTAAAATGTTTAGTTCTTTATTCTTACCCAAGTTTTACAATATTCTTTTTCTTCTTTGGAGAATTATTTGTATGTGTATGCATATTTCATCTGTATGTATGTCTGTGTTCCTCATATGTGCAGTGCCCACTGAGGCCAGAAAAAGATGTTGGAATTCCTAAAACTGTAGAAGTTATGGAGGGTTCTGAGCTGCCAATGGCTATTGGAGATGCAACCCAGGTCCTTTGGAAGACCACATAGTACTCTTAACTACCTAGCCACCTCTCCAGCCTTCTTTTGCACTTTTCACCTTCAATATCCATTCAATTTTTAATACAGGGCTTCTTTATAAATCTCAGTAGACCTACGGCTGTGTCCTGCCTTTTATCTTTACTTTCTCTTGACCATTATTTGTGCTTTTTCATCTCTAAGCTGCAAATTGTCTCTCTGACTTGTTCTCTTTTCTCTTCGACACATTGACATTCTATGCATGAACTGAAGCCTATCAGCAAATATGACTCTGTCCTCCTTAG
This sequence comes from Micromys minutus, assembly GCF_963924665.1. NCBI lineage: Eukaryota > Metazoa > Chordata > Mammalia > Rodentia > Muridae > Micromys > Micromys minutus. The sequence goes on from NC_137953.1 coordinate 8,089,798, forward strand.
AGCTTAATTACTGCCTCCTCTCTGTCAGTATAATCCAGAGGCAGCCAGCATTCGGTATGATTTGTGATAGCCAAGTGTCCAACAATCACTGACTAGCTTGCGCACACACAATTTCTGTATTTATGCCTTGCCTCTTGATCTGGCATGACATAATATGTTGACTGTACAGAGTAAATAATTTCAATTGAATGGCATTCTCATGTGTGAAAGATCCCTTTCTGGTTGTTATTAATTTGATCAGTTATGTTGGCCATGTTTATTTTGAGCCAGGTTCTTAAGTATTTCTACAGTCTTTGTGAATGTAGCTGTGTGTGGAATACAAAAGAAGTTCTTAAGATCCCTGAAGTTAAAATCAAGGGCAGTTTTGAACAGCCCATTTTGGGTGTTAAGAACCAAACTTCTGCTTTCTTTTACAGTACTGTATTTTCTTAGCCTTCTGCCTATCTCTCTAGACCTAATTCCACATGTAAATATTGTTATTTATATCTCAGAGGATCATTTTTATTGTCAGTTAGGTGCCTTATCTTAGTTTTATTACAGATCAAGTAATTAATAAATATTAAATGCTCATTTTAAATTAGAACTGAGGACTATAGTATCACAATTTCTCAAACAAATATTTATTTCTTGGTCATACATCATATGAGCAACTACATTGGTTGAAACCTAGTCCTGGTACTGGATGCTTCATTTGGTGCCAAGACATGGAACTCCATGTCTCCATTATTTGATTACTTCATTAGGATTATATTTTTTAGGATGTTTCCTTTGCACTAGTCTCTATAACCCCTCAGGGGTCTCTTCATTCCAGCAGTCTTTCTCCTCATCAAATGATTCTTCTGTTTTACTCCACCCTGGCCTTGACCAACCACAAAAAGCTAACCAGTTTCCCTTCTCAGTGATATCTGTTTGTCCCCCTAGTCCCCTTCTTTATACAGAACTTCTCTGGCCCTACAGATTGTAGTTGGGTTAGCATTTACTTAACTGATAATATTCACACATAAGTGAATATATACCATATTTCTCTTACTTGGTCAGTCTGCACATTTATTTTTTTTTACTTGCATTTATTTCCCTGAAAATTTTATGTTTTTTAATCTCTATAATACACTATTGTATAATCATAACATATTTTGTTTATCCATTTATACTTTGACAGACAACTAGGCAGTTTACAATTTCTAGTTATTGTAAATAATGTAGCAGTAACTAGTTTGAGCAAGCATCATTTTTTAGAAATAAGTATTATTTACATTTATGCCCAAGAGTCATGTAGCTGCCTATTAAGTTTCCCATTTTTCTGAGGAAACACATTAGTGATATCTATCTTGGCTATAAAATTTTGCACTCTCTCCAGCAATGGAGGGATGTAGGAATGGTCCTCTTATTTTAGATCTTCTCTAGGGTAAGATGTCATTTTGTTATTGGTCTTAACCATTTTGAACCCAGTAATTTCAAATCTCAAAGTAGTTTTGATTTATATTTCTCTGGTGGGTAAGTATGTTTAATATTTCATTTATGTATTTTTTCAGCTATTTAAATTTCTTTGATTGAGAATTTTAAAATTAGATCTGTACTCCATTTTAATTGGATTGTTTCATCATTTTAATATATACTTTATTGAGCTGTTTATATATTTATATTATTATATATATTGGATATTAGTCTATTACCAGATGTTGATTAACCTACTATCAGTAGGCTGCTGCTTTGTCACTGTTCCCATGTGCTCTGCCTTACAGAAGCTCTTTATTTTCAGTATGTCTCATTAATTAATTCTAGATATTAGTGCATGTGCTATGGGGGTGTGTTTAGAAAGTCTCCTGTTGCATAAATTCAAGCATACTTCCAAAGTTATTTTTCTCTCTCCCTCTCCATGTATTCTCAATTATATACATATGTGTGTGTGTGTGTGTGTGTGTGTGTGTGTGTGTGTGTGTGTATTTTATGTTGAGGTCTTTGATACAGTCAGACTTGATTTAGTGCAAAGTGATGTGTTTGTATCCATTTGTATTCTTCTCCATGCCACTATACAGTTTGAAGAACATCATTTGTTGAAGATGAAGTTGTTTTTACAGTGTGTATTTCTGGATTATTTTAAATAAAAAATTAGATATCCATAATTGTTTTCATTCAATTCTTGGTCTTCAGTTTGATACCTTTGATTGCTGTGTCTATACTTATGCCAATAAAATGTTGTTTTGTTATTATGGCTTTGTATTACAACTTGAAATTATGAATAGTGATATCTCTAGCAGTTCTTTTATTGTTCAATATTACTTTATCTATCATGGTTTTTTTCTATGTATGTATTTCCATATGAAGGTAAGGACTTTCTGTTTAAGATCTTTATATAATATTAGATGGTAAATGCACTTATAATTTAAACCTATCAGAAATAAATACAGCAGACTTATGTTAAATCAAATACGTTTTATTCTGGTCATGTTGCTATATTATTATTATCCTAATATGGGTGCAAGGCCATTGGGATTTCATAGTAAGTCCTGATACTGACTGGTCTCCACTATGAGATCTTGTTTCCAAAGACACAGACAGACACACATAAACACATACACAGACACTGACAGACAGACATAAACAGAAACACAACCATTAACATGGAAGAATCTTTATAAAACTCATCCTAAAAAAAAGAAAAATATACCCCGTCAATATAAAAGAATCAAGAAAATAGCAGCAGGAGTTTGCCCTGTATCTAGAGACATCAAGTACTTAGAAGTAACAGCATAGAGGCAAGGAAACATATGAGCTGAGGGACAATTTACAGTAAGATAAAATCAGTGCCTTCAGACTCAGTAGCTCCTGGGACTGCCACTGATAATGTGGCACAGACCAATAATAGACATTTGTGCTTGGTGATGGAGTGTCTAAATATGACAAATTATACTGTTTCGAAAAATGACAGCTTGAAGACACATTTAAGTCCCTTTTCCCAAACACCTGATGATAGGAATGAAAAATATGAAAATGGATAAACTCTCAGAGCAATACTAAAAATGAAGGATTGAAGAATGGAGTCAAGTGGCTGTGAGGAACAAGCAAGGTAACTTCTGATGTAGCAGAGCCAAACTGTTTGAGTTTAAACAAAAATAAATACATGTGTATGTGCATGCACACACACACACACACACAACACACAAATATTAAACAATTAAACAATCATCACACTTCATCACAATTCTATGAACCAAATGAGTTTTTTGTAAGTCTTTTCAGTGTCAATGAAGACTGACATAAATCCCATAATTCTGGAAAGAAGTAACTGGAACCATTCATTTTGGCTCATTTACTGTAGTGAATAGTCAACAATGCTTGAACATTCAGACATGATAGTTATAGCAAATAAATATGAGATGATTTATCCATGGCTATAAAAATAAAGATGATGATTATAACGAGAGTAATAATGGTGATTCTCATAAGAGCAATAATAAAATATGTGATATAAATGTGGTACAAAATATATACTAAATACAAAGAATAAATAAGAAAAGGAAAAGAAGAAAGAACATGATTTGGGAGGTGTTCTAGGACAACTTGGTATCTTTAAGTAATCATCAAAACTCTGTGTAGGTCACATGGTTATTTTTACAGTCTTACATCCCATAGCCATCAAATGTGATAAAATACTATGATACAGAATAAATGACAAATAAAGACAGGCTATATTCATATCATTATTTTAGTCAATTTGTCAAAATAACCTTCAAGTCTAAGACAAACTTAATACTACTTTTTATTGCCAACTTTAATAAATTCATGTAATAAATGATTTACAAACATAATCCTTATTAATAGATATGAAATTCTTTGCAAGACTGAGATAATGAATGCCAATGTTCTGCCTTTATATGCAAGTAGTTATGTTGCTTAAGTTGTAGCATTTTAAGCTAACAATATTATGAGTCTGGCTTTCTGTTTTAAATATTTATTAATTTCATGGCTCTTGAATTGATAAAATAATAAAAGAAATACTAGTTTTCTGAATTGATTTCCTCCTTGAAGGTGTAACTTGCAAAATAAAGTCACAATGTAAGCATATTACTTTAAATTTTCCCAACACTGGGAATTTTTCTTAAATATTAGTTTTGAATATTCAACAGGAAGGAAAAATAAGGCCTGTGGGAACATGTTCACAGAGATAAGAATCTATGTTAATTTGTAACCCTTTCTTAGAAAAGCCAAAAACTGTTTTCAAAAAAATACTTCTTTTAGAATAACTTTAGTGAACCTGGTCAAACTGAAAACATGAAGGGAAGGCACAACTGAAAATCCCACTTTATCAAATCAGTTTGGACTCCTATAATGAATGTTTCTTACTGTATATCTTACCTACACTCAAACGAGGGAAAGCAGAGTCTACTTTTCACCATGAGAAAGGAAATATGCATGTGTATGTATTTCATTAGGGAACAAAATATAACTAACATATAGTATTCAAAAAACAAATATGTTCATGGTTTACTAGTTAGTGGAATACCTTTGATTTCTTTTGATATTTTGAAAATTTTGTTTGTGCCTGCTTGCAGGTGTGCATGTGTGCATGTGTGTGTGTGTGTGTGTTTGTATGTGTTTGTGTGTGTGTGTGTATGTGTGTGTGTGTGTGTGTGTGTGTGTGTGTGTGTATGTATGTATGTATGTGAATGTAGCTGCCTATGGACATCAAAAGCATCAGACTGCCTCTCGAGCTGGAGATGCAGGTAGTTGTGAGTCTCTCAGCAGGTGCTAGGAACTAAAGCATAAAATCAGCAGTTCTTCCACCTGTGAGTCACAATCCCTTTGCAATTGTTGAATGACCATTTCAAAGGGGTCACCTTAGATCATCCTACATGCCTGATATCTACATTGCTATTCATAACACTAGCAAAATTACAGTTATGAAGTAGTAACAAAAATAAGTTTATGGTTGGAGGTCACCACCCCATGAGGAACTGTGTTAAATGTCACAACATTAGGAAGTTAGAAACCTTGTAGATTGCCCTCGTGCTGTTTATATTTTGATGCTAATTCTGCTTCTGCTTTCCCAAGAGGGGCTTCCTAGGATCAAGAGTGAACAATGTACTCAGGTGACTTCATCAGAACCTTCTCCACATTTCAACTACTTAAATAAAGACTAGAAGCAGAGACTGGGCAGGGGAAGGAAAGGTGGAGCTGAAAATTTGGAAGAAGAAGAGAGGAGAAAGAAGGGTCCAACAGAGGAAGAGGGTATAAAAGAAAAATGGAGTTGAGGCATGAAGCTTGGAGATCTCATAGCTAGGAAATAGAGTAATGTAGTGGCATATCTGCCCAAGCTATGTGCACAGTTTGTACTCATAATGAGTTGTTTTCATTGCAAGGGCTTGTTTGGGTTGGAGAGGTTACCACAAAAAAAAAAAAAAAAAAAAAAAAAAAAAAAAAAAAAAAAAAAAAAAAAAATCACTGTACTAAGTCCTGATCCTCTTGTATAAACAGTCCACACTGAACTGCTGAACCACTTTTCCAGCTTCTCCAGGCCAGAGACATTTGTCTTTGAGTCAGTCTATGTTCTTCAGCAAATGATTTAGAGTCCTACCTTATGACAAAAAGTCTAAAGACATTTTAACAGGGAGCAGGAGTGCACACAAATGTCTGCTCTCTGTTACTCAATATTCATGGACAGATGGCCATTGGGGGGCAGGGTTAACTACTGAAGTTTACTCTCAGTTGGAAATAAAATCACTTCAAAGAACAAGGAGAACTAACTCCATTGGATAGCAAACAAGTAGCAAGTAGTGGACAATAAAATGTAGGGTGATAAAATGGAAACTAAAGAAGAAAGTTATTTTTAAAGAATATTAAAGCAAAAATTTCATAGAAAAATTTCCAGAACTAGGATTTTATCATTGAAAGCTGAGCTGATAGGCCCAGCTGAAGACCCACGTATCATAGTCAGCCTTATTTACATAATATTTCTTTGTTTTCTGGCAAGCTCCATTTTTAGAGGTATGAATAAAAATTAGATGATATACTTCTATTGTTTTATCTAGATACCTTCGTTCATAGCTTTCTTTACTTTCACTTGTAGTTAAAATAGATGTCACCCTAATATATTTATTTCTAAAAATGATATATAAACCCATCCCTGTTTCTTAAATATTTCAAATATTATTTCTAAAAACATAATGAGTTACTTGGGAAGCTGAGTATTTATTTCAGAACTTAGCTCCATAAATAAAAACAGATAATACTAAGTTACACCCCGTAATGGGCATTAACACAGACACCTAAGCTACTATTATGATTTCTAGAATGCAGGTCAAAAAACTCTTCTGAATGTGCCACAAGTCTGACTAAAAATATCTCTTACTGACAGGATAGGAATTTTTAACAAAGTTTTGCACATTGACAAATACTTCTAGATCTGAAACTAGACAGGAGGCAATGAGCTTTGTTTTTGCAGTGGTGAAAACAATAGGCTTTGTCTTTGAACAAAGCATTTGCCAGCCCATCAGTCAGTAGGTTTAAACACTGAGCCTGTCCCCACAGATCCTTAACCCTAATCTGTGAAATCCCTCCTAATCTTCCCATAAACTGTCATGTCATTTTGCAATATGATGCCTGTCTTCATATAGCTTTCTTCTTTATAATGCGGTCTAAGTTGGAGAAAATTCTAGTACATAATAAGGTTTATATTTTGTCTTTTGTGGCTCTATTCATAATTTACTAATAGCCCAATTCATACTTCCAAATAATACTTGCTTGTTTCTAATTATTACAATTTATCCATTCTTCTAGAAAATTGGAAAAAAAAGTATAATTAAACTGGTTCTTCTTACCAATTCTTTTTCTTGATGATCATCTTTATTTTATTACATAAAGTCACACCCAATTGTCTCCATTTGAGTTTATATTATATGGAAAAAGCCAGCAGCTCATTTTTCTACTGTGATGGTCTGATTTCCATCCCTTAGAGAAAGCACCTGAGAAAAATAGCGCTGTTCGTGGTTTCCATCCTGGTCTAGATGCATTGGCATTTTCTGGCTTGCGCTAAAGCAAAGCATCACAACCAAAAAGCATCAGAGAACAAGATCAGTGTAAGGGAATGCCATGGCAGCCGGGAGAGGGTGGTCAGGAGTGGAAGCATCTTCCTAGAAGCAAGGGAATGGGGAGGGGAGTTTGGGGAAAGGAGATAACATTTGAAATGTAAATACAAAGAATATTCAACAAAAGTATTTTTTTTAAAAAAAGGAATGCTCATCACAGGTAGAACTGTAGAACCAAAGGGTCGGTAGACATATCTCCCAAATCCACTCTATGTTTCACTGAACAAGAAGTAACATCTTCGAAGTATATAGCACCTCCTTAGTAGTACCAGTGTGGTGAGCAAACTTGAAAACATGGCCTCGATTTGACACTGAAGATTCAAAACAACAGAGCTTAGAGTGAAGCTCCCTGGAATGTAATCTCAGCACACACAAAGCAGTGGAGTTTAGATTCTAAGCACTGAAAACAATACAATTTACAGCAGACAAAACATCACCAAGTGAAAACAATATTTTTTTTAAAAAAAAATGGCCTCAGTATCTGTGAGCTACCTAGTAATATTTCTAACCAAAGATCACACAAAGGGACCTGGAATTAGGCTTAGAAAGACAATCTTCTCAAAATACAGGATGGTTAAAAAAAATGGAAGAAAGTGAATAAAGCAAGTAGAAATGTATACCAGAGTTTACCGCTAACAGATAACAGATTATTTTTTTCAGTATAGATTAGAATTCTAACCGACATAGCAATGTCCCCATTCCTGGGTTTCATCCACGCACATATCTATTCTCATATTCCTCCATTTTAATAGCATCCTGTCTGTCACTGGGCCTTAAGTTCCATGCAGGCTCTTCCAGCAGAAGCCCTTCTCCAAAGAAAGCGAGTCTTGCAGCTTCCCTGGTTCTGATCTCCCCTGAAGCAGCAAGCACATTAAACCAGATATGAATGTAAATGCAATTATGAAATAAGTATGCTATAATTTTATAAATTAAAGACAAACTGGAACTACTCACTAAAGAAATGACCACACACACTCACAAAACTGTAAATAGATGTAAACTATTCTCAAGAGAATTAAACAGTTTAAAAACAAATCAGAAATAAAAATATTCACTCTTTAAGTAAAATGATATTTGATAATTTTTTTAAACCACCAAAAAGCTTACAAGTATGTTTTTAAAAATATTTTAACTTAGAGAACAATTTCAATAATAGAAAACAGCAAACAAATTTTGGTATAACTAAAACAGTTCAATAACTTACTTAAAGAAAAATCACACAACTATAGGTATAACCATTAAGAACAAGGAATGTATGGGCCCATTCCTAAACATAATAAAAGTAATATACAGCAAACCAATAGCCAACATCAAACTTAATGGTGAGCAACTTGAAGCAATCTCACTAAAATCAGGGACTAGACAAGGCTACACAGACTCCCCCTACCTATTCAACATAGTACTGGAAGTCCTGGCAAGATCAATTAGATAGCAAAAGGAAATCAAAGGGATACAAATTGGAAAGTAAGAAATAAAAACATCACTGTTTGCAGATGACATGATAGTGTACATAACTAACCCCAAAAATTCCATCAGAGAACTCCTACAGCTGATAAACAAGTTCAGCAAAATGGCTGGATAAAAAATTAACTCAAACAAATCAGTAGCCTTCCTATACTCAAAGGACAAACATGCAGATAAAGAAATCAGTGAAAAGATACCCTTCACAATAGTCACAAACAATATGAAATACCTTGGTGTGACTCTAACTAAGCAAGTGAAGGACCTGTATGACAAGAATTTCAAATCTCTAAAGTAGGAAATTGAAGAAGATCTCAGAAAATGGAAAGATCTTCCATGCTCATGGATTGGAAGGATCAACATAGTAAAAATGGCCATCTTACCAAAAGCAATCTACAGATTCAATGGAAACACATCAAAATTCCAACCCAGTTCTTCACTGAGTTGGAAAGAGCAATGTGCAATTTGATGTGGAATAACAAAAGACCTAGAATAGCATAATCCATCCTCAACAACAAGAAAAACATCTGGGGGAATCACCATCCCTGACATCAAGCTATATTACAAGGCAATTGTGCTGAAAACTACATGGTACTGGTACAGAAATAGGAATGTGGATCAATAGAATAGAATAGAGTAGAAGATCCAAAAATGAGCCCTCACATATATATGGTCAGCTGATGTTTGACAAAGGGGCTGTAAACATTCATTGGAAAAAGGGCAGCCTATTCAACAAATGGTGTTTGTCCAATTGGCACTCAGCATGCAGAAGAATAAAAATAGACCCTTTCTTATCTCCTTGTACAAAGCTCAAATGCAAGTGGATCAAAATCTCCACATTAAACCATGTACACTGAAACTATTAGGAGAGAAAGTAGGGAAAACCTTAGAACACATAGGCACAGATGAAAATTTCCTGAACAGAACACGAATGGCCCGTGCTCTAAGGTCAAATATCAACAAATGGGACTTAATGAGATTGCAAAGTTTCTGTAAGTCTAAGAATACTGCAAAGAAAATAAAATGGCAGCCAACAGAGAGGGAAAAGATGTTTACCAACCCCACATCTGATAGAAGCCTAATATCCAAGGTATACAAAGAACTCAAGAAGCTAGAGACGCCAGTGAAACAAACAACCCTATTAATAATGGGGTACAGAGCTAAACATAATGTTCTCATTGAGGAATACCAAATGGCTGAGAAGCATCTAAGGAAGTGCTGGACATCATTAGCCATCAGGAAAATGCAAATCAAAACAACCCTGAGATTTCACCTCACACCTACCAGAATGGCTAATTCAGATGACAGCAGACGCTGACTAGGATGTGGAGAAAGAGGAACACTTCTCAGCTGTTGGTGGGGTTGTAAACTGGTACAGCCACTTTGAAAATCAGTCTGGCGATTCCTCAGAAAATTTGACGTAGTACTACTTGAAGACACAGTTATTCCACTTCTGGACATATACCCCAGAGATACTCCAACATACAACAAAAACACATGCACCATAATGTTCATAGCAGCTCTATTTATAATAGTCAGAAGCTAGAAAGAACCCAGATGTCCTCCAGTAGATGAATAGATACAAAAAATTGTGGTTTATTTACACAATGGAGTACTACTTAGCTATCAGAAACAATGACCTTATGAAATTCTTAAGAAAATGGATGCATCTAGAGAATATCATCCTGAGTGAGATAACCCAGTCTCAAAAGAACAGACATAATATGCAGTCACTGATAATTGGATACTAACCCCAGAAAGCTCTGAACACTCCAGAAACATCTCACAGACTATTTGTGGTTCATGAAAAAAAAAAAAAAAAAAAAAAAAAAAAAAAAAAAAAAAAACCATTACTTTACACACCAAGAAAACTTTGACCATTTCCAGGTTACGTCTTGTTTTAAAGGTACTTTATGCTCGTTGTAACCAGTGAGATTTTAATGCATACTATCAAACCTTTAAAAAAATCAAGTACTGACAAAAATGTATTTGCATACTTTTATGCAGAAATGCTTAAAATCTGTACATTTATTGTTTTTTTAAAATAAAGTTGTAAAAAAATAAAAGAATAATGAATGTATCCGTTCTACTCACAGCATTTTGATTGCCTTAATTGTACTTCTTTTATAATCTGTTTACTATATACTCTCAAAAAAGAAAGCTATCCTTGAAACAGGACAAATCTGTGCATATATAGATACTGAATAAATGTGATATTTTTTATGTACAGTGTTCTATTGATTGGCCTGCCCCAGATCTGAGCCTGAATCCTAAGACTGTTCACTGTCAAACAATGTCCTGTGTCACTACTCTGATCCATCTGAAGTTCTTTGCTAATAGGAAAGCAAAGTACATGAGGCTGGAAAAGCAAGTCAGTAGCAGAACTGTTTACTTTTGAAGGGTGAGGACCTGAGTTGGAATCCCTTGATGTGTCATGGGGCATCTCTGTAATCCCTCAGATGAGGGACTGGAAAGAGGCAGATCACAGGGATGTATTAATCATTATATATATATAATGATTAATACATTATATATATATATAATGTATATTATATATATATATAATGTAAACATATATATATATATATATGTTTTCCTGTCTCTATCCCACTGAAGCTCCAAAGAAGCACTGATGGTTTTGTAACTCACATATGAGATGCTGAATATCTTTGCTCTCTGGACCATGTATCTTCCTTACCCTTGATATGATGCTGAGTAGATATCTAAATCAGAACTAGCATCTCACTGGTGCTTGGAACTGTCACAGATGGCTTCCAGAACAATGCTGTGTGTTTCCATTTGGGGATTCCTTGTTCATATCACCTTTATAAATAATTAAGAATAAATCTGTGGGACCACTAATTACAATAACCCACACCTGGCTTCACCACAAGAAAACAAGACTCAATTTCCTAACATGGTAACAACTTTACTATGCCATACTGGGGGCCAGGGGGTACAACAGGAAAATGCTTCATCCTCTCCTGAAGCATTTTGTGTGGTGTAATTAGTGAACTTTTCTTTGTGCAAACTATTCTACTGCAATGTTTAGATTTGTGTTCATTTCCTCAGCCTCTGAAATGTATATTTATAATGAAGGCTTGTTTGGAGAAACAAGAACATTTTAACCATTATGTTGAAATGTTCAACATGTAACAACAGGAAGAAAAGATGCTTCTGATTTTGTGGAAATATAGCAACAAATGTAGCAACAAAGTTGGTCTACAAGAAAGTATCTGTGGTCATAGAGAAATGCATTTATGGGACCTGTGAGATGTCTAAGCAGGTAATGGTGCAAACTAAATCAAAGAAATGCAACTCAATGTGCATGCCTCCTGTCTTTATGTCTCATAGCAGCCTGTAACTACAACTCTAAGGACAGACAACCATTCTTCTGGCTTCTTTGGTCACCTTCACACATAGATACACACACACACACACACACACACACACATATGTATGTAGTTAGAAGTAAATACAAATATTTTAGGGGGAAATATATATATATGCCTTCCTCTAAGCCTTTATTCAATGTAAGAATGAACCAGGAACATCTTGTTTCAATTTAAATCATAAATTAAGGATTATAGTAGACAGAAGAGAAAACTGCTAACTAAAGCACTATTTTAGAAAGCTATTAAAATATGTACCAAATGATGAAATGAATGCAATCTGGTGATTAATGAAATTAACATATGCAATGTCACTATACACCAACACATTTTAAAAATCATATTCCATTTCTAAAAAGAAGATGCCCAGTTACCATTGATGTGCTCTATATTTTTTAATTCACTAGAGAGTATACAATACAATGTATTAATTGAGAATCTAATTCATGTGTAGAATGTTTTCTGACCAAATACATCCATTCCCTACCCAGTCAAACTCCCCATCCCACACTTTTTCCTTCTAAATTCAGTGTTCTTTGTTAAACCAACCAAGTTCATTTAGTGAATGCGCATAGACACAGGGCCATCCAGCCATCCTGTCTAGGAATGACATCTTTTCTGAGATCACGTATCTGAAGAAAAATGCTACATCTTCCTCCAACAGTCAGTGATGCAGCTAGAGAACAAGAGCCACTGCCCCAACTATGCTGAGATATTTAACTGGATTTATCTTGTCCAGGTCTGAAGTCACTGTAACATTTCTACTATGTCCAGAAAATATTGTTTTCCCAGAAGTCCTCTACTACTTTTAGCATGTATAATCAAAGAAAAAGTTTTCCTGTCCTCACTACAAAAATATACTAAGTTGGTAAACTGCTTATCAACTAATTAGCTTGATTTAATATTAATATGATACATGGATAGTTTGAAACATCTTTCAAAATGCCATATGTGTATAATTGAAATATAAAGCACCTGTAGATGGTACACAAATGCTTCTTACTTAAAATATTTATATCAATTGTTTTAACACAGTGGTGAGAAAGTCCTACAAGTCATCAGGCCTATATTTAATTCCCAACAGACACACCCATGTTTTACAATTATATATGCAAAATTTCCCCAGTTCAGGTTTTATTCCTAAAATGTTAAATGTTTTACTGAATAGCATCGTCTTCAGGTTTTTTCTGATATTTTAGGTCCTACCTCTCCAAAACGTTATTCAGTTCCCTGGGAAAAAAAAGAACTCTTTTATTTTTAGTTAATTATTTTATGTATTTACATCCCAAATATTGCCCCCACTCCCTGCACCCCCCACAGAGTTCTTCGTTTTCTCTCCCCCTCTCATCTGAGAGAGTGACCATGTATACTCCCACCCTGGACTGTCATGTCTCTCCAGGATTTGGTACATTCTCTCCCACTGAAGCCAGAAAAGAAGGCTCTCAGCTACATACATTCCAAGCCCTTTGACCAGCCCATATATAATATCATCCTGAGTGAGAAAACAGAGAACCAAAAGGATATACATAGCATGTATTCACTGATAAGTCGATATTAGCCAAAAGGCACAGAATTCCTGTCATATAACTGCAAACCTCTTCCTGCCACCATTGTCCCTTCCCTTTCCCTCTCCTACCCAGGTCCCCCTGTCCCTCTGGCTCCTGTGATTATTTTGTTCTCTTTTCAAAGTGCCACTTAAGTGGCTTCACTTGACCCTTTCCTTTTGTTTATCTTTTTGGCATTCAATGATGACCTCCTGACCCCCACCCCGTTCCTTTCCTGTCTCTTTTCGAAAGTAGAAATTTAAACTAATTATTTGAATACAGCAGCCGCTTTCCCCTCAGGGACTGCACATGCTATCATGAGGTAAAGCTGTATGTGAATTACGGATTGATTAGTTTGCCCAAAATAAAGTGTTAATATTTACAAAATTATAACAGCTGAGGTAAAATAATAAATAATAAAAGTCAAATGACATGATTAATTTTAACTTTTGTAAAATATTTTATAACCACAGTACAGTAGAATTGCCAAACTTAATAAAGAAACATTTAAAAAAACTAACTTGAAACCCCTTGGATTTAATCTCTATCACTGCAAGAAAAAAAATAGATATTCTTAGAATTGAGTCATAGAAAAGTACATTAAAACATTAAAAGTGAGCTTCAAGATGCAAACATAATATCATGACCCTAGAGCTTATAATCTTATTTTCATTTAGTGGTTCTTCTTAAACATAAAAACCCATTTGAATTTTTATAAGGCACATTGCATATTTTATTTTGAACTTGAAAAAAATATTAGCATAACTGTCCCAGAAAGATAAATGCCTTGCTAGAATGCTCTCATTAAAATTGTAATATAGGAACAGAATCCTTTTTGGCCACTTCATAAAATGCTGTCCTGTGTAATGTGAATTATATAAGTAGGCAAAGCTTTGTGACTATCATATTCAATATTGCTGGATGATTTTGTTTTGACCTATGGATATCATGCAAAAGATTTCCTCACTTTGTACCAGTTGACAAGCACATTCTAGCATGTATAATAAATTTTTGAAGAAAAAATAAAGTAGCCAATATTGATATGAAAAACGACTAAGGTTAGATTTCTACTAAGATAGTTTACAGATCACAGAACACAATATTATGTGTTATCAAATCAAAGTTGCAAAAGCTGACTGGTGAATGCACAGAAATTACCTAGTGAGTCTAAAAAATTCATGTAGTATTATTTTCAAAAAGTAAGCAGCAATAGCACTGTTTAAAATAATAAATAACTTAAATTTATACTTCAGGCATATAACAAAATTAATTCAAAGTAGGTCACAGGTCAATAAGGAAAACCAAGATCCACATACTTTTGAAAGCATAAGAGAAAATAGTGTGAACCTGGGTCAAAGAACATTGTTCTAGATGTACCAGCCAAGATCAGTTTGTCAAAAAGCAAATTGATAAACTAAATTCCACCAAATTTAGAAATTCTGTTTTGCACATTACAATGCTAGGATGGCAACTAGCCCACAGATGGGAGAAAATGCATATGGACTATATATATATATATTCACTAAGATATCATCAATATTAGAACAAAACAAATAATATTGTTAAATATGAAAATAAAATATATGAATTGCAAATAAACTCAAAACAAGACTTCCTTTGCAATACTTAAAAATGCATTTTGTCTACCTCAGAAAATTGGATATAGTACTACCTGAAGACCCAGCTATTCCACTGCTGGGCATATACCCCAGAGACACTTTAATACACAACAAAGGTATATGCACCACAATGTTCATAGCGGCTCTATTTATAATAGCCAGAAGATGGAAGGAACCCAGATGTCCTTCAGAAGATGAATGGATACAAAAATCGTGGTACATATACACAATGGAATACTACTCAGCCACCAGAAACAATGACTTAACCAAATTCTTAAGAAAATGGCTGCATCTAGAGAATATCATCCTGAGTGAGATAACCCAGTCACAAAAGAACAGACATAATATGCAGTCACTGATAGTGGGATGCTAACCCCAGAGGCTTGCACTCCCCCAGAAACAACTCACAGACTGTATGAAGTCCAAGAAATAAAGAAAACAAAACAAAACAAAACAAAAAAAAATCTCTATACAACAAGAAAACTTTGACTATTTCCATGTTACATTTTGTTTTACATGTACTTCATGCTCATTGTAACTATTAAGTTTTCAATGCATACTATCAAACCTTGAAAAAAATCAAGTACTGACTAAAAAATATATTCATATAGTTTTATGTAAAAATTATGTTAAAATCTGAAAAATAAGTACTGACAAAAATGTATAATTTTAAGCAAAAAAAAAATGTTTAAAATCTGTACATTTATCTTTGTTTTGTAAAATAAAGTTGTTTAAAAAATGCATTTTGTCTAAGTGTATGTATGGATTGTAGAGGATAGGCACATATACACCATGGCGCACATGTGGAGGTCAGAGAAAAATGTGAAGTAGTCAGTTCTTTCTTTCCCTTATATAGATTCTAGGGATCAGAGCAACTGTTTCCTAAGCTTGTTTTAAACCCCTCTGCTATCCTGCAGAGGCTCACACTCTAACTGTGCTATAAAAAATATAAGAGGATTTGTAGTAATCATTGTTTTTATTTTTATATGTCTTTTAAAATAATGCTAACCTTCTGTATGATAGATTGTAGAATTAAACAAGAAAAGAATAAAACAAATACTTTCATTCAATGTAGTAAAACCGATTTAAGCTTATCACCACTAGTCTACAAATAAATGAGACACAGAGTCCGGTTATTTTATTTTATTTTATTTTACTTTGACCGGATACTTTCTATTTTCCTTGCCACATATTCATGGTCCATGATGGCAGCTTTATCTTCCCTTTTTGTTCTTCCTCCTCCTGGTCTCTTTTCTTTTTACTCCACCACCAGCCAGATAACTCAAAGCCGACATACTTCTCATTCCTCCAGTACTTGGCAGTACCCAATTTTATTTTAACCAATAATTTTAAATCAAGGAACAAGGTTTACACAACAAAATTTGGTAGACATGAGAATTCACTCTCAGTCCTAGACCTTCAGGTATAGAATTTAGCATTATAATACATAAACATACCAAACCTCAGCATTCTAAATGATTTATTAAGGCTGGGAAGAACAGCTCAGTGCACTTTTTTCATAGCAAAGGATTAAAAGGGATTTCAGGGGAGATTCAGGGACACAGGTCTGGTCAGAAGTTGTTCAGAGTGGCAGGGGAGCAGAGAGATCTCTGCCAAGTGCATGGAAAGTGCACCTAACCCCCACCGCCGGCTTGGTCCAGGGAACCAGGAACCCAGCATTAGGCTGTCTATTCCCAGTTGGTGGCCTTTGGGTGCAGAACAGGCCCTCAGACCACCTGCCACAAGGAACAGCTGAGATCCAGGAACACAAGCCAGGTACAAGGGAAAGGAAAGAACCAATCACCAACAACAAGAGGTCAAGAGGAAAGTAAAAGAATGTATCCCAGGGAAACCAAGACAACCTGGCAACACCAGATCCCAGCTCCACCATCACAGCAAACAGCAGAATGCCAAATACTCCAGAAAAAGAAGACTCAGATCTGAAATCATACCTCAAGATGCTGATAGAGATCCTTAAACAAGAACAGGAAGAACAGCATAAAGAATTAGAAGCTTTTAAAGAGGAAACAAGAAAAAAAAAAACACTCAAAGAACTCAAAGAACTATAGAAAAACAGAACAAAAGAGAAGAAGGAATGGAAGAAGGAATTTAAAACCAAAATGGACACAATAAAGAAAACACTAAAAGAGACAACCCCAGAGGTAGAAAACCTAAAAAAGAAATCAGGAGTCAGAGATGCAAGCATTTCCAACAGACTACAAGAGATGGAAGAGAGAATCTTGGGGGTCGAAGACAACATTGAAAACATAGACAAAAAAGGCAGAGAAAATGCAAAAACCAAAAAGCTTCTAATCCAAAATTTCTAGGAGATCCAGGACACAATGAAAAGACCAAACCTAAGGATAAGAGGATTAGAAGAGGGTGAAGAATATCAACTAAGAGGCACAGTAAATATCTTCAACAAAATCGTAGAAGAAAACTTCCCTACCCTTAAGAATGAGATGACCATGAGCATAAAACAAGCCTACAGAAGCCCAAATAGGTTGGACCAGAAAAAAAATTCCTCCCGACATATAATAGTCAAAACACAAAGTGCCCAAAGCAAAGAAAAAATACTAAAAGCAGTAAGGGAAAAAGGTCATGTAACATATAAAGGCAGACCAAACCAGAATCACACCTGAGTTCTCAGCAGAGACTATGAAAGCTAGAAGAGCCTGGACAGATATTATGCAAACCCTAAGAGAGCACAAGTGTCAACCAAAGCTGCTATACCCAGCAAAACTCTCAATCACCATAGATGGAGAGACTAAGATATTCCAAGAGAAAACTAAATTTACAAAATATCTGACCACAAACCCAGCACTACTACGAATTATAGGTGGGAAACCCAATAAGATGAAGAGAGCTACATCCTAGTAAAAACAAGAAAATACCTAAGCAAGAAAAAAAGAAGAAGAAAGACACACAGGCACAATTTTACCTCCAAAAGCAAAAATAACAGGAAACAGGAACCACTATTGCTTAAAATCTGTGAACATAAATAGACTCAACTCCCCAATAAAAAGATATAGGCTATCAGCCTGGATACATAAACAAAACCAGCATTTTTCTTCATATAGGAAAGTCATCTCAGAGTCATAGACAGACACTATCTCAGAGTAAAAGTTTGAGAAAAAAACTTCCAAGAAAACGGCCACAAGAAGGAAGCTGGAGTGGCCATTCTAATATCAAATAAAGTCGATTTTCAACCAAAAGTTTTCAAAAATGATAAGGAAGGACACTTTTTACTCATTACATGGGAAAATTTTCTGGAGGAACTCTCAATCCTTAACATATATGCTCCAAATAGAAAAGCATCCATATTCATAAAAGAAACCCTACTAAAGCTCAAAAATACATTGTGCACCACACAATAATAGTGGGAGACCACAATACCCCACTATCCAATGGACAGATCATGGAAACAGAAACTGAACAAGGACACTGTAAAACTAGCAGAGGTTATGAACTAACTGGAATTAATAGATATCTACAGAAAAAGTACAGCTTGTTCTCAGCACCTCAGGGCACCTTCTCGAAAATTGACCAGATAATTGGTCACAAAACAAGCCTCAATAGATATAAGAAGATTGAAATACTTCCATGCATCCTTTCAGATCACCATGGTCTAAGACTGGTCTTTAATAACAACAAAGGCAACAAAAAGCCCATATACACATGGAAACTAAACAATGCCCTATTAATGATAGCAGGGTCAAAGAAGAAATAAAGAAAGAAATTAAGAAATTTCTAGAATTCAATGAAAATGAAAACACTACATACTCAAACCTATGGGACTCAATGAAAGCAGTACTGAGAGAAAAACTCATAGCTCTGAGTGCTTCCAAAAAGAAACTGGAGAGAGCATACCCTAGCAACTTGACAGCACAGTTGAAAGCTCTAGAACAAAAGGAAGCAGATACACCCAAGAGGAGTACACGGCAAGAAATAATCGAACTTAGGGCAGAAATAGACCAAATAGAAACAAACAAACAAAAAAAAAATTCAAATAATCAACAAAACCAAGAGCTGGTTCTTTGAGAAAATTAACAAGATTGATAAACACTTAGCAAGACTAACTAGAGGACAAAGAGAGAGTATCCAAATTAACAAAATCAGAAATGAAAGTGGAGACATAATAACTGAAACTGAGAAAATTCAAGAAATCATCAAATCCTACTATAAAAGCCTGTACTCAACAAAGCTGGAAAATCTTTAAGAAATGGATGAATTTCTAGACAGATACCAAATACTAAAGTTAAACCAGGACCAGGTAAACAATCTAAATAATCCCATGACACGTAAAGAAATAGACACAGTCATCAAAAGCCTCCCAACCAAAAAAAGCCAAGGTCCAGATGGGTTCAGTGCAGAATTTTATCAGACATTTATTGACAACCTAATACCAATACTCTCCAAATTATTCCACAAAATAGAATCAAATGGATTACTACCTAACACTTTTGTTGAGGCTACAAAAACCCTCATTTCTAAACCACACAAAGACCCTATAAAAAAATAGCACTTCATACCAATCTCACTTATGAACATTGATGCAAAAATACTCAAAAATATTCTTGCAAAAAGAAACCAAGACACATCAAAATGATCATTACAATGATCAGGTAGGCTTCAACCCTGGGATGCAGGGATAGTTTAATATACAGAAATCCATCAATGTCATCCACCATATAAACAAACTCAAAGAACAAAATCACATGTTCATCTCACTAGATGCTGAGAAGCATTTGACAAAATTCAACACCCCTTCATGTTAAAAGTCTTGGAACAAACAGGAGTCCAGGCTCTTACCTAAACATTATAAAAACAATATACAGAAAACCAATAGCCAACATCAAATTTAATTGTGGGAAATTAGAAGCAATCCCACTAAAGTCAGGTACTCAACAAGGCTGCCCACTCTTGCCCTACCTATTCAAAATAGTACTGGAAGTCCTGGCTGGAGCAATTAGACAGCAAAAGAAAATTAAAGGCATACATATTGGAAAGGAAGAAGTAAAAACATCACTATTTGAAGATAACATAATAGTGTACTTAAGTGACCCCAAAAATTCCACCAGAGAACTCCTACAGATAATTAACAAGTTCAGCAACGTGGCTGGATACAAAATTAACTCAAACAAATCAGTAGCCTTCCTATACTCAAAGGACAAACATGTGGAGAAAGAAATTAGTGAATAGATACCCTTCACAATTTTCGCAAACAATATTAAATACCTCGGTGTGACTCTAAATAAGCAAGGAAGAACCTGTATGACAAGAACTTCAAATCTCTAAAGAAGGAAATTGAAGAAGATCTCAGAAAATGGAAAGATCTCCCATGCTCATGGACTGGAAGGAACAACATTGTAAAAATGGCAATCTTACCAAAAACAAGCTACAGATTCAATGTAATCCCTATCAAAATACCAACCCAATTCTTCATTGAGTAGGAAAGAGAAATGTGCAATTTCATCTAGAATAACAAAAGACCTAGAATAGCAAAATCCATCCTCAACAAGACGAAAACATCTACTGGAATCACTATCTCTGAACTCAAGGTATATTACAAGGCAATTGTGCTAAAAAACTGCCTGGTACTGGTACAGAAATAGGCATGTGGATAAATGGAATAGAATAGAAGATCCAGAAAATGAGCCCTCACATATATGGTCACCTGATTTTTGACAAGGGAACTGTAAACATTCAATGGAAAAAAGATAGCCTATTCAAAAAATGGTGCTGGTCCAACTGGCACTCAGAATGCAAAAGAATGAAAATAGACCCTTTCTTATCTCCTTTTACGAAGCTCAAGTGCAAGTGGATCAATGATATCCACATTAAACCAGGTACACTGAGACTATTAGATGAGAAAGTAGGGAAAACCTTAGAACACGTAGGCACAGATGAAAATTTGCTGAACAGAACACCAATGGCTTGTTTTCTAAGGTCAAAGATGGACAAATGGAATTTAATGAGATTGCAAAGTTTCTGTATGGCTAAGGACACTGTCAAGAAAACAAAATGGCAGTCAACAGAATGGTAAAAGATCTTTACCAACCCTATATCAGATAAAGACCTAATATTCAAGGTATACAAAGAACTCAAGAAGCTAGACATCAGAGAATCAAACAACCCTATTAAAAATGGGGTACAGAGCTAATCAAAAAGTTCTCAATTGAGGAATATTGAATGGCTGAGAAGCATCTAAGGATTTTCTAGACATCATTAGCCATCAGGGAATTGCAAATCAAAACAACCCTGAGATTTCACCTCACACCAGTCTGATTGGCAAAGATCAAAATTCAGATGACAGCAGATGCTGGCGAGGACGTGGAGAAAGAGGAACACTTTTCCACCTTTGGTAGTGTTGTAAACTTGTACAACCACTCTGGAAATCAGTCTTTTGGTTCCTCAGAAAATTGGACATAGTACTTCATGAAGACCCAGTTATTCCTCTTCTGGGCATATACCCCAGAGACGCTCCAATATACAACAAAGACACATGCACCAACATGTTCATAGTAGCTCTATTTATAATAGCCAGAACCTGGGAAGAACCCAGATATTCTTCAGTAGATGAATGGATAAAAAATATGTGGTACATTTACATAATGGTGTACTACTCAGCTATCAGGAACAATGACTTTATGAAATTCTCCAGAAAATGGATGCATCTAGAGAATGTCATCCTAAATGAGGTAACCTAGTCACAAAAGAACAGACATAATATGCAGTCACTGATCATTGGATGCTAAGTACAGAAAGCTCTGAACACCCCAGAAACAACTCACAGACTATTTGATGTTCAAGAAAAACAAAGGCAAAAAATGAAAGTGAAAAACCATTACGCTTAATCTGTACATACCAAGAAAAGTTTGACCAGTTCCAGGTTACATCCTCTTTTACATGTACTTTATGCTCATTGTAACGAGTAATATCTTAATACATACTATCAAGCCATAATAAAAAGCCAAGCACTGACAAAAATGTATTTGTGTACTTTTATGCAAATATGCTTAAAATTTGTACATTTACCTTTGTTTTTTTTTTTTTTTTTTGTTTTTTAAAATAAATTTCTTCAATAAAAAAAGAAAGAAAAGAAAAAAGAAAAAGAAGGGGGATTTCAGCCACTGGACTGTGAATAGCTGCCTATAACTCTGAGTCCAGAAATCATGATGCCATCTTCTGGACTCTAGATATGCTGTATGTACATATCAAAAAAAAAAAAAAAAAACCCAAGAAGGTACACATGAACATACATAGAAAAATAACTATCTTTACTGATTAACTCTAGTATTTCTACCACCTGCCCTGAAGTCTTTAAATTCAAAATGAACATTTAAAAAATATAATATTTTATAAATTTCTGTATATAATGTACTATATGTTTTGAAACTTTTCATTAACACATTGAACTCTGTACAGTTTTCACAAAACTTTATTATAATATTCTTGGTTATAGATTTTTGCATATGAATAAATTCACAATGCAATTCATGAGTAAGCATGAAAAAACTTTATATATAGTCTTAAAAGCAACAGAAATAGCATTTTACTTAAAGATATTTTGTTGAAAATTTTAAAACAGAATGCTAATTTTTGTATTTAAAAAGCTTGAGAAATTTTGTATGAGTTATAAATCGGTGGTAGGGTGGTAGATTAGCTTGTAAAAGGATCTGGGCTCAATGGTCCAGAACTATGGAGCAGTGAACTCAGAAGTAATTAGTGCACTATTATTGTAGAAGACCAAAAATGAGTTCCTCGCATCAGTTGTGAACTCATCTCCTGGAGAAACATACACTCTTGTACAAATCTACACACAGAGACAGACATATATGTGTGCATATATACAGACACATCAACATATAATTTAAAAATAAGAATACAAGGCTGTAGAAATGGCTCAGAGTTCAAGAGCAATTACTGCTCTTCAGAAGAACCTGAATTTGAATCCCAGGACATGCCTGTGGCAGTTTACAGTTGCCTGTCACTCCTGAGGGTTTCAATTTCTATAAGCCCTGTCATAGATAACAAATATCTACACCAGGACACATATCAATTAAGAAATTGTGATGAGGTTGCGGAGAAAGGGGAACACTCCCCCGCTGTTTGTGAGGTTGTAAACTGGTACAACCACTCTGGAAATCAGTCTCACGGTTCCGCAGAAAATTGGACATAGTACTACCTGAAGACCCAGTTATTCCACTTCTGGACTTATACCTCAGAGATGCTTCAACATACAACAAAGACACATGCACCACAATATTCATAGCAGCCCTCAAACCTCTAAAAGAATTAAGTACTGACAAAAATATTCATATACTGTTATGCCAAAATGCCTTTAAAAATCTGTATATGTATCCCTCTTTTTTTAAGTAAAGTTGTAAGAGAAAAAAATAAATATTAAAAAAGAAAACAATGGGAATAAAAGCTTTAAAGAGATAAAAGCAAAATTCAGAACATACATTAAGTAAGTAAAGGAAAAACTATCCAATTCAGGAAGAGATACAGTTAATTAAAAGATAAAAAAAAAAGGCACAAAATCAGTTTTGTTGTTGTTGATAATGATGCGGTATTCAAGATGTTTCTCCTGATCTGTAGGTTGCTGACTTGTCTTATCGACTACATCCTTCGTTTTACAAAAGATTTCCAGTTACATGAAGCCCCATCTTTCAATTCTTTATCTCAAACCATGAACCATTGTAGTTCACTTTAGTAAAATCCCCCCCTGTGTCATTGAGTTCACGGATCTTTTTCATTTTCTCTTCTATTAGATTGAGTGTATCTGGCTTTATGTTGATGTCCTTCATCCACTAGGACTTGAGCTTTGTACAAGTTGACAAATAAGGGTCTATTTTCTACATACAGACAGCCAGTTAAACCAGCACCATTTATTGAAGATGCTTTTTTGGTACATTGTATATTTTTGGCTTTCTGTTAAATATCAAGTATGTGTACATATGTATATATATATATATATATATATATATATACACATATATATCATATACATATACATGTACATGAGTATTTTATAGAACTGTATATTTATACTGTATCTAGGACAACCTATTGTAGTATATGTCTGGTTCTACTCCCGATGCCATCATCTGCTAATGGGATTTTGAAACTTCTTTGAAAGCAAAGGTTACCTATTAAAGACTTAAAATCCAAATAAAGTTTTGAGGCTACCTTTCTGCACTTATCTTTTAACATAAGGAAGGGATGGTGCACCTTCTCAGGTCTACTCACAATAATTTTACCTGACTTCTTTATAGTTTTTATCACTGTTATGAAATAAACCACAATAACAACACTTTATTTATGGTTTGAGAGTTCAGTACATCATGGAAGAGAGTCATTTCCCTAGAGTGTAAGGCAACTGTACACATTAAATCTTGAGTCAGGTAGCTGTGAGTTGTTAATGGAGTGCTAAGCTCTCTTTTTTGTTCCCCCTTTTCTTTAGTCTAGAGCATCTAATGGAATGATGCTACTCATAATCTAGCTAGATCTTCTGTTCACCATTAAATTGTTTTACAGAACATTCTCAATGACACACCCCAGGCTCTCATCTCCTAGGTGATTCCTCATACAATCTGGTTGACAGTAGATACCAACCATCATACTTTTAGTCTATCTAGTGGCTCCAGTACTACTGCTGTCCTAAGAGAGTTACGAATCTGATTTTCAGCCAAGATTCAGGACATTATTCCCTGATACACAGAAGTTTATTCTTGTAAGTATTCATTAAACATATCACTTAAATAAGTAATTTTACAAAGCTTATAAACACTTTAATTAGTGGGACTACTGTAAAAAATCTTACAAATGATGCTATAACAATAAAAACTTTAAGACTCACTATATTTGGGAAATAATTAACAATAATTGTAAGATCGCATGTGAAAAACAAGAAAATAAAAGATCCAACCCTTTCTTTAAGAACTAAAAGGCTCTAATCTATCTCTAGAAACAGAATTAATGAGCATCAATCTACTTGAATATTACAGAAGGAACTAGAAGGGCTGAGAGGTGGCTCAATGGTTAAGCACATATGCTGTTCTTGCAAAGAATCCACATTAAGTTCTTAACCCTGTTCCTAATAGCTCAGAATAACCTATAACTGCAGAATCAGTAGATCTGAGGCCCTTATTTCACCACATTATGTACAGCAATGAATATTTGCAGATACATACATAACTACATAAATAAGATTTTTAAATAAAACCTTAAGCTAAAGAGAGGAAATATGTGTTAGATTAAGCATCAAATAAAACAGTTTACAGTACAATACAAGAGAAATTACAATGAAGCTGCAGGTTTTTCTCTTTAATTCACCCTAAGTATTTCTGAGAATAGACAGGCTAACAGATTAAAATATATCAGATAGCTACAAAAAAAATCCAATTTTACATTTCTGGAATTTACTTGAAGGAACTTGAAAATTTTATAAATTACAGCACTACCAATTTTTAAATATGTTATCTCAGGACCTCTGTTAGTGACTTTTCTTTCCCCTGTGTATTACACAAGGCAGACACAACGTCAGAAAGGAAGGATTGACCTAGCTTTGTGTTGGAAGCCTTTCCTTCTATGAGTTAGCAGAATGTGGAACTCTGTGAGTTCCAGGCCAGACATAAATAAAAGAAAGATCCTGTCTCAATAAAAAGGTAGAGAGAGCAACATAGACAGAAACAAAGAGACAGAGATAGACAGAGGCGAAGACAGAGACAGAGATAAAGACAGTCACAGTGTAACAGACATGGTGAGACATTAAATAGACTATAGATTGTATTTAGGAATATATATGTTCATACATATGACTATATGGATGTAATAGCAATTAATGAAAAGAGTAACCTGAATTTGAAAATGAACATGTAAGGATTTGAAGAGAAGCAAGAAATGATATAATAATATAATCCAGGAGACTATTTCAAAACTACACTTGATGATTCTTTCAGTGGTTTCAGTGAGAATGGCCTCCCTGGGCTCAAATATTGACCCTTGGTGTCCAGTTGGAGGTAATGTTTGTGGTAGTTTAGGAGGTGTGACCCTGCTGGAGGAATTATCCACTCTGTGGGTGGACAACTTACGTTTTCTATCTCTGTTTCCTACTTAGGTTCTGAGATATGAGCTACCAGCAATATGTTCCTGTCTCCGTGCCTGGTGCTTGAACCCTTTTTTCTTATAAATCTAGAACTGCAAACTCCAAATAAACACATTCATTTATAAGTAACCTGGGTGCTTTATCACATAGAAAACTACTCAAGAGATACCACCCTAGACAGGCTACTGTATGGTCTGAAAAAAAGGTCAATAATCTCTAATATGTTCCACTTTGTAAGACACATGCCATGTGTTGGGAATATAATAACATATTGAATGTTATTTTTTCAATTTTTGTTCAATTCTTTTCCTGTCTATAAGTATATAAAAAGTTAATAGATACTCTGTTATTTGACAAAAAAAGAAATTTAGAATGATATATAAGAGCAACTTAAAATTTATATTTTTTAATAAATTTTATAAATAGATTATATAAATTTAAGATCATATTTGAGCTGAACTTACCAGAACAAAGTATTACATCATAGATGAGATAGGTGGGTTTCTCAAATAAATTGGAGTTGGGGGCCAGAGAAAAATTTTATACTATGTAACAGATGATGGAAAAAAAATAAAACAACAACAAAAATTGGGTCTTCTGGTAAAACTGAGAAAAAGGTGGAAATTAGTTTCAAAGAAGAAAAACTCGTAACAAGTAAAGGAAAATAGTGATGAGCATGAGGTGGCTTGGTATCTGCAAAGGCTTCAAGAGGTATTCAGAGTTGGTGCACAATGCAGGTTCATCAGAGACAAGTATAAATCTCATCCCTCGAAGCTGGCAACAATAGTCAGTATGAACTCAAAGGAGTTAAACATTGTGTTAGCCAATCACACATTCCTTTTCTTGGGCCAATTTTGTTCAGTTGCCATCCCTGCGTATGGCTTTATATAGCCATTGAAGAATGTTGATGAATCCATCATTGGACATGCTAACAAATAAGTTATAAGTTTCCATGCTTGGCCATTTTAGGGAAAAATTCTTTGCCTTGGTTTGGGTTTTAATGCTGTTAGAAGACACCATGATGACCACAACTCTTATCATGGAAAACAACACTTAGTCAGAAGTAGCTTACAGTTTTAAGGTTAATTCGTTGTTATCATGGTAAGAGCATAATGCCACACAGACTGACATAGTGCTGGAAAAGAGCTGAGTGCTCTATCTACATCCAGATAGGCAGGCAGCAGGAAGAGTAAGCCACTAAGTCTGATTTGAGCTTGTGCAAACCTCAATGCCCAAACCCTAGTGACACATTTCATTCAGCAGTGTAAGACCTCCTAAAAGTGCCACATCATACAGACCTATGTGTGACATTTTTTATTCAAACCACCACATTCTAGGAATGAGAAAATGTATGTAATACTCGGTTGTAAACTAGACACAAAGGAGAATGCCTGAATCAGTTTTCTCTGTCTTTGTTTTGCTCATTATTACTAAAAGAAAGTTCACAGAAAAGAGAAGTCAGTTAAGTTGATACCCAGTGAATGTTCAAATCTTGTGCATTTGTTTCTTGATGAAGATGCTTGACAAATGTCCACAGACTCCATGACTTTTCAGAACTGTTGCACACAAAGAGCCTCTGATTGCACATGTATAGAATCCTAGAACTATAAAAACTGAAGCACAGAACAGCCACAATTTTGATGTCTACTTAGTTAGTAACAGGCCAACATAGGCCACAACATAAGATCCTGTCTCAAAACTGCCAATAAGTAAGCTGTGGAGTCAAGACATTTGAAATCAGCTTCCCTGTGCATAATGAAGATTCTTAGCAGGCACACACCCCTTGCAAAGCTCTAGGCAGTCTGCTGCTTGCGTGTTTTAGATTTTGTTATGCTTGTATCTTTAGTTTGTAACCACATCATTTGTCTCCATAAGCAAATAACTGCCTTCTTTCTTAGTTAAATTTTCTTCTGTTCTTAGAAGAAAGAAAGATTCTGCTGGATTTGAGCAATTTCCGACAATCTGCTGTGAACAAGAATTCCTACAAAGAAGTCAGGGCCGCAGGAACTGATCAATTAATTAAAACTGCAGTGATGAGGAGAGAGGTTGGAATGTTGCAGGTCTACAGCCAAGTTTGCTTTCTTTTGTGCTATATTAAGCCTCCTACATAGCCATCCCTTGGCCATCCCTAAATCAAACTGAACACTGTACAATTAGCATTTAAAAGTCCTTTGAAATTTATTAACCTAACAGACCACTAGCTTTCACTATGTAAATCTAAAAAAAAAAACAAAAAAACAAAAACAAACAAACAAACAAACAAAAAAAAACGAATAGCATTAATAGTATCTGGCATCTGGAGAAGAGATTCCCCGTCTTGCTGTAACTGCCTCTCCAATGTTTCCACCCATATTTGGTGCCACAATAAACTATAGACTTCCATTTTTTGATGTGGTTGTTTTGTTTTGTTTTTGCTTTGCATTTACACTCCATTTCCTAATAGCCGTCACTAATTACTCTGTACAGCTCTAAGGTACTTGGGGTTTCAAGCCGAGGACCTGTTCATATGTTGTTGAGCAGGAGTTAAGACCACTAGTGAATATTCATTTCTGAATTGAATTGCTTCTTGAGCCTCTTAGGATTTTAAAGCACATGAGAGAAAGGCAAGCAGAAATGGAAGTAAGGGATGGATGGAGAAAAAGAGAAAGGGGAAAACTAGAAAGACTATAAGAGATGGAAGTCAGGGATGGATGAAAAAAAGGAGAAAGGGGAAAGAACTTGTTATTCTGGATGCTGAGGAAATTCGATGTTGCATTCAACCAAGAAATAAGTTCTCTCTTTTTTTATTCTGTGCTTGTGAGTCCCGCACTAGTTGGAAAAGGCATAACCTCACTAGAGAGCACAGCCAGTTTGCCTCAGTCCCCATGTCTGGCTGTGACACTGGAGTCATGAAGAATATTAATTCTAATGTTTAGGACCCCCTTCTCTCTGTCAGCTTTACTCATAAAACTAACTGCCTTTAAAGTCTACATTATAATTGATTTAATTACTAATTCCCCAACTCTAGAACTGAGGAATCTAACCTGGAACCTTGTGCGATATCACATACTCTACCAGTAAACTACCTTCTCAGTTCTGAAATTGTTACCTGAGGGATTTGTAATAGTATTTATGACCTGGATAACTGTAATATTGATGTTTCTTCTTTTCCACTGAAGCATGGTTAGGAATAAATTCCTTAGCTGTCTGCCATAAAGATGGAAGGAGGGAAAAGGGAGATGGCTACATGTTTATGATATTGTACCAAAGCTGGCTCTGTGCAGCATTTATCCCTGCTTCACCCCTGAACAGGACTTATGAGGGAAATTTGAAACACCAACCTAGAAATAAAACTGAAATGTTTAAAGTGTAACACAGTTTTAAAACTTTCCTGTACCAATTGGTATGCTTTAAGTTGTCCTTTGTGTCTCATGGCAACTTTATTCACTTTCAACTTCTGTTACAGTAACCGGCAACTCCATCAACTAAAAAGATACATAGTATGGAGTCCATGCAGGTGAGTGAGCATCTACCAGTGTATGTGTGTGATTTCAAGTGGTTACACATATTCTGTGTGCAGATGCAGGCGTTTGTCCATGCATGTGTATATGGAAATCAAAGGACATCTTTTCGCATGCTTGTCTCAACTTGTTCCTCATGATAAGGACTCTCCTGTGACTGGAGCTCACCCAGGAAACAAAACTGCTAACCAGCAGGTTGTGGGCATCTGCTGGTTTTCACTTCCTCTGTGTTGCACTGAGAAATACAAGCAAGAGCATCCTGAGGTTTTTTGTTATTGGCTTTAAACATGGGTTGCCGAATCAAACGAGGGTCTTTGCATGTCTACAACGTTACTTTACAAATTAAGCCATCTCCTCAGCTTCCACTAGCACTATAATTTAAAACACAAATATTTTCCAGTGCTTGAGTTTATGACCTAATTCTGGTTTCAGTAATTTATACAATTTAACTTCAACATACTCTTCAAGAGGTGCTTTCAAACTTTCTTTGATGATAATAATACATGTCTCAGGTTTTTTTTTTTTTTTTTTTTTTTGGTTTTTGCATCTTCTCTGACTGTTTTGTTTATGTTTTCAATGTTGTCTTCCACCCCTGAGATTCTTTCTTCCATCTCTTGTAGTCTGTTGGAGATGCTTGCATCTGTGACTCCTGATTTCTTTTTTAGGTTTTCCATCTACAGGGTTGTCTGTTTTTGTGGGTTTTTTTTTTTATTGTTTCTGTTTCCACTTTCAATTCTTTAATCTCTTTTGCTGTGTCCTCCTATAGTTCTCTGAGTTCTTTGAGTGATTTTCCTGTTTCCTCTTCAAAAGCCTCTATTTGTTTATGGTTTTCCTCCCATAGTTGTTTAAGTGAGTTATTCGTGCTCTTCTCGAAGATCTCCATCATCACCTTAAGGTATGATTCCAGGTCTGAGTCTTCTTTTTCGGGAGTGTTTGGCTTGCTGTGATGGGAGAGCTGGGTTCTGATGTTGCCAGGTTGTCTTGGTTTCCATTGCTTAATCCCCTAACCCAAAATGTCCAGGAGATTCAAGACACAATAAGGATAAGAGGAATAGAAGAGGGTGAAGAATATCAACTAAGAGGCACAGTAAATATTAGCTTTCTTTCAAACAATGTTTTTATCATTTTAAAATATGAAGTTCTAAAAAAATTAAAATATAAAGTTCTGTTTATTTTTTCAGGAAGAAAGCTTATTTATATTTGAAAATGTGTACTAGATGCTTCAAATCTTAGCTGTGCATTCTAATGATAAATGCCCATGAAGCTTATAGGACCCTAATCAAATTTACTTCAATTATATTTGATCATGTAACAAAAGTCTAAGCATCTTAATGTATACAATTAGATTACTATTAAAATAGCTTACTAAATTGTGAACATTGCAAAACATATGAAAATAGAATTAATATTATCTTTAAATAAATAGATAGATAGATAGATAGATAAATGAATAAATAAATAAATAAATACATAAATAAATACATAAATGAATAAATAAATACCTCAGAGCCTGGAGACATTGTCCTACAGTTAAGAGTGGATACAGCTCTTACAGAGGATCCCTGTTTGGTTTCCAGCATGAACAAAAGATTGTTCTTAACTACCTCTAACTCTAGCTCAAGTGGTCCTGGTGACTCTCTCTGGCCTCCTCAGGGAATGCATTCACAGGTGCACTAGCCACATTGCCACATGCACACTCCACTCATATAATCTAACATAAAACACATCATCAAGATAAATGAGCAACTATTTTAACTTCCCACATAATACAAGGCTCAGGGTTGTTTGCAGCCAGAATAATTCCCATCATCCCAGTTGTGTTTCTGGAGCCAGTTTGACAAGTCCTCCACAGGAAGCTTAGTTAAGTGGACCAAGTGCTTGATTTTTCCCTCCCACAACTGTGGCAAAGGACCCACACTGCAGGAAGGCATATCAAAGCTCGCTTAGGTCTACATGGTCTTAGCAGTGCTGAGAAGTTACACTGTTTGATATCCATATATGTCATTGTTAGCTCCCTCATAACATTTTAAGAGACACTGATGTTGGCAGTTCTAATAAACAATGGGAGGGGGACAGCAAATGCAGAAGAGTTGAAAAACCCACATGATTTATAGAAAGATTATTTATCGAAAGCCACAGGTGAAACTGTAGGTAAACTGTAGATAGTTTGAAGCAATCTTTTCACTAAGAGCTTAAAGAAGTTTTAGAATCATAGCTGCCTACGAAGTCTAATCACCTTGGTCTCTGTGGGTTTGTAAAACATATCCATCAAACAGGGAAAGCAAATCAGTGGGAAGATAGTAAAAGACAAACAGGCATCTTACACTTCTAACTGATGTATAATAAAAACCAGGCTTTGTAAATAATTATGCAAATTCAACAAGGATTAAAAACATAGCGGCTCAGTTTTAATATCACATAAACTATCCTATTAAAGACAGTTAGACGATGTAAGACTATGTACTTCACCACTGTAACCAAAATTGAAAATTGATAAAAACTAATAACTAAGAAGTTAACAAAATTAAATATTGTGCATCTTAGAGAGAAAAAATTTAATCAACACCTAATATCAATATATTTACAGCTGATGTATATTATTAAATATGCTGCTTCTAAAATAATTTCAGAAACATAAGAATATAGGTACTAATATATTCCATTAAAATAATATAAATTTTATGAAAAATCACTAATTAGTATAGTTCTTTAATGTCTTACATTATCTGCTTTAAATTTGCATAGTCTTGTGATTTAAATTTGCTGTCCTACAGACCAGACAGTGCCTGAAGGCCTGTCTCTCTGTCCCATAGCTACTGAAGGCACTCTTGTGATAGTGGTGGCTATGGATTTCTAGACAATTGACTTCCACATGCCCTCTTTTCTCAGCTGTTGAAGTGAGTAGTCTCAGGCATGGGAAAGGAGTGCTTTCCTCAGGCAGTCATGAACGCACATCCCCTTGGCCGTTCCATTTCTGGTCTGTATTTTCTGCTTAAAGTGTGAATGATCTGAGAGAAGTAGGGAAAAGAAAAAAATTTCATCAAGATATATTGTATCTAAAAAAAATCAATTAAAAAAGAAAAAGAGTAAATACTGCTTTTGCAGGAGACATAAGTTCATTTCACAGCATGCATACTTTGCAGCTCAGAACAATTTGTATCTTCAGCGCCAAGCAACCTGGACAATGTGTTGTGGACTCTGCATGCACCTGTTCTCACCTGTGTAAAGATTCCCACACACAGGTACACACACACACACACTCACACACACACATTGATATTTTAAAATAAAAATTAGCTGCAGAAGAAAAAAAATCAAGATGTGTAATTTCATGATTTTTCAACTTTTTTATTGGATTTATTGCAGATGTTATGCCTTTCCCACAATTTTATCCCCCTCCTCATCCCATGGCCTCCATGAAGGTGCTTTCTCTCCCAACCACCCTCTTCTACCTCTTTCCCGTACAGTGGGAAAATGAGCCTTCACTGGACCAAAGGCTTCTTCTCCCATTGATGTCAGAAAATGCTATCCTCTGCTGCCTATGCACCTAGACCCATGGGTCTCTCTCCAGATGAACTCACTGGTTGGTGTTTTAGTCCCTGGAGTCTCTTGTGGGTTTGGTTGGTTGAAAATGTTCTTCTTCCGATGGAGTTGTAGACCCTTTCTGTCCTTTCTCTAGCTCCTTTGGGATTCTTGTGTTCAGTCTTTAGTTAGATGCAAGGATCCTCCTCTATATCAGCATGGCTCTGGCAGAGCTTCAGGAGAGGCATCCATATCAGGTTCTTACTAGCAAGCACTACTTGGCATCAGCAATAGTACTTGGGTTTATTAGCTGCATATGATATGTATCCCCAGGTGTAGCCAGATCTAGATGGTCTTTTCTCCAATCCCTGCTCCTCTATTTGTTCCTTTATGTCCTCCCATCAACATTTTGTTCTTCCTTCAAAGAAGGACTGATGCATCCACCTTCTGGCCTTCTCTTTGAGCTGCACACGTTCTGTGAATGGTTTCTTCAGTATTTCGAGGTTTTGGGGCTAGTATCCACTTATCAGTGAGTACATACCATTAGTGTTCTTTTGAAACTGGGTTACCTCACTCAGGATCATAGCTTCCAGTTCCATCCATTTGCCTAGGAATTTCAGAAAGTCATTATTTTTAATAGCTGAGTAGTACTCCATTGTGAATTTGTACCACAATTTCTGTATCGATTCTTCTATTGAAATACATTTGAGTTCTTTCCAGATTCTGGCTACTATACATAAGGCTGCTATGAACATGGTTGAGCACGTGTCCTTGTTAGACGTTGGAGTTTCTTTTGGGTATGTGCCCAGGAGTGGTATAGCTGAGTCCTCAGGTAGTACTACGTCCAATTTTCTGAGGAACTGTCAGACTGATTTCTAGAGGGGCTGTACTAGCTTACAACCCCACAAACAGTGGAGGAATGTTCCTCTTTCTCCATATCTTCACCAGCATCTGATGTAGTCTGAGCTTTTATCTTAGCCATTCTGACTGGTGTGAGGTGGAATCTTAGGGTTGTTTTGATTTGCATTTCCCTGATGACTACAGATGTTGAGCATTTCTTTAGGTGCATCTCAGCCACTAATATTAATCATTTGAGGATTCTTTATTTAGCTCTGTAATCCATTTTTAATGGGATTATTTGATTTTCTAGAGTCTAACTTCTCGAGTTCTTTGTATGTACTGGATACTAGACCTTTATCAGATATAGGATTGGTAAAGATCTTTTGCCAATTTGTTGGTTGGCATTTCGTCCTTTTGACAGTATGCTTTGCAGTACAGAAACTTTGTAATTTCATGAGGTCCCATTTGTTGATTCTTGATCTTAGAGCATAAGCCACTGGTGTTCTATTCAGGAAATTTTCTGCTGTGCTTATGTGTTCTAAGCTCTTAACCAGTTCATCTTCGTTTAGTTTTAGTGTACTTGGTTTTATGTGGAGGGATTTGATCCACTTAGACTTGAACTTTGCACGAGGAGATAAGAAAGGGTCTATTTTCATTCTTCTACATGCTGACTGCCACCAATTGTTGAAGAGGCTGTCTTTTTTCCATTGAATATTTTTGGCTCCTTTTCGAAAATCAAGTGACCATCGGTGTGTGAGTTCATTTCTGGGTCTTCTATTCTATTCCACTGATCTACATGCCTTTCTCTGTAGTTTTTATGACCTTGCAGTTTTTACGACAATTCATCTGTAATACAGCTTGAGGTCAGGAATGCTGATTCCACTGAAACTTTTTTTTTCTTTATTGTTGAGAATGGTTTTTGATATCCTGGGTTTTTATTATTTCAAATGAATTTGCAAATTGCTCTTTCTAACTCTATGAAGAAATTAGTTGGGATTTTGAATGGGATGGCATTGAATTTGTAGTTTGCCTTAGGCAAGATGGCCAATTTTACTATGTTGATTCTTCCAATCCATGAGCATGGGATGTCTTTCCCTCTTCTGAGGTCTTCTTCAATTTCCTTATTCAGATTCTCTAAGATTTTCTCATTCAGATCCTCACTTGCTTGGTTAGAGCCATATATAGGGATTTTATATTCTTTGTGAGTATTATGAAGGGTGTTGATTCTCTAATTTCTTTCTCAGACAGTTTTTGTCCTTTGAGTAGTGGAAGGCTACAGATTTTTTGAGTTAATTTTGTATCTAGCCACTTTCTTGAAGTTGTTTATCAGCTGTAAAAGTTCTCTGGTGAAATATTTGCAGTCACTTAAGTATATTATCATATCATCTGCAAGCAGTGATATTTTGATTTCATCATTTCCAATTGTACTTCTTTGTCCTCGTTTAGATATCTGATTGCTCTGGATAGTACTTCCAGTACTACATTGAATAGGTAGGGAGAGAGTGAACAGATTTGTCTAGTTCATGATTTTAGTGAGATTGCTTCAAGTTTCTCACCATTTAGTTTCATGGTGGCTACTGGTTTGTTGTATATTGCTTTTACTATGTTAAAGTATGAACCTTGAATTCCTGATCTTTCCAAGACTTTTAACATAAAGTTCTGTTGAAATTTGTCAAATGCTTTCTCTGTGTCTAGAGAGATGATCATGTGTGTTTTTTTTTCCTTTGAGTTTGTTTATATAGTGAATTACATTGACTGATTTCCATATATTGAACCAGCCTTGCTTCACTAGGATGAAGCCTACTTGGTCATGATGAAAGATCATTTTGATGTGTTCTTGAATTCAGTATGCAAGAATATTTTTGAGCATTTTTGCATCAATGTTCATAGAATAAATTTGTCTAAAGTTCTCTTTCTTTTTAGAATCTTTCTGTGCTTTAGGAGTGAGTGTAATTGGCCTTCGAAGAATAAATTGGATAGTATTTTCTTTGTTTCTATTTTGTGGAATAGTTTGGAGAGTATTGGTATTAGGACTTATATGAGGGTCTGATAGAATTATGCACAAAACCCATCATGTCCTGGGCTTTTTGTTATTGTTTTGGAGACTTTTGATGAGTGCTTCTATTTCTTTAGGTATTTTAGGACTGGTTAGATGGTTTATCTAATCCTGATTTAACTTTGGTACCTGGTATCTGTCTAGAAAATTGTCCAGTTCCTCCAGATTTTCCACTTTTGTTGAATATAGGCTTTCATAGAAGCATTTGATTATTTCCTGGATTTCCTCAGTTCCTATTGTTATGGCTCCCCTTTCACTTCTCATTTTGTTAATTTGGATACTCTCTCTGCACCTTCTAACTAGTCTGGCTAAGGTTTCATCAATCTTGTTGCTTTTCTCAACAAACCAGCTCTTAAATCAGTTCTTGGGTTTCTTGATGCTTTGTATAATTCTTTTTTTCCTATTTTATTATTTCAGCTCTGAGTTTTATTATATCCTGCCCTATACTCCCCTTGGGTGCATTTGCTTCTTTTTGTTTTAGAGCTTTCAGGTGTTCTGCCAAGCTGTTAATGTATGCTCACTCCAGTTTTTTTTTTTTTTTTTTTTTTTTTCTTTTGAGGTGCTCAGAGCTATGATTTTTCCTCTTAGCACTGCTTTCATTGTATCCCATAAGTTTGGGAGTGTTGTGCCTTCATTTTCATTAAATTCTAAAAAGCCTTTGATTTCTTTCTTTATTTCTTTCTTGACCAAGCTGTCATTGAGTAGAGCATTATTTAGCTTCCATATGTATTTTTGCTTTTTGTTGTTTTTGTTGTTAGTGAAGGCGAGTTTTATTCCATGGTGATCTGATAGGATTCCTGGGATTATTCTGATGTTCTTGTATGTGTTAAAGAATGTTTTGTGACAGACTACATGGTCAATTTTGCAGAAGGTGCCATGAGGTGCTGAGAATTAGGTATATTCTTTTGTTTTAGGATGAAATATTCTATAGATAGTTGTTAAATCTATTTGGTTCATAACTTCTGTTAATTTGTTTATTTGTTCAGTTTCTGCTTCCATAATCTGTCTGTTGATGAGAATGGGGTGTTGAAGTTTCCCACTATTATTGTATGTGGTACAATATATGCTTTGATCTTTAGTAGAATTTCTTTTATTAATGTGGCTGCCCATGGGTTTGGAGCATAGAGGGTCAGGATTGAGAGTTCATCTTAATAGATTTTTTTCTTTGATGAGTAAAGAGTGTCTTTTCTAGGATTTTTTGATGCTTTTAATTTAAAATTTATTTTATTGGATATTATCATGGTTACTCCAGCTTGTTTCTTCCTACCATTTATTTGGAATTTTTTTTCTTAACTTTTACTCTGAGGTAGTGCTTGTTTGTGTTGCTGAGATGAGTTCTGTATGCAACAAAATGCTGGATTTTATTAAGTATCTGGTCTCATAGTCTATGTCTTTTTGTTGTGGAATTGATTCATTGATATCAAGAGCTATTAAGGAATAGTGGCTTTTTTTGTTTTTTGTTTTTTTTTTTTTTTTTTTTTGTTGTTGTTGTTGTTGTTAAAGGTAGGATTATGTTTATGTGC
Organism: Micromys minutus; assembly: GCF_963924665.1. Lineage (NCBI taxonomy): Eukaryota > Metazoa > Chordata > Mammalia > Rodentia > Muridae > Micromys > Micromys minutus. The sequence continues at coordinate 8,127,453 of NC_137953.1, forward strand.
TTTTCTTCTTTGGGGTTTTTTGCAAGATGATTAATTTCTTGCTTTTCCTTAGGTGAAGTTTCCCTGTTTATGGTGGAGTTTTCTATTTATTATTCTTTATAGTGTTAGAGTTGTAGACAGGTATTGTGTAAATTTCCTTTTGTACTGAAATATCTTGGTTTCTACATCTATGGTAACTGATAGTTTTGCCAGATATAGTACCTGGGCTGGCATTTCTCTTCTCTTAGGCTTTGTATTGTGTCAGTCCAGGATCTTCTAGTGTTCATAGTCTCTGTTGAAAAGCCGGTGTAATTCTGATTGGTCTGTTATTATATGTCACCTGTCTTCTTTCCCTTACTGCTTTCAATATTCTTTCTTTGTTTTGAACATTGTTGTTTTGACTTTTATGTGTCAGGAAGAATTTCCTTTCTGATCCAATCTATTTGGGGTTCTGTAGGCTTTTTGTGCATTCATGGTCATCTCTTTCTTTAGGTTAGGGAAGTTTTTTTTACTGTTCTTTAAAGATATTTACTTGGCCTCTTAGTTGGGAGTCTTCACTCTCTTCTACACCTGTTATCCTTTGCTTTGGTCTTCTCATTGTGTCCTGGATATTTTGGGTTAGAAACTTTTTGATTTTTGCATTTTCTCTGACTGTTGTGTCAATGATTTTTATGGTATCTTCGGCTCCTGGAATTGTCTCTCCCATCTGTTGTATTGTTGGTGATGCATCTATGGCTCCTGATGTCTTTCCTAGGTTTTCCAACTTCAGGGTTGTCTCTCGTTGTGATTTCTTCATTGTTTCTCATCCTGTTTTTAGTTTCCTCACCTGTTTGTTTGTGCTTTCCCTTAGCTCTTTAAGTCATTTTTGTGTTTTCTGTGTTTCCCCTTTAAGGGCTTCAGCTTGTTTGCATTTGTTCTTCTAGCTCTTCTGTACTTCTTTAAGTGTGTTATTTATGTGCTTGTCAAAGGTCTCCATCATCATCATAAAATATGATTTTAAGTCTAAATCTGGTTTTTCTGGTGTGTTAGGACATCCACTATTTGCAATGATGGGAGAACTGTGTTCTGATGTTGCCTAGCTGTCTTGGTTTCTGTTTCTTAGATTCTTGTTCTTGCCTCTGGCCATTTTATTATGGGTGCTACTAGGTGATCTCTTTGTCTCTTATTGGAACTTGTCTCTCCTGTGGGTCTGTGGGCCTGTGGTTTCCAGAGGTAGATTGATCCTTGGTGTTTAGCTCTCTGGGTAGGCTGTGAGTTCCAATTGAAATGTCCAGTCCTGATGCAACTGAATAGGCTCGACCTTGGGATGGATGTGTCTGTTTTCAGGCAGTACCTCTACCTGTGCCGTAAGAGTTCATAGAGGCCTGTCTGGGATAGTCCATCGGGAGTGAATGTAGACTTGTCCCTGCACTAAGTAATAAGAACCCTCCTGTGGCTCTTCCAGGCACCCAGCAACCTGCTGGTAGGCCACCAGTCCTTGAGGTGTAATTTCTTGAGGAATCCCAAGAAGTAGGGACAAATTGGGTTCCAGGAGAAACACAGAATTTGGGTACAGATATAGAAAATAAGAAGATAGCAGAGAGAGTTTTAGGGAGGAAAGGGGTACCAGTGGTAAAACTACTCTGTCTAGTCTGAATCAAAGGGTCCTACATGGCAAAGACAGTTGACTGTACCAAGAAGTGATATACAGAAGAATCCATTTTTACTGTAAACAGAGTAGCAACCAAAGAAGGACCCCAATACTGTATTTCACATTCTTAAATTGTTGTGTTTCTTAGGTTCAGCAACTCTGATGTATACTGAATGATGTGTGTTGGGAAATGGTTTTGTGCACAGTGTATTCAGATGGTGATTTCTAACCAGACACCTGGTTGCAGTCCCAATAATGGCATGGTCAAGTATCTATAGTTTCTGCAAGAAGTTCAAAATTTTTTCTGTCACTGTAACAGAAAACACAGTATGTATATAACATTTATGGACCAATAAATGTCTCATCCTTTTTTTAACATAAAAAAAGAATTGGTTTTTTATTACTGATGATTGGTCACTAAAAGATCAGACAAAGAGCTGAGCTGAAGAGAATAGGACAGAACTTCTGATATTAGATAGGACGTCCCAGAGAGACCAGAGTAAAGGGAAAGAAGAAGATCCCATGTGGAGAAACCTAGAGGATCTTCCATGAGATTATGAACATAGAATAGCCATGAGGACAAATGTAGACCAAACCAAGCCCAAAGAAGAGATAGCAAGAATCAGGGCAATTGGGTAGGTAGTAGCAGACTAGTCTATTTAGAATAGGTCAGAATTTGCCCAGCTATTAACATGAGCCACCTGTTAATAAAAATAGAATGTACCTATATATATATATATATATATTCTGTAACTAAAATGCACTAGAACAGGCAAAGTAATGGCCTGCAGTTATTTGGGAGAAAGGAGGACATAGAACCCTCACCCTTAAAAATACTATTACAGTTGCACAATTCCCATCAAGAAAGGGAGAGACTAGAGAACTGAAATTACTCACCTTCAAAGGATTTGAATCCAAAACTCAATTGAGATTGGAAGCTGCAGCCAGGTCACAATCCTGTTATGACAATAAAGTTCTCAGCTGCATTACTGAACAGGCATTTAGGTTCTGAGATGCAACACAAATAGCGAATAGGGAATTGCAGAAGCTGTCTATGATGGTTCTTCGTAGAAACAGCACAGTCTGGCTGAAAAGAATGGTGTCTTGGGATTCACGGCTCATCAAAATGAAACAATGAAAATTAAAGTCCGAATATCCCTCTACCTTTTCAATGAACTGAATGCATAGCAATTCTCTCCTTCAAATCTCAGGCCTGTAGGATTGTACGGCGGGCATGTGCTTGTAACTAAGGATGATCACCCAAGTTTCAAACCCAGAATCCACAAAGTGAATGTAGAAAACATACCCTGATGCCTGTTCTCTGGTCTCCACATGTGTATAATAGCATGTAACATGTAAACACAATTAAAGTAAAACAAAGAAACAAACAAACACCACCTCTGCAGAAAAAAAATCTCTAGGTTTTCTCAACATTACTATTGACGTTTATTGAATGTTTCGATGTAAATCACACCAACCTCACACAATGTCAATGAAAGAAACACTTTCAACCTCATTTTGTACAGCCAACAGAGCCACTGTATCAAAATTAGACAAAGTCATCCCAAAATAGAAGATTATGGAACTATATCCAATAAATATTAATATGAATTTCTTAAACACAATTTTAGCAAACTGAAATCAGCAATAAATAGAACACATACAGAGACAGTGGATTCTGAACAGTAATAAAACTTTCCTTTAAAAATTAGAAAACAATTGAATCCAGCAAATTAACCAACTATGAAAAGAAATGCTCTGACTATCCTGTCCTGGCAGGTGCAGAAAAAGCAATTGGCAAAATGTAAACCTGTTCATACTAAACACTTTCAGCTGGCTATCTTTAATCAGATAAAGGGAACTAATGAAAAGCCCAGGGCTGGTAACAAAGATACAATGGACTCCCCAGAGCCAGGGCCTATGAAGCCATCCCATAAGCTTTGCTCTAGGGGACACTGTCCTTGGTCCGTGAAAAGTACTGCACCCAGAAAATTTGAAGTCAGGTTTCAGAAATGATCTGTGGCTCCATTTTGTGGCAAAAGACAGAACTCTTGTCACAAATCATTCAAAAAATAAATAAATAAATAAAAATAAAAATAAATGTATCCTAGCTCACATAATTCAATGCAGACATGACTAGTTCTATTTGTGTAAAAAAGTAAAATAGAGACAAACAGTGTATGTCTCAAAAAAAAAAAAAAAAAAAAAAAAAGACATTGAAATCTCTTCTAAATAGTACTAGGATTATAAATTGGACTCACCAGCCAGGCAAGAGGACTATATATAAACAACAATTGTATCTTTTTCTATCCCATACAGGTAAAACTAGTCTCAATCTCCAACTTAACTCTATTGTGTAGTACCTGGAAAATTAGATTTCTATGCGTGTATGTCAGATTAGTCTTCAAATCATTTCCTAAAGTGTATAACAGTATGAAAACATACCAAATAAAAATAAATATTTTAAAATTCCATTATTATGAAACCTATATATTTTAAAAAGAAGAAAATATTGTAAGACTTGTAAACAAGGCCGTTACATGGGAAACTTAGGAAATCTTGTCACTAAAAAAATATATGATGTGTATGTAATGTTCACGAAACACAATTTTAATCATACTTTTGTGAAAGGGAAATTTTTGGTCTGTTTGAAGACTCAGTTTTGTAGTGTGATGTTTTTCTGAAAACTGTCTTATGAGAGAATGGCTAAGATGTTTTGCTAAGAACCAACCTATGGTGTTTTTCAGAAGCTCCCTGGGGAGACCAATAAAGGTTGTTGGTTTCTCTGCCACAAGAATTAAGGAGGTGATCTTTAATTTAATACTGGAACTTGAACCCAAGTCATTGGTAAAAAGAGAAAGTGTTCTTAACCACTGAGCCATGTCTCTAGCACATGCATCATTTCCAAGTCCTATATGGCCATGCAAGGGACAGAGTGCCAGGGTTCCTGGCCCTGGGACAGAGCCAAGGTAGTGTGGATCTCAGAGAGTGTTGATTCTGCTTTGGGTATTAGGCTTGTTTCTATAGTAATGCATATATTTTTATGTTCCTCTCATTTTTTTCCTTTTACACTCCAGATTTTATTTTCCTCCTGCTTCACCCTTCCTCTGTTCTACATCCCATATCTCCTCCCCACCTCCCATGTCTCCAGGAGGATGTCACCCCTCCATCCACCCTGCCAGACCACTAAATTTACTGGGGCCTCCAGTTTTTGAGGGTTAGATGCATCTTCTTTGACTAAACTCTGACCCATTAGTCCTCTGCTGATTATATGTTTGGGATTCTATATCAGCTGTTGAATGCTGTCGGGTTGGTCATCCAGTGTTCAAGAGATCTCAGGGTTCCAGGTTAATGGAGAATGTTGGTCCTTTTGTAGTCTGGCCCTCCTCATCTTCCTAAATATTTTCCCTAATTGAACCACAGAGGCCAGGAGTTTCTGTTGATTGGTTGTGTGCAAATATCTGCATCTGACTCTTTCAACTACGTGTTGAGTCTTTTGGAGGGCAGTCATATGTCTCTATTCCTAAGTAATGGTGTCGGGCCTTGGAGCCTCCACTTCAGCTGGATCCCCTTTAGGCCTGTTGCTGGGCATTCATTTGCCCCGGTTCTTATCCATTTCCATCCCGGCAGTTCTTTCAGACAGGAACATTTCTAGGTCAGAGATAGCAACCCCATCCCTCACTTGATATCCTGTCTTTCTGTTGGTGGTAGGCTCTACAAGTTCCCTTTCCCCACTGTAAGGCATTTCATCTAGGGTCCTCCCCACTTTGAGTCAAGGGGGCCTCTCTCACTGCCCAGGTTTCTGGTATATTCTGGAGGGTCCTCTTACCGTCCCACCTTTGGAGGTCGCTTGTTACCTTTCTTTCTGCTATCCCTCCTGGCTTCAGCACTGCCTCCCCCACCCAACCCCCGCGCTTCTGCTACAAGTGTCTGATGCCCTCTCTGGCTGCCTTGGAAAGTATATCATATGATATATAATATATATCTATACGAAGGCACATTGAATAAATATACTTAAGAAGTTAATACAGGTCTATACGGTTTTTAATCAAATTTTTATCAAATTTTTTAAAATGCATTCAATGAGATGATTCTGGTATGATGTGAGCATAGCCTCAACAAAAGTCAGAAGCAAGATGACGACTCATTCAGTCCGGTAGAAGCAGTCCGTTTCTAGAGGCCATGGGCTACATAGCAATACCTGTCCAAAAAGAACATGGAGAGAAAGAAGTATAAGGAAAAGGAAATGAAAAAGTGTGTGGTGTGACTTTTCAACACCACTTGGTGTTGAGTCCAGAAATCATATATATTCCTAGCCAAATGTCCTTAGATTGTCCTGTTCAACAATTTCCTTCAGACTTTCTTGATTTTAATATAGATCTTATAACATCCATTTTATTTTCTAAAGTCAATAGGAAAAATATAGTCTATTTATTCAGCAAGTTAAATTATTCTGCTTTCCCATACTTGGATATGTATATGATGTTTTTAATTATATATTATATACACTACACTATACACACACACTATATATGTTACATACATATATATATGTATAATCTTTGTGTTTTTCCTTTAACCTTTTATCTGTTCATACCCCATGTTAGTCTCTGCTTTGTAAAACTATGAGAATCCCTTATAATTCAGTAGCCATTGCTTTTATACCCTGGAACTGATGTTTATCTATGCAGTTGAGATTTGCAGAGTAGTATTTGAATTACCTTCATTGTTTCATTGGACTTTCACAGAACTGTGCCAAGGGCACAAAAGCTCATTCCCTTTATTCTCTAGAATTGTAGAATTCTTAAAAATTCTTAAGTGTCATCTAACTCTTACCATCACTGCTTTCTTTCTAAACCAATTATCTTAACAAAAGACAGAGAAAAATGTTGCTAAAATGTAATCCATGGGTGAAGAAAAATCCCTTAATTTATTATACTAGTGCTAACATATATGTATTTTCATTACTATGTGCTACTTTAAAATAAGCCAGCTCTTAGTCATAGTGCTGTCCTGGTAGGGCTTTAGTTTGAACGATGATATAGAAAATTACTTAATCACAGTGAAAAGTCATTCCAAATTAAATTATGATGGTGCACCCAGCATAGCCTGAAAGAGGACCAATCTCAAAGTTGATAATGGATAATTTTGTCATTAACTCATTTTACTTACTTACTTTAGCACATTCTCTGACATGTAATAAAAATTGGGCTTCAACCTATTTAAGCAGGGAAAAGTGTGAAAGTGTACTTGAAAGGAAAGGTGTATGTCCTGTGTTTTAGAGACAGTGTGTTTTCCAGCAAAGTTATAAAATTCAATGAGAAATACTGAGGAAATTATAGACGTCAGGGCTGAGTATCTGAAGTCAGATCAGTCCTACTACAAGTAATTATTCTTTCATTTGAGTAACAGGGAAATGAAGCCCTATTTGTTAAGTGCCGGTGAATGTCTGGCATAGAATTTAGGACATGTAGGTATTTTTTTGATGTGGTTTTGCCCAATTAAACTGACATGTTCTTATAGTTCAATGTAATGATTGAAAACTGCAGTAAACTATACTTCACTGGAAAAAAATCTACCATTATACTCCATATGCCCCGCTTCTTAGAGCATCACGCCGGTGCAAATCATTGCCATTAGGTGTCTTCTTACAATAATAGTTAAATTCTGGAAAATAAAACACTCTTCGGCTGTAATGATCTAAGTATGGTATTGAAGTAGCAGGACCTGGCTCTCAATAGAACTCTGAGAAATTGAGAGTCCTGGGTTCCAAACTACTCTGGGAATCTGACAGTCTGCTTGCCGTCTTCTCTCTGGTTCTCAGCAAGCATTCTAGTTTGGGAAACAACTCCTCATCTTCACCTCTCCTCATATTTCACTTAACCTTAGAAATCCTTTTGAAAAAATTTTTACAACCTAAACCATCTTTAAGAAATTTTCTTTCCACATTAGCCTAACAGTGGATGGAACTTGGAGATTCTTATGGGAGAATTGGCGGAAGCATTTCAGGCTGCAAACAGATAGGAACTCCACAGAAAGAACAATATTAACCTGGACCTTTGGGAATCTCAGTCAGGAACAACAAGTGCAGAACATATACAGGCTGGACCTAGGCCTTCCTACATGTTGTAACAGATGCATGGCTTAGTGTTCATATGAGTCCTGAACAATTGAAATGTGTTTATTTTAAAAGCTGTTGACTATACATGTGATATATCCTTCTATCTGAGCTGTTCGGTCTGGACACAATAAGAAAAGAAGCACCTAGCCTGGAAGAAACATGAAGTGCCAGGATGTATATATACCCAAGAGAACCCCCACATCTTCTCAGAAGAGAAGGGGAGGGTTGTAGGGGAAGGACTGTGTGTGTGTGTGTTTGTGTGTGTGTGTGTGTGTGTGGTAGGGCACAGAGAGTGGGATGTAAGTGAATAAGTAAAAAACAAATCTATTTAGACAAATTTCACTTTGTGTTGGCACCCATGAATGTATATGTATGCATATTTGGGTGATCACATGTGTATGGATATAAATGTATGTGAAGGTGAACATGTATATATATGCATGTATGTGGGGGCCCAAAGTTGATGATCAGTGTTTTCCTCTATCAGTAACTGCGATCTCCCCTTCTTTCCTGGGGGCTGTTGGTCATCATACTTGCAAACAAAGGGAATGGGGGTGAGGGTGATGTTGTAGAGGATGGTGTGAAAGATAAGGCAATGAGAGGATGGAGGTGTGAGCTCAGCATTCAGAGGCAATGAGAATCAATGGTAGGACCGACTTCTGGGATCAGCTTCAATGACCCCATACAATGTTATTCATGGTGAAAGGCTGTATAGATCTTTGGAGTAAGTAGGAAATTCCAGGATGTATATGATTTATATATGAATTATTGGATAAGAAAAAGGCCTGAGAATTCTTTGTTTATAGAGAATCCTTTTATTTATAATTTAAAGAGAATATTCATGAACATGGTGGGTGGGTTCTTATCAAGAGTAGAAAACTCAAAGCTGAAATCTGGCCACAGAATTCATGACTGTCCTCTAAGGTAGGAGAAGTAGAGGTAGTGGGATATTAGAGCATCAGACTGTGAGCTGATGCCTACCAGTCTCACGATTAGATTTGTCAGGTTTGGGGAGTGTTGCAAGCTCACTCTTGCTCTAGGCCAGCTCCCTGGTCACACATCCCAACAAATAACCACTTTATTTACTGAGGTCAGGTCTAACAAGTGAACCTGTAGTTCATGATTGACTAATCAAGTGAGCCACCTTGTCCCATGAATCACATCTTTGCATTCAAAGAACTGGGGTTATAAATGGACCATGGCATCTGTCTGGCTTATAGACAATTCCTGATGGTCCAAGCTTGTGTGGAACCTTTTATCTACTAAGCAAATCTTTTTCTCATATTTTCATTGTATATTTATTTATTTTATTCTAATGCATGAATCTCTTATCCACTTGTATGTATATATACTTTGTAGCTGGTGCCTGCAAAAGTCACACAAGGGCATTAGATTACTTGGAACTGGAGTGGCAGACAATTGTGAACCACCATAGAGGTCACGGGATCTGAGCCTAGATAATCTTTAAGAGCCAAAAATGCTTTTAGTTGCTGAGTCATCTCTACAGTTCTCTTACCGTCATATTTTTTATTAAATTTTTATTATGTATTGGAATGTATTTAACTTGGTGAATACATTTTGGCTTTATGATCTATTTGACCCTGAAAAAAAATGTACATAAACCACTTTGTCATTCAACATCATGGAATATTATTTCCCTTCTTCTACCATTATGTATGGTAAATATCATTGATAAAGTCCTAAGGAAGGTGTGTGAGGACAAATGAGAACGATCAACTTCATCTATGCATAGAATGAATTGCTTAATATTATTTTCTTAATATCTTTAAACACTATAAAAGAAGAAAAAACTCATTTATTACAAATGGACAGAGAAGCAACACAAGTCCGCAGCAAAGGATTGCTCCAAAGAGTCCCACTCCCACCCAAGTTGATATCGGTGGTGAAAAACTTAGGGAAGACTGTAGCATCATGTTCCACTGGAATTGGTTTTGGGAATGCCGACAGAATCGCCCATCTCGCCTCTCCTCTAACTCTCTGGTTCCAAAACATCAGGAGCAGGGCTGTCATCAGGAGTCTCCACCACTTTTCGAGTGAGCCTCTCGGGGACCCAGAAGGGATTATTTTCATCCTGAGGGAAAACACAAACAGCTCCCCTGGATCTGATCAACACAAGATCCGGTCCTTTCCATTTATTAGTTATGACATCTTTCCATTTCACCATCTCTCTTGGTTTGTCCATGGGTAGGCAATGCCTTTCAGCCGCCGTATGGCCGTGGTCATCAAGATTTAAAAAATTTAAGGTGAATAGTGCCATGGAAGTTGCAGTTCTAGGCACAGGGGGTAAAGCTTGCATAATTTCCCCTTTTTGTTTTATTAAATATAATTTGAGGGTGTGGTGAGCACGTTCGACGATGCCTTGCCCTTGTGAGTTGTAAGGCAAACCTGTGAGATGTGTCACGGCCATTTGGCTACAAAATTGTTGGAATTTTTGTGAGGTATAAGCAGGACCATTATCTGTTTTTAAGAACTTTGGTTTACCCCAGGCACTCCAGGCCTCTAGGCAATGTTGGATGGCCTGCGAGGCCTTTTCTCCAGATGAGGGAGTGGCTGCAATTATACCCAAACAGGTGTCAATGGATACATGTACATATTGTAGCATAGTCAGGCTATTAGCCATGCCCTGAGGCAGGACCTTCTATTAGAACCTCTTGTCAGGTTCTGCATGATTAATAGAAGGAAGGGTAAAGGCAAACCTAGGCCTATCTTGAGAATGTAAAGGTATGGAAAAGAAACAGTCTTTAATATCTATTATCATTAAAGGCCAATGTTTTGGGAGCACCGTGAGAACAAGTAGGCCACGTTGTATAGGGCCAAGCAAATGCATTTGTTCATTGATGGCTCTCAAGTCATGCAACAATCGCCATTTTCCTGATTTCTTTTTAATCACAAAAATGGGGGTATTCCAAGGTGAAGTAGAGGGTTCTACATGACCCAATTGTAGTTGTTCTCTAACTAATTGGGTAACAGCTTCTAATTTTTCGGAGGTAAGGGGCCATTGAGGAACCCATACCGGATCCTTCGTTTTCCATGGTATGGGCCGTATTGCCTCAATGGCGCTTAGGAAAAGCCCAGACCCTGCCTTTCTTTGAGTCCAAGCCTTCTCGCTCATCATCATCTGAAGTCTCCGGGGCTATCAATGTTAAGAGCCTCAAGGTCATCTACAGGGTACAAGCTTGCTCCCCTTTTCTTAATATTAGAGGGCATAAGGGAATGAAAATCTGAAGGTTTGTGGGTAACAACTCTCCCGCTGTGCAGCATACCTGGAGGTCCTTTTTCCTTGGGGGGGTGCCTTTTTTTGCGCACCCCCATCCTCTTGCTCTGTTTGGCTTCTGATAATCTATTCTGGACTTCACTCAATGCCTCTTGCTCCGCAGCAACAGCGGGCCTACAACTCTCATCTTTTAAACAATTTTGTACCATCCTCCAAATGGCCATGGTCCCGGGCACAAGGTCTCCGGCAGTCTGCGCACAGTCTAAATCTCTACCCAATTTTTTCCATGAGGCTGGTGAGACCGCAAACCAAGGGGCAGCAGCTCTACCTCTTTTATGAAATGCTGTAAGACTCGGGTGGGCAATTCTAGATCTCTCTGCTTAAGAATTGACTGCAGAGCTGTAACGGTGTGAAGAGCCCATCACAGCGATGTAATGCCCGAGGCTTATTTAAGTTGCGCACAAAGTGAAACTAAAAGGCGAGTAAGCACAAAGTTAACACCAGCCCCAATGGACACAAGAGGAAATTAAGAGGAAGAGAATAAAAACTGCACTGACAAAGACCAGAGCCTCTATGGACCCTTCCCACGGCTGTGGAAGATTTAAACCAAATTTAAAGAAAGATCCAGGGTCAGACATACCTTGCTGAACTTATCTCCCCACAGTTCTGGATCCTCCCTGCCCGGAGACAGGGGTCTTCGCTGGTGCTGACGATGGAGTGGTCTGAGTTCCCGGGTTCAGGCACCAGATGTCCCGTGCAACCGTCTCGCCAGCAAGAACGACGCAGCACACGAAATAGGATTCTTCTGCAGTAAAGCTTTAATGCTCTCGAGAGCCAGAGCATAAGCTTACATCAAGTAGAAGCGAAGACCCCGAACTATCTAGCCCATCCCCTTATAAAGGGATCAGTCTTCGCCTTGGATGTGGAGCCCCCTGATTGGTTGAAACTCATCAGGCCCTATGATGCCACGGGAGAGGCAGAGCTCAAGGAGTGGAAAGTTACCCAGAGCGTGCGCACATGACTTGTTTACTGCTAACTCCAGCCGGATGTCAGCGCCATCTTGTAATGGAGAATGTGCAGGCGGCGCCCCACACCCTGTGAGAACAGTCAGTGAACAGACCTCTTAAGCACTAAGCTATCTTCACTCTTCACAGCGAAGAGTTTTGGAATCTTTTGTAATGTGTCTGTCATGGGCCTAAAGCTGTTTTTCAGATACCAGAGCCTACATTTGAAATCTTGAATGTGATATCCAGCAAGGTACTTGCTGGTCCTGGATGTTCTTGGATACACAGCATGTTGAAGCACAACCTCAGCTACTTGAGACTCTGCATCATATAAGTGAATAAATTATATATATATATATATATATATATATATATATATATATAACACTAAGTTGTCATAGAATGCTAAGGTGATTTTTAATGTGTTGTGTCTTTTGTTGTTTCTATAATTATGCAATTCCCTTCATCTGAGTTTGAGGAAGATTTCTAATGGCCTGTAATAATAGAATGTCATTTTCAGGACTTTAAGGTAAGTGTGATGTGCTCCACATCCCAGTGAATACATCATTACTGAGAACTACAGCTGGCCTGAAGACTGAATATTCTGTCAACAATCTGTCCAAAGCTAGAGTTCTCAGTTAGCAAGCAGCCAGGAACAAATAATTCCAATGGCCATGTGACCAGGGATATTCCTACTTCCTCAGATGATCATCTAGAAAAGAATACAACCAAATTAGCAATCACTGGGGACAAGGGGCTGAATTTAGCAAAGAAGACCAAAGACAGGATTCTCAGATGCTCAATTTACTCAGTCTATGAGGAATTATGTCTGTTTGTTTTTAAGATTTATCTTAATTTTGTATATGCATTACACACACACACACACACACAGAGACAAACACAAACACACACACACACACACACACACACAAGTTACTTGTAGGTTCTTTCTTGCTCCTTTTTTTTCTTCCAGGTCATCTAACTATCTATGGGCCACTGTTTGGGTTTTAGTTTATGTTGAGTAAGTGAAATTAGTAAAAACAATTATGTCTCAGGGATCACAGCTATATTAATGACTTTCCTTCTCACTTCTGACACAGAAAAGCAAGTCCTAAAATTTGTAATATAATTTCTGGTTGTGATGCACATTTTTATTCAGTTCTTTTCAAGTCATTACATCTGTTCCCTAATTCTCTGTTAAATCTTGTTTTTTTTTTTTTTTTTTTTTTTCAATTGCAGAGTATTCAGGATTTTGTATTCAACTGGCTTCCCTGTACTGCTTAGAAGGTTAAGGTTAAAACTAAACCCAGATTATTGTGACATTATTTTTTGTGATGACCACTCTGTAAATATATGGTGTAAGATTTTGAGCTTATCTTCTGTCTACAAATATAGCGATCACTTGCTCATTTCCATCTTATTTTGTATTCATTTTTTTAGAAGGGATGATGTTTTTGTGAAATATTTTTCACCCTTGCCCCCTGCTTCCCTCCTATTGATTCAGTGGGTTTTAACACAGCAAGGGAAGGATGAATTACCAGCGAGAAAAAAAGGTCATTTCTTAGCATTGACTGTTACTTCTTTACTCCTTGCAAGCGATAACTTTAAGACCTAGGTGTGTTTAAAACTGAGGCCCCAAACTTATGCAAAATCTACAGGCAACTAAGGAATGCTAAAAACAGAAAAAATTTTCTTCTTTAGGATGTAGATAAACAATTTTTTATCTCAAACCAAACAATCAGCCCTGAAAACATACTTGAATAACATTATATAGACTTAGCAGGTTATATTTAGAAATACATGTACATATAATTATTAATATATTTTGTATGCATCTAATAAAAATTAATGAAAAAGAGGCAATGGATTTGAGAAAGCCAGGAAGGTTATACAGGAAACTTTGGAAAAAGAAAAAGAAAAGGAGAATAATGTAACTATATTATCTTCTTGAAAAAAAAATATATATCCAGGAATTCACATAATTGAGGGAGAGAACCACCTCTACACACACAAATATACATATACACACACACAAACACACACACACACACATGCAAATTAACACACAGAGATTGGCATGTGACAAACACATATTCATATAGTTTTGTGCCAAAATGCTTTTAAAAATCTGTACATGTATCTCTCTTTTTAAAATAAAGTTTTAAGAAAAAAAGAAAAAAAATAATGTTTGGAATACTACTAACTTATAAAGATAGTTACAGATTTGTTTTATGTAATTTATAAGTTGATCCATGTATCACTAATATCAATAGGTTCTTGTGATGATTCATATTGATTTTTAACTTGTCAGAACCTAAACTCACTGAGAGATGTTTCATTGGGGTATTGTCTTGAATACATTAATTGAGATGGAAAGACAGTCTACCATATATAGCATGATTCTACTCTTGAATATTGGCTTTCATAAATGGAGTCAGGGAAGTGAACAGCAGAATGTTTTCATTGCTGTCATTTTCTTGACTGTATGTGTAAGGAGACCAAATGGCCTCAAGATGCAGCTGCCTTGACTTCTGTAACACAGGGTAATATATGTATTGTAGCTCATGCATTTATATATATATTTCATCGTGATAGGAATGTCAAGGCAGAAGGAGCTCCAAGCTTGTATGTGTAAAAGCTTGTATGTGTACAAGCTTGTATGTGAACAAGCTTGTATGTGGAGATATGTTTGGCATGCTATGAAGGTCAAAGAACAAGTTTAGAAAATCACTTTTTACCTTGAACCTTATTGAACTCAGTTCTAGTTATTTCTGCAACTGTGCTGTATATTCAAGGGTAGTTGGATTACAATCTTTGTACTAATTCTCTTGTTCCAACTACCAGTGCCCTTATTGGAGTTCTGTAGGGTTAGATCTACTGCACTGGCATTTTGTGTGTGTTCTGGATGTTGAACTCCAGTCTCAAGCTCATGTGGCTAATGCTTTTCCCTGATAACCCATCTCCCATCACTTCAATACACAAATTACAGAAGATAAAAAAATAATGATTTGCATTAAATTATAAATTGAGTTGCAGATATATTCAACAGATACATCATTTAACTTTATATTCAGGTGATTATCTTTTCTTGAGCCAACAATTATACCTGTAAGTAAAATATTTGTCTGAAGATTCCTTAAAATCATTATGTTTGAACAGATGCTTCTATCTGAATTTTATAAGGAATGTTTTCCTATTTAAACATAATAATTACTTTGGTAGAGGTTTTTAGTATTTACATATATATAGTTATAAAGAATGCTGGCTCAAAGAAGTTCCAAGAACATGACTGTAATCTCAGCATTAGAGAGAACAAGGGAATATGTTTATACTTATTAATGACAGAGCTGACATTAGCGGCAGGAGTTCTCCTATTTTCCCCTGGATCTAATTGTGTCACCATCTGAAAATTTCTACCATAGTCCTTCATGGCAGTTAGTTTCTCTGAAGCTCGGAATAAAAGACATTTCTCTGCATTTAATAACTCCTGTTCCCCAAACACAGTACAAAGCCATTGATCCTATACAAATTGAAAAATAGTGTTAAATTAAAATTTATACTATTGATTACCAAACAGTATATTTTATCTTTTTTTTAGTTTTCAATCTTTTATTCAAGTTTTATTTTAAGTGATGTTAATCACAGTATTTGAAGGGGAGGAGCTAATTCCATACCAAATAAAAGACTCTATGATGTGCCCATCAAACTGCTAAAAGTGTAAAATGGTAATGGTGTAAGAGAAATGAGGTTAGATTCCTAGTGTTGTCAGAGTGTGATACACACACCTGCCTGGCTGGACAACCCAGAAGCCACTTTATACTCTGGTGCAATGGAAAAATAAGGAATTGATGAATTAAAAAGAAGAAAGTGGAGGAGAAGAAGAAGAGAAATTTAAAAAGAGAGAAAGAAAAAGAAAGGAAGAAAGGTAGAAAACAGAAATCATAAATGAAAAAAAAGTCTAAATGAATGAAAGAATCAAAGAGAAAACCACAACAAAACTCAAGGAAGAATTAAGTCTCGAATTACTGGTTCCAACTTGTCTACCCTTTCAACTCAAAAATGGCCCAAAAGAAATAGTTAACTAAAACCTAAAGACTCCATTTGCTATAAAATTAAAAAAAAAAAAAAAAAAAAAAACCTGGTGGTCTAGTATAGGAACAGGGGTATAGGATCTGTCTAAAAACATCCCTCTCATGTATGTATGTATATGCGTACAAGCAGATAGGATTGGGATATGGGCTTGTTGCTTGTGAAGTCACATTTTCATCTGGGGACTGGATACATATGTACAAATGGCCCACACATTCCCAGCTTCTACTTGCAGGCTAGCATCTCTAGAGGGGCTCCTCCCCAGTCCATGCCTACAGCTGAGAGGACTCTTTCTAGGATGCAGTTTCTGCTGTACCTCTGACAAGGTAAATACCTTAAAGTATAATCATCTTTAGCTTGGGGGTCTAGCACAGTACTTATCAATTGTCATGTCTCCAATTTACATGAAAAACTACATTAAATTCTGAAGGTATTAATGCTGTAAAATAGTTTCAGTTTAAAATTGAGAGTAGTACCATATTCATTTCACCTTGAAAGTCCAGTCCTAGGCCAAGCTTGTAGCCATTTGGCTTTACTTTCTTGCAATCTGGCAGGTCTGACAGTATCAGTTTGATACCTGGCTTTAGGGTCTGAGTGTACCCTAAGCCAGTTAGATTGCATTGTTCACTTTGGATGAAAGGCAGATATCAGGGTTGACCTGATACTTGGGATGCTATTCCAAACTGAGTGTTACTTTTTCCTTCTATCCAGCAAAGATTGACAGCAGTCTTCAATTTCTTGTTTACCTTCTGGTAAATGGAGCTACCAAATTCTGCTCTGTCATTCATGTTAATATAAAGACATCTGCTTTGTAGCCAACTTCCAAGTTGCTCTGGGTCATGTGGGACTTTGGGGTCTTATAGTTCAACTATCCAGCCCCATATCCAAGCACAAGAGCACACTGGATTGAGAAACAGCACAGACTGATATGCGACCTCTTGTACCCTGTCTTGATTTTAACATTTTTCTCCAGTGTTAGTCACCTTCAGTTCATGCATAAGTTGGTCTTCCACAGTGATACTGGTGCCAGGAATGCTATCTGTGTTCCATTTCTCTATAAACGTCAACCAGCACTCATTCTGTCTGTACTTGGTTTGCAGGTTGCCATTTACTTTGGTGGTCCCTGTGTTGGCAGAGCTTGAGTTGGAAAATTCCAGTCCATTCTTGTACTCAGCTTTCACATCAGGTTTTCTTAAGCCAGGGAACTTTCCCTTAGTGCAGAGATCTTGTTGGACTTGCCAATATCAGCAAATGTGGGAGACAAAACCATTTTCTCAGAGGTGGTAAAGCAGGAATAGCAGTAGTAATGGCAGGAACTACCCCAAGGATGCTGGAAGTCAATATTTTATGATTACCTCTCATAATATTTATCTAATAAAACACATTGAGTGGTACAGCAATAACACTTTGGATTAAGGTGATTGATGCCAATCCTGAACAGCTGAGTTTGAATCCTGGAATACATAAAGAAAAAAAAATGAATTGACTTTGGTAAGTTATTTTGTATGAGTCAAGGTGGGTACTCCCCCCCCCCCACACACACACTAAATGTCATTTTGAAGAAATTTACAATATCATCTTTGTAAAGAAAAATCTCCCATAGTGGATCTTACATAAATTCAGTCAGATAAATTGCAGAATATATTTCAATGACATAATTCATCTTCTGTACTTTCATTTTTTTAGGTAAGAAAACTAAACATCCAGCGGAAGAGCAGCAAATATGCTGGAGATCTGTATAAGCTCATTAGGGAAAACTATTTCATGGAGTAGCATTCCATAACTGAAACATAAAAGAGATGATGCAGTTGGGTAGATCAATAACCTGGCTAAGGTCCACCCCTCGGGAAGGCATGGCTATTTTTAGAAAGGTGATTCTACCCTAAGCCCTATTAAAGAGATAAGAGGAATAATTATCCGTTAAATGAAATAATGTACTTTTTCTCCCCAGAATTCCTACTCCCTCAATCACAGTACATTAGCTATAAGTCATCTTAGTGCTCTTTTGGGTATTCCAGCACCTCTGTATTTTCTGCTTATTCCGTGTCTACTTCTTTCAGGTGTTGCACAGATTCTAAGCATGTTCTAAGCATGTATTCCCCACCTCTTTGAAGCATGTCCCATTCCTTTTCTTCCCTGAAGCTGCCTTTATTTTTGTGCCTGACACCTATTGCTAACATAAGTGGTATGACTCTATTCCTCATAACCTTTCACCTATAATTTATAATAATAAAAATAATCATCTCTTTGAACTCTCTGAAGCTTTCATTCTTTGTTCTGTGAATTTTTCATTCTTTAAATTTTGAGATTAGAACCCAAAAGCCAATGTCTATGACCAGTGTTTATAGCCATTAAGATCACAGGGCTAGCTTCCCAAGAAAAGACTATGCCACCCTCAAAGACTCCTGAACTTCAACTAAGAATTTTTCTGTATGTATACAAGATACCCTCTGTATTAGGGTTTTACTGCTATGAACAGATACCACGACCAAGGCAACTCTTATAAGAACATTTAATTGGGGC